>NC_039490.1:375850-730850 GCF_003590095.1 Trichoplusia ni | reverse complement strand
GACGACGCCTATTTAGCAGGCTAGAGTCTCGTTCGTTACCGGAATTAACCAGACAAATCGCTCCACCAACTAAGAACGGCCATGCACCACCACCCACCGAATCAAGAAAGAGCTGTTAATCTGTCAATCCTTCCGGTGTCCGGGCCTGGTGAGATTTCCCGTGTTGAGTCAAATTAAGCCGCAGGCTCCACTCCTGGTGGTGCCCTTCCGTCAATTCCTTTAAGTTTCAGCTTTGCAACCATACTCCCCCCGGAGTCCAAAATCTTGGTTTCCCGGAAGCTGCCCGCCGAGCCATTGTAGTAACGTCGGCGGATCGCTAGATGACATATTTACGGTTAGAACTAGGGCGGTATCTAATCGCCTTCGAACCTCTAACTTTCGTTCTTGATTGATGAAAACACCTTTGGCAAATGCTTTCGCTGATGTTCGTCTTGCGACGATCCAAGAATTTCACCTCTAACGTCGCAATACGAATGCCCCCAGTTATCCCTATTAATCATTACCTCGGAGTTCTGAAACCAACAAAATAGAACCGAGATCATATTCTATTATTCCATGCACGAAATATTCAAGCAGCATTTTGAGCCCGCTTTGAGCACTCTAATTTGTTCAAAGTAAAATTGTCGGCCCACCTCGACACTCACCGAAGAGCACCGCGATAGGATTTTGATATTGAACCGGCGTATTACCGCCGGCTCACCGACGATATGCTCCGCAGACGTGTCAGTATCACCGCGGATGCGGTGCACCGACAGCGCGGCGCACAAATGCAACTACGAGCTTTTTAACCGCAACAATTTTAGTATACGCTATTGGAGCTGGAATTACCGCGGCTGCTGGCACCAGACTTGCCCTCCAATTGTTCCTCGTTAAAAATATTTAAAGTGTACTCATTCCGATTACGAGGCCTCGTAAGAGTCCCGTATCGTTATTTTTCGTCACTACCTCCCCGTGCCGGGAGTGGGTAATTTGCGCGCCTGCTGCCTTCCTTGGATGTGGTAGCCGTTTCTCAGGCTCCCTCTCCGGAATCGAACCCTGATTCCCCGTTACCCGTGACAACCATGGTAGTCGCAGAAACTACCATCGAAAGTTGATAAGGCAGACATTTGAAAGATGCGTCGCCGGTACTGGACCATGCGATCGGCAAAAGTTATCCAGATTCATCAAAATTAACGACTTCAGACACATGCCATCCGTCGATTGGTTTTGATCTAATAAAAGCACTCATCCCATCACTGGTCAGAGTTCTGATTGCATGTATTAGCTCTAGAATTACCACAGTTATCCAAGTAACTGAGTAAGATCTAAGGAACCAAAACTGATATATTGAGCCATTCGCGGTATCGCCTTAATACGGCTTGCACTGAGACATGCATGGCTTAATCTTTGAGACAAGCATATAACTACTGGCAGGATCAACCAGGGAGCTTCATTCATATGAAAGACGTTCTCGTTCGTTTCGATTTTCGATTGCGGTGGTACACACGTATACCGTCCTCTCTCTATATCGATACTTACGAGAAATCCTCATTCCCGCGCGTCGACGGATTAACGCAGACGCTTGTACGGGCGAGCTCGTATAATAATTGAGACGAATATTGTTTTCGACGACGACGACGACGACTACGACGACGCCTATAAGGGTACATATAATGAAAAAACCCCGATGGTGAACGTTCGTATCGAGACACGATTTCATTCACTTTAATAATAATCTCGGTTAACATAATAAAATACGTCAAACAACGATTTAATTGCCCGGATTGTACAGAGTCCGTATTCACTATATTCATTGTTTAGTTTATATATGTAATCATATAATAATGCGTATATAGAACAATACTATTTACACAAAAATAAATAATCGTGATTGAACTCGCGAAAGATTCACATTAGCGTATCCGTGCGCGTTTGAATCGATCACGTCACGATTAAAGTCATATTTTATAACATTTGAACCGTTAACGAATCGTAACGTTGTTACGAACCGACGGTCCACACAGTTGAAGTTACACAAACGCACAACACACACAGTACTACACACTTACATACTAATATATATATATACACTTATATATATATATAATAATATGTATGTGTGTTGATCATCTTCATAATAATATTACTACATGTGTGTGTCGTCCATTTTTCGTTCGTAGACGACATTCAGCGACTTAACGTGAAACACACTAACATAATAATGTTCGCGTGTCAACGTTAAGTCGCTGAAAGCTGCGCACGCGCACGCGCACAACATCATACGTGCGCGCATCTGCGCGCGCCGCATGACATTGTTGCAAACTTAAACGTATATAGTATCGGAGGAGAAATACGTTATACGATGAGATATCCACGTACCAAGCGACCGAGTGAACTGAAAGTTTCGAGATCAGCAGATCAGGGATCGTCGGTGGTGTCATTCAAACACTACCTACCCTCGAGGTGAGTGAAAGCCGACAGTGGAGACCTAGCCCCCGCCCCTACCCTCCCCCCTCCGCTCCTCCCCCACCCACCCAGATATTGGTATTGAATATGTTGAGAGGGTGGCCTCCATCAACCTGAAGAACTAACATCGACCACCACAAAAGAACCTGAGGCGCTGCAGAGCGGGGGTGTGTGGCCGGGGGGGGGGGGGGGGTGCCTGGGTGTTTGTCTAGGTTCAACGACTTGGTGAGTGTTTGAGTCTTCATTGGTGTGGTGTGACACAGACGCCTATGAAGGCAGGAACGCAAGCACCCCCCCCCCCCCGCGCGAGCGCGCGTGCCTGCTGGGTTTCTGGTTACTACTACTACTACTACTACTACTACTAGTTAGTAGGTACTATAATACATATATGTATGCATAGTTAGAGATGCGTTTAAGACGCTAAGATCACCCACCATGATATATTTTTTTTGCATTTATATTGTAGTTAGGTAGGTAGGTACCTAGTATGTATGTTCGTTCGAGGTGTGTTCTCGCTCTCAAGCGGCTTGTCACAGCTTGCCCGTGCCGTCGTGGTGTATATGTACGAAGTGAGAGTGCGAGTTAGTTTCGTTTAGCGTTCTTGTTGTGTTATTCGTTTGTTTACATCTACATATCTATGTAATATATTGTCTGAGCGCTTGCTTGTTTCGTTGTTGTATTATTGATATTACGATCGAGATTTACAGGAGGAACGGCTAATAGACGTCAGTTATAATCGATGTAAACTTCATTTGTATCGAGAGAAAGATTATTTTTTTAAATTTCGATGTTCGTTACCGTTCGTGTATTAATTTTTTTGACCCGTTACCGTTCGTGTATTAAATTGACTATTTAAGATGCGCAAGCGCATCTCAATGGGGCGCGGTGAAAAATTACGTTTTTTTATATGTTTAAAATTGAGTTTGTTGAATCAGAGTGTTATATCGTTAGTGTACCGTTCGTGTATTAATGAAATATTAATGAAGAAAACGAAAACGCGACAGAACATCGTCCGTCGTCGCACACGTTGTCTTGATGTGTGTTTGTGTGTTTACATTATCATCGTCCTCGGACGAATCACCTGGCGTAGGGCTGAGTCTCAACAGATCGCAGCACGACGCTGCTCTACCGAGCACAACACCCCGCCAGGAACGGAAGTCGTCTACAGACTATTCCGAGCCCCGACATCGAACTGAGGTAAATTCGGACCTTCGGAGCCGTGATGCACGCGTTAAACGGACAGCATCGATCTCCGCGATCCAAATGGGCTTCGACGTCGCACCTCACGTGGTGAAGCGCGACTAGTAAAGTCACATTGTTTAGAGCCTCCCGACTCTCGGGGCTCCACAGTGAGCATATCCTTGCCGGATTCGGCTAGGCTGGCTTCGGCCTTAGAGGCGTTCAGGCATAATCCCGCGGATGGTAGCTTCGCACCACCGGCCGCTCGGCCGAGTGCATGAACCAAATGTCCGAAACTGCGGTTCCTCTCGTACTGAGCAGTATTACTATCGCAACGACAAGCCATCAGTAGGGTAAAACTAACCTGTCTCACGACGGTCTAAACCCAGCTCACGTTCCCTTTTGATGGGTGAACAATCCAACGCTTGGCGAATTTTGCTTCGCAATGATAGGAAGAGCCGACATCGAAGGATCAAAAAGCAACGTCGCTATGAACGCTTGGCTGCCACAAGCCAGTTATCCCTGTGGTAACTTTTCTGGCACCTCTTGCTAAAAACTCTTTATACTAAAGGATCGATAGGCCGTGCTTTCGCAGTCCCTATGCGTACTGAACATCTGGATCAAGCCAGCTTTTGCCCTTTTGCTCCACGCGAGGTTTCTGTCCTCGCTGAGCTGGCCTTAGGACACCTGCGTTATTCTTTGACAGATGTACCGCCCCAGTCAAACTACCCGCCTGGCAGTGTCCTCGAACCGGATCACGCGGGAGTTTTACGGCGACGAGCGTTGCCGCCACGTCGCCACTCTGCACGCTTGGAACGAAACACCGTGCGCCCGCCGATTAACATCGACCGCGCACCGCTTCCGCCAACCGAGTAAGTAATGAAACAATGAAAGTAGTGGTTTTTCAGCGACGATCGCGCGAACGATCTCCCACTTATGCTACACCTCTCATGTCTCCTTACAATGCCAGACTAGAGTCAAGCTCAACAGGGTCTTCTTTCCCCGCTGATTCTCCCAAGCCCGTTCCCTTGGCTGTGGTTTCGCTAGATAGTAGATAGGGACAATCCCACCAACCTTCCCATGGCCCCACCGACGAATTCGTCATATGGGCCGAATCATGAGACGGCTGCGGACTTATAGCGCTCTTGGCTTCTTGTTTCGTCCGCAGGCGATTCTTGACTCTACAAATTCTTTATCCTGTCCCTTTAATGCACTCTCCCCATTCTGGGACTGCTGTTCCAGCGCTGGAGAGCCGCTGCTTTGCCTTCTGTACATTACACTTACGGCTTCGCCTCCCGCCCTTTGTTGATCCTCTTGCTCGAGCCCGCTCCTGATTTTGAACCAGCCGTGTGCGAAGCGACCCAGCCGCCGGAAGTTAGCTTCCGAGCTGACGAGGTCGCAGTAGTAAACCGGTCCCACCTCTTCGCGTTCGATCCCGTCCATCATCTCTCGCCTCAGGTCCGCGTATATCGGGCAAGTCCATAGTACATGGTCCATGTTTTCCTCACTTTCACCGCAGTAACATTCACTCGTCTCTTGCAGCTTCATATCATACAGTCTCTTTCTAAAACTACCATGCCCAGTCAGGATCTGTGAGGTTTGGTAGTCCGGCTCGACCCAGGTTGCCCTGAGCCTTGCCGTCACATCCGGGAAGAATCGGTAGAGCTCGCGGCCCTTGGTCTCAGCGTCCCAGCGACGCTGCCAGTCCGCGACCGCACCCTTCCATGCGTCTTTCTTGCCCTCGCGGAGTTCCTGCCGAGGCAGACCCCGCATCTCGTCGATTCTGCCAGCACGGGCAACCTCGAGGTCCGCCGGTAACACCCCTGCTAACACAGGCAGGGCCGCGGTACTAGTGGACCTGTAAGCCTTCGTCAGCAGAATCAGAGCAGGCCGTTGCGCTCTCAGCAAAGCGGTGCGGACCACGTATGTGGAGACCCGCCGCCACCAGCATCCCGCCGCGTATGTCACTATAGGGGTGAAAATTCCCCCGTACAAGACCTTAAGGGCCCCGTACCGCATGCCCACGAAGTGGCAGTCATGCGTGACATTTTCCCCAGTCCCGACGACGCACGTTCGCCGATGCTACGTGCGTGTTCACTGAACGACAGACTCGCGTCAATCACCACCCCCAGCACTTTGGTTGACCGCACACTTTTGACTGAGACCCCATTGAGACGTATGGTGGGTGGGCGGGCGGCCAGTCCCCCCCTCAGAGTCATCGAAAATGACTTCGAGGGCGAGAAGCCCAGCCGATTCCGCTCACCCCAACCAGAGATGAGTCCCAGGGCGCATGAGGCCGAAGCCTCGATGCCGGCTCTTGAGTTGGACTCAATGAGGATCGTAACATCATCAGCGTACGCCACCAGTTTTACTCCGTCCGGGAAAGGCAATCGAAGCAAGTCGTCCATCAGTAGGTTCCATAGATAAGGACCCAGTACCGACCCCTGGGGACAGCCCATGGTAGCGGTCTTCCACACGACTCCCCCGCCGACAAAGAGCCCGACGCGTCGGTTGCAGAAGTACGCCGCCAGCATCCGATAGACGTTTGGCGGGCATCCCGCACCCTTTGCCTTCAGGAGAATCATGGGCCACCACGCGTTGTCGAAAGCGCCCGAAATGTCCAGAAAGATGGCCTGGACGTACCGTGCCGTGGTTCCGCTGACGGTGTCCAAAATATCATTAAGTGCTGTTAGCGTCGACTTACCCCGAGAAAACCCGTGCTGACTCGACGATACCCCTCGCTGGAGTGCGGGGGCACACCGCAGCATGACCCGCTCTAAAATCTTCCCAAGCACTGGTAGCAACGTCACCGGACGGTACGCTTTGGGATCGGAGAGCTCCCTGTCATTACCTTTCGGCAGAACAACGAGCCTCCCATCCTTCCACGTGTCCGGAAACGTGCCCTCTTCCACACATTTCCCAAGCACGCTTGTCAGTTCTGGGCCGGCAGCACGCCAAGCGTGCTTAACCATACAGGCCGTGATTCCGTCGATCCCCGGGGCTGTGTTAGGGAGGCCCCTGACTATATCCTCCACCACCTGAACTGATGGAGGGGGCGCATCCTTACCCGACGGAACGCATGCAGCCGCCACCCTCACCGTTCGGTGGTAGGCCGAGTCCCGCGACGAATCATCGTCCGGACACAGAGCCCCCACCAGGCCGAGCATGGCCCCGCGCACATCCGTCGTGTGTCCCTCCGGAAGCCTCAACCCCGCGATTAGGTTGGGAGGGGCACGGAATCTCCCACTGGCTGCACGGTATGCCAGGCCCCATGGGTCCTCATTGCCGGACTCGGCAAGCCTCCGGAAGAACTCCAGTTGCGCCCTCTCCATCTCCTTTCTATACTTACTGCGGCATTCACTAAATCTCTTGCGTAAATCCTCTTCCTGAAATCCTTTCACCTTCCTTGCCCTTTGCCATTCTTTCCTCGCCTTATTTTGTCTTTTACGCAAGGAATCCAGTTTTGGAGACCACCATTCATACCCTTTCGCTTTCTTGCCGTCTCCTCTCGTTCCCAGGCACTCTTCAGCTGTACGAGTGAGTATCTCCGTAAGCTGCTTGCAGACGTCTGATGCAGGCCTCTCCCATTTAATGCTCCCCACTCGCTCGTGGATCTCAGCTTCGAAGCGTTCCCAATCCACCCCACGGTCCCGAAACCTCCTCGGCGCCCCCGACGGCTCGGCCGCCGGAGCGGGCTCATTATTCTCGACGCTGCCCGCTCTAAACGTGATCAGCCGGTGGTCGCTGCTACTGGCGTCGGCGTGGACCTCCCACTGGGACACCCGTACGCACCCCGACGAAAATGTCACATCGATGTTGGACTCCCCGTTGGCGGTGCTGAATGTTGCTGGCTGTCCTGCCGTGTTGTGGAGTTTGATGTTCCTCGCCAACAGGAAGTCCTCCATGTGCTGCCGCCTTGCCGATACCTCCGGACCCCGCGACACGTAATTCCGCCGCTCTCAGTGCCACATGGGAGAGTGCGCGTTGGTGTCAGCGCCCACCAAAACCGCACGACCCCTCAGCGCGTTGAGGACTTTGTCCAGTTGCGCGAGGTGCACTTGGATGTCGTGCGAATACTGGAAATAGGCGCTGACCAAGTAGATGTTGGCGCCCCCCCAGGACACGTGACATACGGCGCAGTGGTCCGTCGATAGGTGCGGCAGCAGGCTGCACTGCACGTCCAGTCGGGGCACGTATATGGCCGCCTTTGCGCCCGGGCCTGCCCACACAAGGTAGTTGGCACTGGCTTGCTGGACGTCATTATATGGTTCCTGTATAAGGATGACGTCCAGTTGCCATTCTTGTGCCAACGCTGGCAGCTCTCGTGTGGCCACTGCCGACCCCTGCGCATTAATCTGCCCTATCTTTAGGGACTTATACATAACTTATCATCTGGACGGCCCGGGCCTCTGCATGCTGTCGGGCTGGGCACTCGCGCGCATTGGTCCTGTGCGTTGCTGCGCCCCTCTGCTTCAGCTTCTTGCATGTGGCACAGCAACGCTCCACGGCTTGGCATTCCCCTGATTTATGGCCATCTTCGCCGCATTTGCCGCACGTAAATGTCTTTGCCCGACAGTACTTTTCTGGGTGCCCCATCTGCTGACATCTGTTACAGCATGTGACCCCAACGTGGTCCTCCACTTCGATTATATCCCAGCCTATTGAAATTGTTCCAAGGCTGAGCAGTTCCTTTCGCAAGGTTGGGGTCACTTCACAGATCCAGGTGGACCTGTCTCCTTTCTTCCAGGTCCTCTGGTACACCTTCCGGATGCTGCCCTCTATCTTCGTGGGGGTCCATATGTCGCTCTCCTCGAAATTTTGCTCGACTAGCTTCTTTTTGAATGTTTCCGGTGTCGTTCCCTTATCGAAACCCGCCAATGATATGAGCGGGAGGCGAGTCACCGGCGCCCCCGGCCTAAGCGTTGAGGGTAGTGCCTGGCGAATCCTCTCCGCCGCTGCGTCCGACGTAGTCTGCACCATCACCCCGGCGTTGCCGACTTTCCTGACTGCACTTATCTTTACGCCCAGCCTGGACGGGTCCATGGCCGAGCGCAGAACCTTTTTAGTGTCCTCCGCGGTTTTTAACACCGATTTCTGGTCCTCCGCCGGGTAGATGGCCACAGTCGGTCCTGGGCACGGCGGGATGGGCATCGGCTGCGTCCGCTTGCCCAGTTTGAGCGCTGTTGCGTAAGGCGCCGTCGGCGGACTGCTCGGACCTTGGCGCATCTGAGGCGGCGGGGCAGGTCCCTCGCAGCTCTTCTGCGTCGCCAGGCGCACGACCAGGTGCGTAATGATCGCGCTGAGCCTTTCTGTGTGGCATGCAATGGCCGCGATCTCGTCCTTGTTTAGCTTCGAAGACTTTGCCCGCACTGCCTCCATTATACCCCTGGTGTGGCCTGTTGCTAGACCCGCCAGCCTGCTGGGGGTGGTGTCGTCTTCCAATTCCATTAGATTCTGTTCCTCCTTGTCCTTCTCCGGTCCATCCTCTACCTGTGCCCGTCGTGCCTGCACCCGTCTTCGCACGGCCTCCTGCACTTCCTCCGGCGATGACAATACTCGCTTTGCCGTCATTGGTGGCTCTGCCGGGGGCTCGTCCCTCGAGGCAGGTCCAGCGCTAAAACGGCTTGGCGGAGTCCTCGCCAGTGGCCTTCTGGGAGCGAAACCCGTCGTGAAGCCCGACTCACGGCGCAGGTCCTCCAGGGCTTGCAGCTCCTCCTCCTTCCTACGCATCTCGTCTTCGAGCAGCGCCACGGTCGGATCCACGTCCTGCTCCATAGCTCCGTCCGTTCTCCCAGTCCGGTCCGTCACAATAGGTATCTGTTCGTGTATTAAAGGTGACCTAAAGTAGGTAATGGGTACTTACCGGTGTAAGCCGATGGCAACACTGAACCCGCACACACAAATTAAAACTAAGCGTCCAATTCGCAAGTGTCACTGTCACTGTAGCTGTCACTGTCACTGTCACTGTCACTTTCACTATCAACGTCAGCTGGCCGATGGGCGGGGGGGTCTGTGACACGCACGCTCCGCCTACACTCGCGCCGTCCTGCTCCAAAGCCAAGATGGCCGCGGGGCCAAATGGGAAATCCGCTAAGATAGAACGAGAGGGACCGATAAATCGGATCGACCAATCAGAAAAATCTTACGAAAAATACTTCGACACGGGTCTCCGCACGTCTGCACGCTACGATGACCGGAGGCGAAGTAGATAGGGACAATCCCACCAACCTTCCCATGGCCCCACCGACGAATTCGTCATATGGGCCGAATCATGAGACGGCTGCGGACTTATAGCGCTCTTGGCTTCTTGTTTCGTCCGCAGGCGATTCTTGACTCTACAAATTCTTTATCCTGTCCCTTTTAATGCACTCTCCCCATTCTGGGACTGCTGTTCCAGCGCTGGAGAGCCGCTGCTTTGCCTTCTGTACATTACACTTACGGCTTCGCCTCCCGCCCTTTGCTGATCCTCTTGCTCGAGCCCGCTCCTGATTTTGAACCAGCCGTGTGCGAAGCGACCCAGCCGCCGGAAGTTAGCTTCCGAGCTGACGAGGTCGCAGTAGTAAACCGGTCCCACCTCTTCGCGTTCGATCCCGTCCATCATCTCTCGCCTCAGGTCCGCGTATATCGGGCAAGTCCATAGTACATGGTCCATGTTTTCCTCACTTTCACCGCAGTAACATTCACTCGTCTCTTGCAGCTTCATATCATACAGTCTCTTTCTAAAACTACCATGCCCAGTCAGGATCTGTGAGGTTTGGTAGTCCGGCTCGACCCAGGTTGCCCTGAGCCTTGCCGTCACATCCGGGAAGAATCGGTAGAGCTCGCGGCCCTTGGTCTCAGCGTCCCAGCGACGCTGCCAGTCCGCGACCGCACCCTTCCATGCGTCTTTCTTGCCCTCGCGGAGTTCCTGCCGAGGCAGACCCCGCATCTCGTCGATTCTGCCAGCACGGGCAACCTCGAGGTCCGCCGGTAACACCCCTGCTAACACAGGCAGGGCCGCGGTACTAGTGGACCTGTAAGCCTTCGTCAGCAGAATCAGAGCAGGCCGTTGCGCTCTCAGCAAAGCGGTGCGGACCACGTATGTGGAGACCCGCCGCCACCAGCATCCCGCCGCGTATGTCACTATAGGGGTGAAAATTCCCCCGTACAAGACCTTAAGGGCCCTGCACCGCATGCCCCACGAAGTGGCAGTCATGCGTGACATTTTCCCCAGTCCCGACGACGCACGTTCGCCGATGCTACGTGCGTGTTCACTGAACGACAGACTCGCGTCAATCACCACCCCCAGCACTTTGGTTGACCGCACACTTTTGACTGAGACCCCATTGAGACGTATGGTGGGTGGGCGGGCGGCCAGTCCCCCCCTCAGAGTCATCGAAAATGACTTCGAGGGCGAGAAGCCCAGCCGATTCCGCTCACCCCAACCAGAGATGAGTCCCAGGGCGCATGAGGCCGAAGCCTCGATGCCGGCTCTTGAGTTGGACTCAATGAGGATCGTAACATCATCAGCGTACGCCACCAGTTTTACTCCGTCCGGGAAAGGCAATCGAAGCAAGTCGTCCATCAGTAGGTTCCATAGATAAGGACCCAGTACCGACCCCTGGGGACAGCCCATGGTAGCGGTCTTCCACACGACTCCCCCGCCGACAAAGAGCCCGACGCGTCGGTTGCAGAAGTACGCCGCCAGCATCCGATAGACGTTTGGCGGGCATCCCGCACCCCTTGCCTTCAGGAGAATCATGGGCCACCACGCGTTGTCGAAAGCGCCCGAAATGTCCAGAAAGATGGCCTGGACGTACCGTGCCGTGGTTCCGCTGACGGTGTCCAGAATATCATTAAGTGCTGTTAGCGTCGACTTACCCCGAGAAAACCCGTGCTGACTCGACGATACCCCTCGCTGGAGTGCGGGGGCACACCGCAGCATGACCCGCTCTAAAATCTTCCCAAGCACTGGTAGCAACGTCACCGGACGGTACGCTTTGGGATCGGAGAGCTCCCTGTCATTACCTTTCGGCAGAACAACGAGCCTCCCATCCTTCCACGTGTCCGGAAACGTGCCCTCTTCCACACATTTCCCAAGCACGCTTGTCAGTTCTGGGCCGGCAGCACGCCAAGCGTGCTTAACCATACAGGCCGTGATTCCGTCGATCCCCGGGGCTGTGTTAGGGAGGCCCCTGACTATATCCTCCACCACCTGAACTGATGGAGGGGGCGCATCCTTACCCGACGGAACGCATGCAGCCGCCACCCTCACCGTTCGGTGGTAGGCCGAGTCCCGCGACGAATCATCGTCCGGACACAGAGCCCCCACCAGGCCGAGCATGGCCCCGCGCACATCCGTCGTGTGTCCCTCCGGAAGCCTCAACCCCGCGACTAGGTTGGAAGGGGCACGGAATCTCCGGAAAAACTCCAGTTGCACCCTCTCCATCTCCTTTCTGTACTTACTGCGGCATTCACTAAATCTCTTGCGTAAATCCTCTTCCTGAAATCCTTTCACCCTCCTTGCCCTTTGCCATTCTTTCCTCGCCTTATTTTGTCTTTTACGCAAGGAATCCAGTTTTGGAGACCACCATTCATACCCTTTCGCTTTCTTGCCGTCTCCTCTCGTTCCCAGGCACTCTTCAGCTGTACGAGTTAGTATCTCCGTAAGCTGCATGCATACGTCTGATGCAGGCCTCTCCCATTTAATGTTCCCCACTCGCTCGTGGATCTCAGCTTCGAAGCGTTCCCAATCCACCACACGGTCCCGAAACCTCCTCGGCGCCCCCGACGGCTCGGCCGCCGGAACGGGCTCATTATTTTCGACGCCCGCTCTAAACGTGATCAGCCGGTGGTCGCTGCTGCTGGCGTCGGCGTGGACCTCCCACTGGGACCTGGGGACTGGGGACCGCCACTGTCACATCGATGTTAGACTCCCCGTTGGCGGTGCTGAATGTTGCTGGCTGTCCCGCCGCGTTGTGGAGTTTAATGTTCCCCGCCAACAGGAAGTCTTCCATGGGCTGCCGCCTTGCCGATACCTCCGGACCCCGCGACACGTAATTCCGCCGCTCGCAGTGCCACATGGGAGAGTGCGTGTTGGTGTCAGCGCCTACCAAAACCGCACGACCCCTCAGCGCGTTGAGGACTTTGTCCAGTTGCGCGAGGTGCACTTGGATGTCGTGCGAATACTGGAAATAGGCGCTGACCAAGTAGATGTTGGCGCCCCCCCAGGACACGTGACATACGGCGCAGTGGTCCGTCGATAGGTGCGGCAGCAGGCTGCACTGCACATCCAGTCGGGGCACGTATATGGCCGCCTTCGCGCCCGGGCACGCCCACACAAGATAGTTGGCACTGGCTTGCTGGACGTCATTGTATGGTTCCTGTATTAGGATGACGTCCAGTTGCCATTCTCGTGCCAACGCTGGCAGCTCTCGGGTGGCCACTGCCGACCCCTGCGCATTAATTTGCCCTATCTTTAGGGACCTATCCATACTTTATCATCTGGACGGCCCGGGCCTCTGCATGCTGTCGGGCTGGGCACTCGCGCGCGTTGGTCCTGTGCGTTGCTGCGCCCCTCTGCTTCAGCTTCTTGCATTGCCGCATTTGCCGCACGTCCATGCCTTTGCCCGACAGTACTTTTCTGGGTGCCCCATCTGCTGACATTTGTTGCAGCATGTGACCCCAACGTGGTCCTCTACTTCTATTATATCCCAGCCTATTGAAAGGGTTCCAAGGCTGAGCAGTTCCTTTCGTAAGCTTGGGGTCACTTCGCAGATCCAGGTGGACCTGTCCCCTTTCTCCTAGGTCCTCTGGTACACCTTCCGGATGCTGCCCTCTATTTTCGTGGGGGTCCATATGTCGCTCCCTTCTAAGTTTTGTTCGACCAGCTTCTTCTTGAACGTTTCAGGTGTTGTTTCCTTATCAAAACCGGCCAGCGATATGAGCGGGAGGCGAGTCACCGGGGCTCCCGACCTAAGCGTTGAGGGTAGTGCCTAGCGAATCCTCTCCGCCGCTGCGTCCGACGTGGTCTGCCCCATCGACCCGGCGTTGCCGACTTTTCTGACTGCGCTTATCTTTACGCCCAGCCTGGACGGGTCCATAGTCGAGCGCAGAACCTTTTTGGTGTACTCCGCGGTTTTTATCACAGATTTCTGGTCCTCGGCCGGGTAGATGGCCACAGTCGGTCCCGGGCACGGCGGGATGGGCAACGGCTGCATCCGCTTTCCCAGTTTGAGCGCTGTTGCGTAAGGCGCCGCCGGCAGACTGCTCGGACTTTGGCGCATCTGAGGCGGCGGGGCAGGTCCCTCGCAGCTCTTCTACGTCGCCAGGCGCACGACCAGGTGCGTAATGATCGCGCTGAGCCTTTCTGTGTGCCACGCGATGGCCGCGATCTCGTCCTTATTTAGTTTCGACGACTTTGCCCGCACTGCTTCCATTATGCCCCTAGTGTGGCTCGTTGCCAGCCCCACCACCCTGCTCGGGGTGGTGTCATCTTCCATTTCCACGGTCGGGATTCTGCTCTACCTTTTCCTTATCCTGCCCGTCCTTCACCTGTGCCCGTCGCGCTTGCACGCACGCACGCACGCTCCGCCTACACTCGCGCGTTCCTGCTCCAAAAACCAAGATGGCCGCGGGGCCAAATGGCAAATTCGCTAAGAAGAATCGAGAGCGACCGATAAATTGGATCGACCAATCACAAAATTCCTTGCTAGTCACCATCTCTTGATGGTAAACTGGTCCGACCTCTTCTCTGCACCAGTCATTGAGCATCTGCCTCCTCTCCTCTCTCTCTCTGCGTAAAGCTCGCAGTGCCACAGCACATGATCCCTGGTCTAATCCGGACTTCCACAATAACATGTCGGCGTGTCACATAGTGAAATCGCGTGGAATCTCTTATGGAAGCAGCCATGTCCGGTCAAAAGTTGCGACGTGACGTAATCTTGTCCACCAAGCTTCCTCGCGTTCGTGCTGGAGTCCCATCGCACCTGCCAAAATATATATTTTTGTTATCTAGAGCATTTATTTAGAAGTGAAATACTTTTTATTCTTCCAATCTTCTAATATATAAAATTCCCGTGTCACGATGTTAGTTACCGTACTCGTCCGAAACGGCTTAACCGATTTTTACAAAATGTTGTATACATATGGGGTAGGTCTGAGAATAGAACAACATCTCTTTTTAATACCCCTAAGTGAAAAGGGTTGCTCACACACAAAAAAAATATTTTATTTTTTGGACGAAATTGTTTGATTTTATTTTTATTATAACTATAGTCCGATTTTTAATGCGAGGCAGTAAAATGACAATTGCAACTGTCATTTATACAAAAAAGGGTGACCCGCTACAATAGTGATGTTTGGAAATCTTACAACGACGATGACATTTAGTCATGCTTTATTTTATTTGTATCAAAAATTTACTATTTCTATTAACTGAGCTTTTATAATTGTAAGTTAATATTAAATTTGTTTTTCATCCAACCACTGCATAATGTCAGAATTCATCCAGTTTGGAGTTGGATGCGCTCGACTTTTCTTGCATGGTAAGGTGCTTCATCTTATACCAGCACCGCATTTGGCTTTAATTTTATAAATTTAAATTATTATTATTATTTTTTTACATTTAAAAACAGTCACCGTGCATGTCTTTTGATAAATTGTCGTAAATATATTTTTTTTATACAGAGCTAATTTGATATCTGAATAAAAAAATGTAAGCTCGACTAACTTTTGATTGTAATAAGTCGATTCTAACACATCACTATTTATTTGGAACTAGCTTTCCCGGCGGACTTCGTACCGCCTTAGAGTCGATGATAATATTGCTGATTGTTTTTAAGTAATCATATTAAGTTGTATATAGGTTGTAAATAAGAAACACATGATTTACTAATATTGCCGATTGAATTAGTTTTTTATGCTAATCGCGGCCCTTCAGCAAGAACGCAACCACCTTCATATACATCTACTGCAACTTAGAGCCAAACTGAAAATATCTAGTTTATTTTTGATTTTGACTACCATTCCCCGATTTAATGGTACCACCTTCATGTATTACTGCTACCTGCTCCTACTGGTAATCCCCTCATGACTGCTACCTACTCTAAGGTCCCACCCTACTCTCACGCATACAGTACCTGCTACCCAGCTATAACCCTCACTGCTCTACTGGTAATCCCTTCATGACTGCTACCTACTCTAAGGTCATGAAATACTACTATCTGATCTCCTGGTATCACCCTAATCAACTACGGCTACGTGCTCTCCTGGTACCGCCCTCGTGCCCCCAGCTACAACCCTCAAGAAATACTACTATCTGATCTCCGGGTATCACCCTATGGACAACAAAAGTTTGACATGTAATAAACAAATCAGCATTTATTGAAATGAAAGTATTCATTACACATATCGAGTTTTCATTGTTTTTAAGATGTATTCTGTTTTCGAGACGGAAACAAATCCAACAAATCAAAAACCATGGCAATCGGTCCAGCCGTTCTCGAGTTATAAGTGTTGTAACAAACACGACTTTCTTATATATATAATATATAGATAGAAGTAGTTTTAATATTGATTTCTTACAAATATCAAATTGTCATCCATACGTCATTACATAGCTGTCATTTGCGTTTTGTTATACCACGTTTTATAGTGACTGGCGTTTCATGTCAAGTCACACGGGAACGCTGTCGAACGGGATAAAAAGTATCCTATGTCCGTCTCCTGGCTCTAAGCTACCTCCCTACCAATTTTCAGCCAAATCTGTTCTGCCGTTCTTGAGTTATAATTGGTGTAACTAACACGACTTTCTTTTATATATATAGATTAAAAACCTGCCACACTGGAAATGTCATTTTACTGCCTCGAATTAAAAATCGGTCTATAGTGGTCGCGCAGTGGTCGAAATTCGATTATATAATAAATTTAAATTGTAAGTGACTTAATATACATTATTAAAATATAATATTCAAACATTATTAAGGTTCTACTGTCGAAAACTAACTACTATAACCACAGATTTGACCAAGACTGTTATTTGCCAATTTCTTTTTTGAACAAATTATATGAACTTAAAAGAAAATAAAACAAAGTATCGGTTTTGATAATTCGTACACAAAATCACTTATTTATCCTAAAGTATATGCAATTACTGAAATCGTAAACTATAGCAAAAAAAATTGTACCTGAATGTTGTTAGGTATTGCAGATTGCTGCTACAGAACTTTCTTTATGCATATAATGATAGTCCTTGAAAGACGACGATACATTTAAATGTATCTTACTGTTACCCAACTCATATAAATTTGTATAGGCGCTCAGTATATCACTTAGTATTCGTCAAAAAAAACTTTAAATAACTTTAAAAGTTTAAACATTCAATAAAACTACAGGAAAGAAACTTTTCAACTATGTCTATAATAGACAAAAGAAACAATTTGACCACAGACTCCACAGAGTATGTATGCGTGTGTCAAATGCATGCTGGTTAGTATAATGTTTAATTAACAGATTTAATGTATTCTTTATGCATTATTATAATATTTTTTTTTTATTAAACTAGCTGACCCAGCAAACGTTGTTTTACCGATTCTTTTTCTTTTCTAGCTGTATGTAGTTTTAGTGCCACATTTAAAAAAAATCAAAACAAACAATTTCGTCCAAAAAATAAAATATTTTTTTTTAAGTGTCAGCAACCCTTATCACTTAGGGGTATGAAAAATAGATGTTGTTCTATTCTCAGACCTACAGAATACGCATTTAAAATTTGGTAAAAATCGGTTATGCCGTTTCGGAGGAGTACGGTAACTAACATACACACACGGGAATATATATTAGAAGATGAGGCAAATAAAACTTTGAGTAACTTTAAACATTCAATAAAACCACAGGAAAAAAAATGGTTGCCTGTAAAGTCGGTTTTACGGGCGAAGATTTTACGTGACAACGTCTTTTTCTCGGTAGAATATTTATTGATATGAATATAATTAAATTGCACAATAGGAACAAGGAATTGAATGAAAATAAGAATTGCACAAATTTTAACTATAGAAACATATTTTGTTTACTAAAACATTGTACATGTAAGCGCCGATTCAATGCGCCTAATTCTCTAGAGCTGCGCGCGCGGCAGACCGATCATAGTTGAGTGGGAGAGAGACGCAAGGCATTCGGCGGGCCTCTCTCTCGTTCGGTGACTCATCGTAACGTTACCGGGCGTTACACTTTTTCATAAGTGACTCCCAGCCGCAACCTAATTTAAGACGTTGTCACGTCAAAAAACTTTTCAACTATGTCTGTAATAGACAAAAGAAACAATTTGACCACAGAGTATGTATGCGTGTGTCAAATGCATGCTGGGTACTCTATGCCTATGCACAAAATGCAAAACAAAAGAAACCATTTGACCACAGAGAATGTATAGGCAAATCTAATATATAAAATTCCGGTGTCACGATGTTAGTTACCGTACTCCTCCGAAACGGTTCGACCGATTATGATGAAATTTTGTATACATATCGGGTAGAACTGAGAATAGAACAACATCTATTTTTCATACCCCTAAGTGACAAGGGTTGCCCACACTAAAAAAATATATTTTATTTTTTGGACGAATTTTTTTGTTTTTATTTTTTTATTATGTGGCATTAAAAAACAAATACATCTAGAAAAAAAAATATTCGGCAAAACAACGTTTGCTGGGTCAGCTAGTATATATATATTTTTGATATGTCAATGTCAGTACTCTATGTCTATGGACAAAATGAAATATAAAAGAAACATGTGTATTTGAAATGCATGGTAGTATGTGTAATGTTTCTATGTCTACGGACAAAATTAAAAACAAAAGAAACATGTGTGTGTGAAATGCATGGTAGTGTGGGTAATGTTTTATTTATTGATTTAATGTACTTTATAAGCATTACTAGCTTTCCCGGCAGACTTCGTACCGCCTTAGAGTCGATGATAATATTGCTGATTGTTTTTAAGTAATCATTTTAAGTTGTATATAGGTTGTAAATAAGAAACACATGATTTACTAATATTGCCGATTGAATTAGTTTTTTATGCTAATAGCGTCTCTTCAGCAAGATCGCAACCACCTTCATATACATCTACTGCAACTTAGAGCCAAACTCATGGGTGCTGCCAAGTTTAGTTTATTTCTTTCTAGTTTATTTTTGATTTTGCCTACCATTCCCCGATTTAATGGTACCTCCTTCATGTATTACTGCTACCTGCTCTACTGGTAATCCCCTCATGACTGCTACCTACTCTAAGGTCCCACCCTACTCTCACGCGTACAGTACCTGCTACCCAGCTATAACCCTCACTGCTCTACTGGTAATCCCCTCATGACTGCTACCTACTCTAAGGTCCCACCCTACTCTCACGCGTACAGTACCTGCTACCCAGCTACAACCCTCATGAAATACTCCTATCTGATCTCCTGGTATCACCCCAATCAGCTACGGCTACGTGCTCTCCTGGTACCGCCCTCGTGCTCCCCAGCTTTGATCCAACAAAATCACTAAAGTCCGATTTTTAATTCGAGGCAGTAAAATGACAATTGCAACTGTCATTTATACAAAAAAGGGTGACCCGCTACAATAGTGATGTTTGGAAATCTTACAACGACGATGACATTTAGTCATGCTTTATTTTATTTGTATCAAAAATTTACTATTTCTATTAACTGAGCTTTTATAATTGTAAGTTAATATTAAATTTGTTTTTCATCCAACCACTGCATAATGTCAGAATTCATCCAGTTTGGAGTTGGATGCGCTCGACTTTTCTTGCATGGTAAGGTGCTTCATCTTATACCAGCACCGCATTTGGCTTTAATTTTATAAATTTAAATTATTATTATTATTTTTTTACATTTAAAAACAGTCACCGTGCATGTCTTTTGATAAATTGTCGTAAATATATTTTTTTTATACAGAGCTAATTTGATATCTGAATAAAAAAATGTAAGCTCGACTAACTTTTGATTGTAATAAGTCGATTCTAACACATCACTATTTATTTGGAATTAAAAACCTGCCACACTGGAAATGTCATTTTACTGCCTCGAATAAAAAATCGGACTATAGTATTGGCCACTGATGCTTCACCACTAGGGCTTGGTGCAGTCCTATCAAACAGACTTAATGATGGATCAGAGAGGCCTGTTGCGTTTGCCTCGAGAACGTTATCAGACAGCGAGAAAAGATATAGTCAAATTGACAAAGAAGCTACGGTAATTGACTGGGGACTAAAAAAAATTTTCTACTATATCTACGAAAATTTACCCACGTAACAGACCACAAACCAAAACCTTACCAGCAATGAGGACTATGAGATTATTTCATTACGCCCACTTCTTGTCCGGATTTGACTACAATATTGAATATCGAACAATGCCGACTACCTATCAAAATTTCCAATAGTGTCTACAAGGTTTAATAAAATAGACCAGAACAACAATTTGCATTTAGAGCAAATTAATACTATGGACATTAACCCAAATACGATAGCAACTAAGACTAAAAATGATTCAGAACACAGAGCTCTCCTACAGGCACTTGATTCAGGCATCTCGCTAAGAACACTTGGTTTCAAGGACAATGAGTTCACATTACATGACGGCTGTATACTAAGAGGAGCGCGTGTTCTTATCCCTAGAACACTTCACGAACGCGTGCTAAATGAACTACATCTCGGCCATCCGATAGTATGATCGTTCATAAGACGTCTGCTCCATACAATCCAGCAACGAACGGTCAAGCCGAACGATACGTTCAGACCGTGAAAAGGATACAACGAAGCTTAGAGGGGGGAAGGAGGCACAATATATCAAAAGCTCCTCACGACTAAAACACGACTTCGTCGAACACCGGATGCTAACGGTCAGACCCCTTACTAGCTCATGTTTGGTAGGGTGGTACGTACGTCGCTACATGCCATGTTCTTGAGAGGGGAACTCCGACCACCATCAGTTACACACCAGCTACATCTTATCGAAGAGTTCAATCCAGGCGACCGCATCCAGGCCCGTGATTTTACCGTCGGCTCTACGCAACGCTGACGTTTTGGGACCATTAACGAACGTTTAGGAAGACCACATTATAAGATAATAACTGATGACGGCTCTATCTGGCGTAGGCACATTGACCAGCTCCTAGCTGCTTCCTTGGTCCGAAGCTAAGTGGGGAGAAACTGTGGTTTATCACTTCTTTTATAATTAAGTGACTGGCCGGTAAGCCAGTAAGATTATAACAAGTATCCATGATATGTCAACATTATGTCATTGATAAAATAATGGAGATACAATATACAATGCATTTAATTTCTTTATGTATATTTAACAGATAGAAACATGTTTTCGTGGAATTTTTTGTAGATCTTTTTATGCTCTACAATATTGTAGCACATTATTTTGATGTAGCTCGTGGGATTAAGCCAGCGTTTGCAATGAAAGCGTACAAAAATAGTAAATACATTTGAAACCTCTAAAATTGACTATGTTCCTCAACTAAATTATGCATATATTAAACTTTAAAACTTTCCTCATGAATCACTTTATCTATTAACTAGCGGTTGCCCGACTTCGTCCACGTGGTAAGCAAACCATAGTATTAGCAGCGTACGCAGAAATAGGTTTCCGATTTTACACCTTTGGTTACATTATTGAAATTTTCTTACGGAACATTAATATTTTTCGAAATAAATTATAGCCTATGTTCAGCGGGGAATTTTTCAAATCGGTCCAGTAGTTTCGAAGCCTATTCATGTCAAACAAACAATCAAATCTTTCCTCTTTATAATATCAGTATAGAAGTATAGATAAAAAATTGCATCAAAATCGGTCAAGTAGTTTCAAAGATTTAAGTAGTCAAGGAGAAATAGGGACAGAAAAAGCGCTTCGGTTTTATAATATGTAGTGATTTGGAACATGGACCAGGGTATTTTGTTTACACTTACATATTTTGCATCCAGAAGCCTTACAATGATCAGCATTATGACCAGACCAAAAGCAGTTGAAGCATATTCTGTGCTCGGGCAGTAACTCAAGCCGTCTCTCCTTACTGAAACCATAAATGCGGACAGTTGAACAAACTATGCTCCGTCTCTTTACAACGTGGGCATGATGTCTGTGAATTACTAATTTGGACTTTATTTTGTTTAGCAGATGGTACATTTGGAGGAATTATTAAGGAAGTCAGCAAGATTTACCAAAAAGTCAAGTAAATTCTCTAATTTATTGGTCTTCTTTTATCTATCCGTCCTTTTTCCTCTTCCCAACGCCGTAGGTGCGTGGATCAAATGTAAAAGTAGCGATTAAACATAACAACAATGTAACGCACTATAAAACTGGTTCACCCAAAGACTCTAAGGATCGCAAGTTTTTATCGCAGGTAATTATCTGTGGATTCTTTACTACACGTTTCGATATTAAAAAGGGCTGCTAATAGAATTATTAGAAGCAGAGAACTCGATAGACTGTATGACGACGGCTGCTGTGCCTTCCAAGCATGCACGCCCATAATTAAACTTATTAATTTCATCAATGTTGTCGTGAAACTCTAACCACTCTGCATATTTACCATTGAACTCGGGCAATTGAGTAATAGGCAATTTTACGAGTTGGTTATTATTGACACGAGAAAACTCATCACTATTAACCACATCATTTTGTTTAGCAAGAATGTCTCGCGCCCTTGCAACAAGTTTAAATTACGCTGAATCAAACTCAGTACGCTCTGATGACTGGCTACTTATGTGCTCCGCCATGCATTCAAACTTTAACCGAACCTCCTCATATCATATTCATTATAAACGTGTTCAATCTTACCGAGTCTTAGCTGTAGTTCGTTGTATATATAATCTGAAAATTCCATTAATCGGCATTTATAACTTGCTCTGCGCTTAATGAGATCCTTTTCCTCCTTATCAGTCGTTCCTTTCGACGTAGGAAACCAACTGGAATGTTACAATTATAAAGTTTAGTATCTAACTCTAATCAGTTACTTATTAATTACACAAAAGAGTAATTTTACAATCACAATAAGGACATTTTTTTCTACTAAAAATATAGAATACTAGCTTTTCGTCCGCGGTTTCGCCCGCGTCGAGGTCGGTTATATCGCGTTTCCAAGAGAACTCTTCAAAAGTCCGGGATAAAAACTATCCCATGATCTTTCTCAAGGTCAACTCTATCTCTGTACAAAATTTCATTAAAATCAGTTCAATGGCTTTGACGTGAAAGCGTAACAGGGAGACAGACAGACACAGACAGAGTTACTTTCACATTTATAATATTAGTAAGGATTATGGGATACAGATTGACATATTGATTGGCATCTATACTAATATTATAAAGCTGAAGAGTTTGTTTGTTTGAACGCGCTAATCTCAGGAACTACTGGTTCGAATTGAAAAAATATTTTTGTTTTGAAGAGACCATTTATCAAGAAAGGCTAGGCTATATACATCACGCTGCGAAAAATAGGAGCGAAGATACAATGGAAAATGTGGAAAACAAGTGAAAAATGATTCATCTTTGAGGGTTTCCGTTGCGTGCGTTTCGAAAACGGTTCAAGATCTTCTAACCACGTGGACGAAGTCGCGGGTAACAGCTAGTCTTTTATATTTAAACGTAATTTATTGCAAAACTAATAGAAAAATTTGCGCCAAATACATAATTACAACATTCGATTGACTTGAAACAAACAATAATTTGTAATTAGAATTAAGAATATGTGCTGAATGATTTCTTTAAATATCTAATAGAAGATAACAAAATAAACTGCTTAAAATAATGGTTCATAATTATTTAAATCTAGTTTGTTGCTTAAGTATCTTTAATTTAATAGATTTACTGCAAATTATAACTTGACTATTTGAATAGAAATCATATGTACAAAAGAACACAGATAGACACCATGATACTAACCTAACCAGTTCCTTAAATAAAATATATTCAACACTACCTGAATTTGAGTATTGGGTTCTGAAATAAAGACAACCATTGACAATGCTCTGGCCAAATATCTTAAAAATATCCTTTCCTGAAGCGATGACAATGTGATCTTTTGACATTTGCCAGCAACTCTCACTCACTTCTTACTTACTTTGGTTCTCATGTCAGGCTTGATGGACCAAATTATGAATATAATTTGAGGTTTTGGCAGTGAAAATCATCAGTAACAATGCAGACAAGAAGAAAAAAAGTACTAAAATAAGTGGGTATACTCAATATCCCATTCATCAACACCTGATAAGAATGATTAAGCAATTTATTGAGTTCTTGAGTAAAGAATGAGTATTTTGGTAGAAGGCAAGATAGAAAATGATCTATAAGATCTAAAAAATGGTCTTTAATCTTACTTCTGCTCGTAAAACCTCGAACCAACTTCTACACAGGCCGATGAGTGTTGATAAGAACATATAACTAAATGTTAAGAAACAGTATAACATACCACTGAAAACATGCAGATCTGTGGGCATCTGGCATCGGCACTGACTTTGCATACTGTGATTAGTTTCTTACCATCTCAACCTGAAATGATAGTGGATTAAGAATTAGATATGTACTAATACAACTATATCCATATTATGAAAGTAAAAGTATCTCTGTCTGTCCGTTTCACTTTCATGCAAAAACTACTGAACCAATTGTAATGATATTAAATTTTGTAAAATAGTCTAAACTGAGAAAGAACATAGGCACTTTTTTAACGGGAAAAAAGGGTTGTATGAGGGGTCAAAGACTGAAATGACTGACTGAACAAGAAGAATGGACTACAACTGTCAGTTTTTATCATTGATGGATGCATGGGCAACAGCTACTATGCTTATATTTTGACTGAGGTAGTCTCAGAATCTACAGAAAAAGGGATGTCATTTACCTATGGAAACATGGACATTTGCGAGTACAAATTCTTATTTTTCTGTATCATTTTTTAATAACACCATCCAAAAATGCGAACACAAGGTCTCTGTGAATAATTGTTGATGTTGACAAAAATGAAGGTAGGTCATTATCACCCTACTAACCAGTATTATCCGGTAAACATCTTTGTCTGCAAAGTTTCTGTTTTCGTGTTCCTTTCTTATTTTACTTCAGCTCTTTCACATGTTAGCATGTCATATTTCTTATTCCTTATTGGTTGACAATGATGAAGTCAAAAAAGCCCTGCGAAACCGATTTGAAAGGTTATGTTTTGAAAAGGGACCGGTCTAATTTGTTTATTGTTTACTTACCTGTAACCCAACGTATCAAAACTCACAACTCGTTTTAAACAAGTATTATAACAATTCTTAAAAACTCATTCCTTATTGTTATTAATTGTAATTGCTTATTGCCAAACTTAAAATGAATCCATGTTGCCAAACATGATTTTAGAACGGATCATTGAATCATTCAGATCGTGTCAGAGATGACAATTAACATTAAACCGACTTAGACCACAAACTACCAGTATTAGGTATATGTATTATCTATGCCACAAACTATGACATAATGTCACAGCCATATAGAAATATGAGGAATGTACAGAAATACTACTAAATAATCTTTAAAAATCCTTTGATCCCTTTTTTACCGTTAGAATGATTTTCCACAAATACGTTGATTAGCTTTTATCTATTAGAAAGTTTATGGATGTGGATTATCGTTTCATTAGCAAAAGAAATAGCAATACGCCCAAAGCACAATACAAAAAATAATCTAAGCGTTATCCATTTTTGTCTAGTTTTTAATAGCATTCAACCATTATCTTAAGCATTTAAACTGAAATATAACTTGTACTTTTTTCTTGTGGGCAATACGTCAGTGACTCAGTATTAAAAACTTGCTTTACGATGTATTGATATTGTTCGCATGGACATTTATTGTTCGTGATTGATATAGTCTATGCTCTACGCCTCAGTCGTCAGAGGCTGTGAAGGCCTTGTTTTGAAAATTGTATCGAGTGTGGTTTTGTGCGTTTGTTTTATTCGGTAGTAAACCTATGGCTGCATAATTATTTAATCGCAATGGAGGGCAACCCGCCTGGCGACCCGGAAACGAAGGCGAGGGATGTTCGGCTTCAAGGATGTTTTCCTAGCTTGGGGGACGAAGACGACAAAAAGAAATTATTATGGATGGGAGGCGTAATGAACTGCTTCTCCAACGTCTTATCATTCTTTAGCCAAACAGATCTCAAAGCACAAGGTAAGTGTGTCGCATGATAAATAAACGAGTACAGCATTCGATATCTATAAATAGATGTTGGTCTGAAAACGCTGCGCTACGCAGTTTCAGAATGTTCAGGAATTATTGACGTTCTGGGTGCAGTTTATATGCAGTTATATAGGTCGTTAAAGCGAGCTTAGGTAACTTATATTGGCGTTTTAATAGGCGGGTTCTTGGTTTGCGGCGAAGTAGTTTCATACTAATTATCTGTTTTGATTACTTGACCCTGACCTAGTTTTGAATCCTTTTTTCACTAATGTGATATATTGCGTATGCAAGATGTGGCTACAAAAGCTTTATTCAATACAGTGTGATATAGTACAGAGGTTCTATAGCCAGTATGATGCATTTTCTGAAGGTAAGCAGTGTTTAAAGCTAAACTTGCTACTGTTTGTAATGAAACATGTAACTACCTGCCTTTCCTATAAGTAGCCATGTCCCCTTTTCCCCACAGATTTGTTATTCGAATCACCATTGTTTATTTCCATGCTTTAAACAAAATATGTGCATTTTTATCATAGAATTCAGTAACCTAGTTTTAAACAGGTTGTATTGACTAAGGCTGCCCTTTGACATTTCATCTGATTTGTCTATTGCAGGCTAGTGCTAGTTTACAATCTACCTCATCCAATCTAAATGAATCTAAAATAAACAAAAGGACTATTACTAAGTACATCAACTGAAAATAAATAAAATTTATTATATTTTTTATAATCATTTCTGGTAAACTTGGAACGCCGAAAATAAAAATTAACATCTCCTTAACTCAACAATGGGCCTCAATTGCTGCAAAACTATGTTAAAATGTAATTTCAGTTCATTAAACATCTCATAGATATTTGATGACTTTGCCCTGCAATACGACAGAACAGAAAACTAAAAACAAAACTGTTAATGAATTAAATGATGTAAACAGTAAAGGCCAAATTTATAATACACTAACTTGAAAAGGGTTTCTCCCTAATTGTCTTAAAATTTGTGTGCATATTATGTATCATTCTGATTACTGGACAACATCTATTTTTCATACCCCCTTGAAAAATCCTTTAAAAACACATCAGAATCTTTGCAGTTACAAAGATTATAGTATAAGGCAGGCAGACGCGTAAACATCTATGTTTTATAATATGTTGCAAAGACAAGCAGAAGAAGAGTAAGTAGGCTAACCTAGCAGTGGGAAGTATTGGGACTAGTAATAATAACATAGGTCACACAAATAACATGTAATGAATGCATATAATATTATTGAATATTTTTAGGTTATTTGTAATATTTTTTGTTAATATTTTATGTAGGTATATATTTTCTGTACTGAGCTGCCTTGTTAAATACTCCATTATTGATTTACATCTCTTGCTCTGGTAGAGAATCTTGTTATCACAGCCATTTTCATAATGTTACACTTCTAAGCGACTTGTCTATGTTTCTGTCTATAGTCCGAATTCTCTGAATTATGCCCATGCCATATTGTTTATGAAGCCCCGCAAAGTGGTACTACTCATAATGTGATGCAATTGCGATTGCTATAAAACTTAAATCCCTACTAATATTATAAATGCGAAAGTAACTCTGTCTGTCTGTCTG
Organism: Trichoplusia ni; assembly: GCF_003590095.1. NCBI lineage: Eukaryota > Metazoa > Arthropoda > Insecta > Lepidoptera > Noctuidae > Trichoplusia > Trichoplusia ni. Next base: position 703,438 of record NC_039490.1, on the reverse strand, counting down.
TTACGCTTTCACGTCTAAACCACTGAACTGATTTTAATGACATTTGGTACAGAGTTAGAGTTGACCTTGAGAAAGAACATAGGATAGTTTTTATTCTGGACTTTTGAAGAGTTCTCTTGGAAACGCGATATGGTGATTTAAAATTTAGTTTCCACGATAGGAACCATTTTTGATATGGTTAGTGTTAATCTCTTGAATGTATATGCGGTAGGATTATTTATATTTTTAAGTTTAATGAAGCTACATTGTGATGAAGACTATATTACCTGAATTAACATTGTACAGATCTAGTGTTTAGGTTTTGGGTCTGTGGGTTATTTAATTGTTGTGGTATTGGTATACTCTGTGTGATTGAACAGTTTTCAATAATAGCTTTTACATTAATGTAACTAGCTTATCACCGATTGTCATATACATAATATTGAGAATGAAATGAATGAAGATTGAGATTGTAATTATTGTGTTGGAAGGATTACCGACACCTCAGGCAGTTCTTGCGGCCATTTTAGGAGTTTAGTGTCTCCCGGCTGATGCGTAAAATCCTAGCTTTATGTATAACAAGAAATTACTTATTAGAGTTCGAACCTGCATGGCCTTGGCTGTATATCCTTGATTAAAGCGCAAGACCACTCCGACGTAATAAGCGAATCCATTTTAGTGCACAGGTAGTAAAGAGCCTGAGAAAGGACATGGGCTACTTTTAAAGACTATGGTTTAAATTTGCCTTAAATATTGTTTTTGTAATGAAACATGTGCATGTTTTTGAGCATTTTGATTTAAAATTTGGGGGGGGGGAGGGTGTCAACCCGCTATAAACTGAGGTAGGTTGGAACCAGATGAAGTACATCGGTAACCCATAAAAAAGAACAAATTATAATCAGAGAGTAAGATCAAAACTAAAGAATGATATCTAACCACGGGAATACTTCAAGTAGCTTTATACTGCGTAGCTTAGAATATAATGACAAGAAAAGAAAGAAAATTAACAAACAGTAGTATGTAGTGCAATAGGGTTGGATATTGACGTGACCGTCGCTAAACAGTGCAGCGGTATTACAGTACACAGGGTTGGAACTTCATTACTGAACCGCTAGATGGCGTTGAAGTACTTACTTTGGTTTTGAATTATTCGTAGTAGTCCAGCGTAGGTGGGTAAAGGGTGAGATAATATAGAATGTTATTGCGGAAAAGCCCAACAACATACTATTATGATGCTTCTTAAACAAAACTTTCTCGGGAGAAAACTGAAATATTACTACGAGATCGGGTACGACGCTTGTGAAACCGCGAGAAATAGCTCGTTGTCAATAGTTTTAGCAGCGTACGCAGAAATAGTTTTAGATTTCAGATCTTAGATTACAATATCGCAATTTTCTTGCCGAACCCTATTGTTTTTGAAAATAAATTATAGCTTATGTTATTAATATGACGTATGCATTTCCCCGACTCCCGAAGTATCTCTTAACAAATCGATTCTTATAATTTTTAAGTGTCTGTGGCAATAAACCAGTAACTCTATCTACTAATAACTTTTTCCAGTAATAACTCTATCGAAATTGTCAACAGATGAAGAGTGGGACGTACCGTACGAGAAGCTGTCGAACTTGGTGTACCTGGGGGCGGGAGCCCAGGGCATCGTGTTCGGCGGCTCCTACCCGCGGCGAACTCGTCGCGGTCAAGAAACTGCGCGACAGAAATGACTGCAACATCAAACACCTACGCAAGCTTAATCACGAAAACATAGGTAAGTCACTATTTACAGCATAATCCTAGCAAATAGCTTCGTAAGCTTTTGTATACCATTGACAGTGTGGTATAACTTAGACGTAAACCGAAAATTTTGACAGTATGAAACATGGCGTCGCCATGCTGTTTTAAATAAGGTATATTCCCTCGGTAACATCGTACAACGGCAACGTCCAGTGCAGTAACAGTGTGGTGCGTTAAGACATATGTAGGTGCGTCAAGCTGAAGTTTTAGCCAAGAATATTTTGTCAGAAACACCGTGTCCACATATTTTTCTACATTTTCCATTGTTGAACAAACTCTTCAGCTTAATAATTTGAGGGCATGGGAGAGCCCCAGCCAAGTCTCGAGCAAAGCCGGAAAAAAGGAAAAGATAGATTTGAAATAATAAAAGAACTACTCCTAAAAAGAAAAAAAACTGTCTAGTCAGAAAATCTAATAAGTTAAATTAATATAATATACTAGCGGCCCGGTACGTGCTTCGCTACGTATAAAGTGAAATAAAATAAACAAATCGGAACATCAATTCATTTATTTAATCAAAAAAATATTTTATTTAAAATCGAAATCAATTGCTAGCTATTTACAACACACTTAATCCAAAACATTTGGATAAACAATATTTTTTGTTTTTCCATTTTGAGCATAAATAAACAAACGGCTAGGGGTACCGACTCTGGAACAGGCAACATATAACTGGCCATGTGAAAAACAATGTTCCTCCAAATTCACACCACAAACGTGAAGTGTTTGACCTTGGGCCTTGTTGATGGACATCGCAAATGATAAACGCACAGGATATTGTAAACGTTTGAACTCAAAAGGCATATCAGTTGGAATCATAGGTATACGCGGTATCAAAACAACTTCTCCTTTTGATTTACCAGTTAAGATCGTAGCTTCAATCAAATTTGGCAATAACTTTTTCACTGCCAATCTGGTTCCGTTACACAGTTTTGGTGGATTAATATTTCGCAATAATATAATCGAAGAACCAACTTTCAGATTCACCTTTGTAGCTCACGAATAATTTCTCGTCTTGTATTCGAAACAATTGCACAACGTGGATCCAATTCACGATTTTCATCACAAATAAAATAAATTTGCAAAAATTGATGATCAGCGTCGGGGTATGGCAATAACGAACCAGCTTGATGATAAATCTGGCCCTGAATCTGTAACATGTATACAATTTTAGGTAAATCTTATATCAGTTTTTTTTTAAATATACTTTATGCTTCAGATTGATACAAACATGGAATAATCCTGTTGAAGTATTTACCTTAAACGTCGGCATAAAATTATCTCTAATAATTTTAGTTGCACCAAAAGAAGTCATTTGAAATGCCGAATTGTATTGTTGAATATGACTCAGAAAGTGCTTCGACGCTTGCGATGTCCCAAAAATAAATGAATACAATGGTTCGGGTGGAGTTTCTAATGCTGGCAATCTCACTTTGCCATTAGCACAACACATGCCGGGTGTTTCACCTCGAAAGTTAGCCGCATCACAATGTGGACATATTGCGTCCATCATTCCAATGTATCCATACATACTATAATCAATCTGACTGTTGTAATTAAAAGCAGCACGCATCATTTCAGCCAAAACAGCACGACGTATTCGTGATGGCCGTGCAAGATTCAGTACAGGTACTGGGTTAACAAATCTATTGCGTGCATTACGTTCACGCTGCGATGCATTAGCTTGTGCGCGTTCATCTGCAGTCTGTGATCGTCTTAGTAATGCCACATCATTTGCATTACGCGTTCGCCGACCTATATTTGCTTGTCTGGCTGGTGGCATTTTTCCCGTATGCACATATGTTTTCGCTTAAAAATCGAAAAAAAAAATTAGAACAAAAAAAAAACAAATTCCCAAGAAGCTGTCGCATATGATGCCATGTGAAATCATATACGGCAACTTAGAAAAGTATACATAAATTCAGGACTCACCGTTTGTATGAATGCACTGCAAATGCAATTATGTGAAAAGAAATTTATCGCTGATAATATGATTTAATCAAACCACGTCCAAAATGAATTGACGGCATGAATGACATAACAACGTGCTTGTCCTGTCAACAAAACTTCAAAAAAGTTTCTGTGAAAAAAGTTTCTATTGAATTCATTTATTACAAAAATGTGACAAATGAGGAACCGCTCGACCGATTTTGTGCAAACTTCACATAAACCATCTACTAAATATGCCGACCAAATCCTAAGCATTTGGTTTGGATAGGTGAGCCCGTTCTTGAGTTATGGAATTACAACGAAAAGTGGCATTGATTTTTATATATATAAGATTACGAATCTACAAAAAGAAGCAAAATCACATCAAAATCATTCTTTAAAAAAATAGCCAAGTCTCGATGGAGCAGCTTGTTTATGTCTAAAAAGTAGGTAATGAAATCTAGACAAAGTCGTGCCATGTCTAAGGTTCCTTACTACGATTTCTTTGTTATTAGCTAAACTAGCTGTGACCCTGCGCTGTTACCCGCCTTTAAACTTGGAACTTCTTATAATCTACTAGCTGACCCAGCAAACGTTGTTTTGCCGAATTTTTATTCTAGTTGTATGTATTTTTAATGCCACATTATAAAACAAATAAAAACAAAATATTTTTTTTTAGTGCGAGCATCCCTTATCACTTAGGGGTATGAAAAATAGATGTTAGTCGATTCTCAGACGTAGTGAATCCTACTACTATTATAAGTATGGATGTATGGATGTTTGTTACTCTTTCACGTAAAAACTACTGAATGGATTTGAATGAAACTTTACCACAATATAGCTTATACATCAGAATAACACATAGGCTACAATTTTTGAGGTTTCTAATGTGAGGTCGTAAAAAAACACATTTTTTGCGCTTACATTGTAAACGCTGACTGAATCCTACAAGATAGATAATAATAATAATAATAATATCCTGGGACAACTCACACACGGTTATCTGATCCCAAGCTAAGCAGAGCTTGTGTTATGGTAACCAGACAACTGATAAACTTACTTATATATTTCTAAATACATACATATTATAGATAAATTACACCCAGACACCAGAACAAATGATCATGCTCATCACACAACATTTGTCCTGGCGGGAATCGAACCCACGACCTCCGGTATAGCAGTCAGGGTCACTAACCACTAGACCAACAGGCCCGTCAAAAAGATAGAAGGCAGATAGAGAGATAGAAGGCAGGTATAAATTATAACTTATATCTTCTAACCACGCGGACGAAGTCGCGGGCAACGACAATAGCAACGGCACTGGCAACTACAACTTTTGCTTATTTCTCTTAAACCATCATATCCGTAGGTCCGTCCGCTAAATATGGAACCGTACCCCCTTACAATCCTTTTTTTCAGTGAAAATGTCCTTTCTAAGACTCTAGACGAGGGGAAACCCCAGCAAGGAACCTTAGACTTGTGACGACTGTGTAGATTTCATTACTTTTTAGAGAAATAAGTAGCTTCATCGAGACTTTACTAGTTTTTTACAGAATGTGTTTGGTGGGATTCTAGTTTTTTTTAAAAAAAAGATTACATTTGGACTACTATACTAAAATACTTTTTTTTAAGACGGTGAATGGAATAAAAATTACTGAAGATCCCTTACTACGTACTTTGAGTATTTCATGCCTTCACTGACAACAGCTATAGAAAATTCGGAAACGGACAGTGTTTAGTAGATCTGGTGTAAAAATATTGTGTACTGTTTAAATTTCCTTAACTGATTTACTTATTGTTTTAAAAAGAATACACTTGAAGACTTCAGCCGAAATCATCGACACTGTTGTCATTGTTGAGGGCACATCAGTATTAAATGTTGAATTGCACATACTCTTAATACCGCTGTTACCTTAACGATGCTCAGTAAACGCACATGAAGAGAGCATGGACCGCAAGAAAAAAAGAAACATCGCTAATGATTGCAGACTAAGGGGCTTTGTATTACTAGCTTGCGTGCAACACTTTCGGTTACCTATAACTGTAAGTTTTTATTTCCTTTCTTTTTGTCTGTAAGGACATCTTGCAAGTTGAATTTAATGTAAACCACTTCCCGGTTCTGGATTGACCTGAAGTGGTGGATATATGTGTATCTAGGAGATAATGCAATCGTCGTAGATTAAAAAAATTTTCGAGTTCAAAATTGATTTCATGTTATAATTATATTAAAAAAAAAACGACTCCCGCATAAAGGAATTTATTCCTTGTGTCGCAGGGTTTTTTAAAAAACATACAAATCACATGCACAAAGACACCCAGAGTCAGAACAAGGTTTCTTGGATTACACAAATACTTTTTCTACGCGGGGATCGAAGCCGCGACACGTGGCGCCCAGAAAGGTTGGTGTGGTGACCTCAACCACTCGGCTATCCGTGCAGTCTGTTAATAGTTAGTCAATTAATCGACTTTGATATTAACATAGATAACTAAATCGCATTTTGATTTTAATAGACTTCGTATAGAAAGAACTCCAACGATACGTCTCTCACCGAGTTGCTAGTGATCATACCAACATTCACTCACAATGAATGGTTTAAATAATATTGATAAAATGTATCTGAAAAGTATATCTAGAGAACCAGCTCAAAAAAATCTTATTCGGTCCACTCTTTAATAAGCTACGGTGCCATACAAAGACAAATATACCGAGCACATTTGGAACAACAACCTCTATTTATATGTACTTCGTTTTATTGTAAAACTTTTGTTCAATTTATTTCCGTACTAATCAGGCATTTACCATTCTGCACATTTCAATGTTAGACCAAAAAATCTCCATAAATGTATCGATGCACGCGCGGGAACAAATGCGAACGAACATGTCTATGAGTGACACGATAAAAATGACAAGTGTATTACTAAGCCTTCTGCATTTAAACAGAACGAAAATCCATCCGACCCTGCGTTTTATAGTTAAAAACTTCCACATCACATGCTATTACCAGCTTTACGTCCGATCAAACAGTACTTAATGTTCCGGCGTAAACAAGCTCAACAAGTCGTCCCGCGCCTACCCCGACATTGACCTAATGACATACTTTTGTCGGTCGGGTCCTGAGAACGTGACAGATTACCCTCAACTTCTGAAACATTGAGGCAGGCCCACTCAAACCTGCCGATTTTCAGCTCCGTTCGAACTTATTTTATCTCATTTAAAATAATGCGTCTCGACGTAAAAACGGCTTTTAAAGGTTAATGTGTTCGTTTGTGTCTTTTGAGAGTTTTTTTGGAAAGGGAAACCATCTGTCTGTATATTATGTCATCAAGATGGATCCCAATAAACCGTGATAACTGGGAACATATCTAAAAGCCTCGCTACAAAATATCATTTCAAATACATTATCGCTACCCAATCGGTTCATCAGTTTAAATGCTATGGTGCCATAGACACACACAAAATCACACCAAAAAAAAAAATACGGGTTTCAATCCGGCAGAAGTGAAAACTAGTATATTTACATATTACACATTTTGCATGAATTGTTTGAATAATCACTATTAAATTACTATCATTTATTTGGTAGAATACAATACTTATTTATTGTGCTAAAGAAGTTTTAGTCTTACGAATTTTCGATCAGGTCACGCGATATCTGACGCGAGTTTAACAGTTCTTACTCATTACAAAAAAAATAACAACCGCCAAGCCGCTAAAGAAGTTTTCACTTCCTAAATTCTGTAAAAAAACTAGCCAGGACTCGATCGAGCTGCTTGTTTATCTCTAAAAGTAATTAAATCTGGACTAAGTAGTGCTATATCTTAGGTTCCTTTCTTAATTATTATAGTAATGTTCCGACTTCGACTTACACAAGGGTGCAAAATTATACAAATCAGAACCTTTGGAAGGGTGTGCCTTTAAAAGGCTAGGGGCTGAAAATTCTAATAGTACGGCGTTAGTGCCCCCGGCCCCGCCAAGTCGCGCTCGATGCAAACTCAATTGAATATACTTTGTTACGGCGGTATTTTGATCTCTAATATGTAGTTGGGTTGGGGTCTTGTGTTTTCTAATCACAACCAGCTACTCCAGATCTTCGATTATCCTAGTTTTTTTTTATAATTTTCGCTTTATGTGGCCATACCCTAACTCTGTATCAAAGGAGACATTTTTTTAACTCGCTATAATTGTAACGTTCATTTATAGTACCTACACATAAAAAGTTATTGGTGCAAAATGCGTGTAACGAATAAGTGAAGCGTATTAGCGTTTGTGTGTAGAAAAAACACTGGTCGGTAGTAATAATATAGATTTTTAAGAAGTAAATAAATATACTATTGAAACCATTAACCTACTTTAATCCTATTCGTGTTAGCTATTATAGTACCTATAGAATTTTTTTAATGTTTAAATATGTAAAAGTGGTTTTTAAATGTTTAAAAATGATACCGAAACGGAATGTAGTAAATCAGCTATCCCACCAAAAACATTTTCATGTAAAATGTTGTCAAGATTTAATTTTTCACGAGAATTAATTTTTCACCTTACGCCTATGTAGGGCGTGTAGTGTTAGAAGCTTGGCTCTACATGAGATCTGATATCTTATTGACAGTGCGAGTCATATGAGCTCGTCTTGGCAACATTTTACATGAAAAGTTTTTGGTGGGATTTCATTTCTTTTTGTAAGTTGTTTGTAATAATTTTTTTTTCTTCTTTTTTGGGGTGTATTTCTTGCAAATCAGAAGCGCTTTTTTTATAGCCCACTTTTTAGTATCAAGTTTTAGACCTCTAGCGTCAAAATTGAAAATTACAGGTCTCATACAAACTCAAATCCCCTAGTTTAAGGGGTTGGGGGATGAAAGTTACAAGTTTTATATTGTTTTTGTTATTTGTGTGTTAATACTAGCTTACATACAAAATTTCAGCTTTCTAGGACATTACTAAATACCCTAAGAATTTTGATGATCATCAGTGAGTCAGTGACAAAATCAGCATTTTTTAGATATAAATAAAATCTAAAGTGTAAAAGCTATGTAATTGAAACTTTATATGTTTAATAAGTCCGTTATTGACAATATATCCCGAAAATTTTGTTGATCTAGCATAATTAATCCAAACCCAAGTTATGAGGGTTCAAAAAAACGATGAATGATGATGAGAAAAGGTAGGTAGTGCCCGTGCGCTTCGCTTGGCTCGTCTTGGCGGGCCACTACCGTGCCCCCAGATAGTATGATAATAATTCGAGTCCGTAAAGTGACAAGTGCAACTGTCACTTATACAAATATGTATGTGTAGGTATGTCTTTTGATTAATTACTGTAAATTAAATATATTCATTTATGTACAAAAAAAACCGGCCAAGTGCGAGTCGGACTCGCGCACCGAGGATTCCGTACAAACCTGCTAGGTTTACAAAGTTCGTTCATTACGACAATCGAGTCATATAAATATATATTTTGTATTGTAACTTATATTGTAAAAATTTAAGGTTTTCGGAATTTTTCCTTTATGAGTGCTATAAAACGTTGCTTCATGCCAAATTTCAAGATTCTAGGTCGACTGGAAGTACCCTTTAGGTTTTGATTCCCTTGCGAGTACTTGCGAGTTTCAAAATATGCAGCTTAAATTGCTGTTTCTTTTGATTGCGTTGACATAGAAGTTTGATTTTGTTACAGCTTTAAGGTATTATAGACCTGAGTATTTGGTATGAATTTCAATTTAATACCTCTACGCGTTTATGAGGAAATAGGTAGTAAGTTTAAAATTATTAAAAAAAATATATTATGTGATGTAACTAAAAATTTATGGTTTTCGTAATTTTTCCTTTATCTATGCTATAAAACGTTGCTTCGTACCAAATTTCAAGATTCTGAGTTCACGGGAAGCACCCGGGTTTTGATTCCCCTGCAAGTGTCGAAAATTTGCGGCATAAACGGCTGTATCTTTTGATTGCGTTGGCTTAGAAGTTTGATTTTTTCACAGCTTCTGGACAGTAGACCTGAGTAATTGATATAAATTTCAGCTTCATACCTCCACGCGTTCCCGAGAAAAAGGGTCTTGACAGACGGACGGACAGACGGACAACAAAGTGATCCTATAAGGGTTCCGTTTTTTCCTTTTGAGGTACGGAACCCTAAAAAATATTATCTCGACTAAATTTTGATTGTAATAAGTCGATTCTACAACATCACTATTTATTTGGGACTAAAAACCTTCCACACGCAGACGCAAATGTGCGGCTGCTGTGCCTATGTGATGTGTATCGTGTGGCTTTTATCTTGGGCAAGGCATCGAGATGACCTCGACCCACCTGTATCGTTTTTGGATGGAATACTAATTTTAAGAGACGACTTTGATGATTGTCAATAATTAATAATGTGTTTTCACGTCCATCTCAAGCAGGCTGATAAGCAACTTTGTTATATAACATTTATTATTAAAAAGTGCAGTATTTTACTACTTGTTGAAACCTACTAATCTTGTGAGATTTTAGGTTATTTTGGAATTCATGTTTTATCCGTCGATTTCTCAGTAATCCCGTTAGGCAAAGTATAGCTATCCACTGTCATTTAGAGATTACACGGATCAAGTTAACATTCGTTTCATCTACACTATGTGCACTGATATTATAAAGAGGAAAGATTTGTATGTACCTATGTTTGTAATGAATAACTCAAAACTAAGGGACCGATTTCGAATGTTCTTTCACAATAAAATGCTTAATTATCCCAGATTAACATAAGCCATTAATATATTAAAAAAAAATAGGGATCCGCATAATATTTCAGGAACTAGGTACTGATCGATTTAAATAATTATGTCTGTGTTAAAACGTATCCTTATCGAGGAAGGATATAGGATACCTATATATATATCTATCTACCAACACACAATGATTAACAGGAGATTAGCAGTAAAATATCTTACAAATACGGGCCGAAATCGGGTGGAGTCTAAAAAACTAATTCGATTCTATAAATTCCTTACTTATCTACTAACCACCGCGGGCAACAGCTAGTTTCCATATATGGAGATAGGCCCACCACAAATTGAGTTGTAATAAATAAATCGTGTACTTCTCTAGACAAAACTTGCGTAGCTGAGAAGCCCTGCTACTGCGATATGTATTTGTATGCGAGAGAGCAGAGAAGCGCCATGGCAGTCGTTGATGACGACATTAATTTGAAGGCGGTCTTAGAATTATTTTTAGTTGCAAGTGACATAGGTGTTGCTTACAATGAAAAACAAGTGAGGAGTGATACAGATTCTAGTTCATCCACATCATTTCAGCCTATAGCTGACCACTGCTACAGCGCGACCGGTTCATTTATTCAGTTCAGATTTTAGTTCATTATATAATAATTATTAATTTACGAGTTTTTGCTCGCGTCTTTGCCCGCCTCAATATGGGTTATGGCTGTAACAACATTACCCACCTTTAACGAATACTGATAAAGTAACCTTTCTGTTAATCCAAAAAGTCATCTATCTCCTTTACAAAGTTCATCGAAATTGGCTTATCTATATGGGTGTGAAGAGGTAACCAACATGCACAGCATACGCACGCACACATACTACCCATTCACATATTTTCATATTTAAGGAACAATGTGATATTTCAGAATGGACTATTATTAACTACTAGCTGTTGGCCTCGACTTCGTCCGCGTGGTTAGAAAATATAAGTTAGGAATTTTTTGAACGGAAGCCCTCGAAGATGAATATTTTTCCCCATTTTTTCCACATTTTCCATTGTATCTTCGCTCCTATTAGTCGCAGTGTGATGTTATATAGCCTATAGCCTTCCTTAATAAATGATCTATTTCAACACAATTTTTTTTTTCAATTCGGACCTGTAGATCCTGAGATTAGCGCGTTCAAACAAACAAACTCTTCAGCTTTATAATATTAGTATAGATGAATTGCTGTTCTTAGTCTCGCTATAACTCGAGAATGGCTGAACCGATTTGGCTTATTTTAGTATTGAATTATTTGTTGAGTTCAAGGAAGGTGTGAACGGTGAGATGGACAAGCAAAATAATAACTTTAGTTTCCCATGTAAACTACCAACTTTCCTGTCAAACTTTTGGCATATTTTGATGGCTGTCATAGTTTGAATGTAAATTCAAAGAGGTTTTTATTGTTTCTCACATAATACGACGACGTTTCTTTGGCGAAACCCGTAAAATGACCACGGGATCGGGTACTACGCTGGTGAAACCGCGGGAAAAAGCTACTTAATATAATATGAAAGTTAGTACTATTGCATGAGTGGGCAATAATTTTGACAGCAACATCCATTGATACTGTCTGTTCTGTAACATTCAATTGTCAATCTCTAATGTTTGACCGTATGCGGATATATACTAACATATTTCGTGGTAAAATTTGTAAAAATGTAATTAAATGGCTCAATTATTGCTGCGACTTAAACGTGTAAAAAACTGTTTTGCACAACTTCATTCTCTGTTGAAATATGATATCGTCTGCCCTCGTGCACTCCCTCGACTCGAAAATGTTAATCTCACTGTTACATGACTTACTGTTAATGTTACATCAAAACACTCGTCATTTTGTTGCAATAAAATTTTACATTGGCTGTTTAAATCTTGGTAAAGTAATAAGTATATTCAATAAGTCACAATAAGGGTCTAATATGCATTAATGAAACACTGTTACTGGCACTATAAACAGGATTTATCAATTCAAAGTACCTGAAAGCGTATGCACGTTGTACGGTAGTTAAAAGCGAATCCTTACAGAGCGACAAGAATTGCGGTCTTGTTTTACGAGCAATAACGGTGTATCACTTTACGTGGTTTAAGATCTCAACTTTTAACGGCGATGAAATTTTTACATGCAATGTTTCGGATGGGGTTTTATTTATAAAATACCAAAGATTTAGAAATTAATTGTAAATATCAGTACATCAGAGGAAGTAGACCACTGCACGTCGTAGGTATTACAACCGTGTCATCGGTTTCTTCGTAGGTTTTCAATTTAGTTTTCTCTTTTCCCCATTTAGTTCAATTTAAAGGAATAAGCACAAACGGACCGAGCTATTGCATAATAATGGAGTTTTGTCAATACGGCCCCCTATTTGAGTATCTTCATAGTGGGGCCTGCTTCAGACCAGCGCAAATCCTCAACTGGGCCAAGGAAATAGCACAAGGGATGTCTTATCTGCACAGTCATAAGATCATCCACAGAGATTTGAAGAGTCCAAAGTAAGTATTATTGTTTTTAAGAGGTAGACTAATATTTGTATTTAATAGCACTTACATGTTTAGCGTTACAGCACCGTTAGTGTTATCATTGTGGTTTTTTAGGTGAAGGCGATTTAAAAAGCTTTTGGTATAAGTAAGCAATGAGCAAAACATTCTTTAACTTAACGATTTATTACCCGACCGGACTCCTTAATCTGAAATCCTCTATGCTTAGTCTGTAACTAAATTAATTCATGACTCCAACGCGTGTGGTATAATAATATTTGTCTAACTCACTATTTGCGGCCGACCCGAGCTCACCCACCATGATATTCTTCTTGTAGTGAATAGGCGTAATATTATTTTTATTAGGTAGTTGCTAGCTTTGTCCAGTAGTCGCGGGGTGAACTCCCATCTGAGTTACTTTTCCTATAAACTATTTTGCATTTCATAATGCTCGGGTATCGTCTACTTGCCCACTCGGAGCGGGTAGTGTTCTTAAAAATATTGTAGAATGTACTATAAAATATGAACTATAAACTATATGCTTATAATAACTTGAACTTTAATTTTATTGTAACTGTTCGTGAGAACAACTCTTTTATTTTATTAGTACCTTCTTAAAATGGATACTTTCCAAAACAAAAAATATAGGTATACACCGTGACTTTTTAGTCGTCTTACAAAAGCAGCCCAGTTCGTATATCCAATGACTAGAACACGTTCATGATAAAAACATAGGTATTCATGAGATCTGAATAAATTTAAAATGCAATTTTTATTCAATATCATGATGCAATTCGTAGTTTTTTAGAAACACAGCTCTGTTGCGATCCGAGCCTTGTAACAATGGTAAGGGGCGCAGGCGGCGGCGTTTTGATCATTTTTAAGAGTATTTTCAGATTTTTCTTGTTTAATTTTTCTTCATACTTATTATCTTAATTGATGATAAAAAAATAATAATCGCGCCTAGGGGTGTTTTACGTCGGATACATGAACTATGCTCCTTTTGTAAGACGACTAAAAAATCACCGTGTATATTCAATGATAATTTAAATAAATTACAACAATTGAAAAGGACGACACGTACCTACCCCTTTTTTATTTCCTGGAACTTCGTGCTATTGAACCTGTGTGTTAAAACTTTCAGCTGTAATGCACTTGAATCACAGAATTGCAAAAACTGATATTTAGTTATTGATACTCTCCCTTGATACTTTCCCATCACCAAATTTTTCATTGAACCAATTTAAGCACTCGCTGGATAAAGACATTAATATTATTTTTTAGAGCGCATTCTCTTGGGTTCCCACTCAAGTATATGTAGATATTCCGTAATTTTTACGCACTTTCAAACCCCACAATTTTTAAACTGCTCGAACGGTTTTTGTCAAACACGTCTAAGAATACTTACACGTAATTCCTATTCGGTTTGTTTTGTATTAAAGAATACCAAACAAACCGAATAGAAATCACTCAACCCGTTCGGGAGCTACGATGCCATGTCCGTATGGATTGAGGAGCCACTTTCGATTTAAAAAGGAAGCTCGCCCCCTTATTTAGTAGGGAAATCAATAATTTTGTAGACCGAATTCTGAAATTTGTAGTATAATATGTCTAAAGTTATGTAACTGTGAATGTGGCTCCTCAATCCAAACATCTGAATTGAGGAGCCACCTGAAACACGGAAAGTATTCCATGTATATTTTTGAAAATTTTGTATCATTTAGTAGCAATTGTGTATAGTGTCTACTAAAAATTTGAGCCCAGTACTGTTTATATTCAAGAATATACAATACTTTTAATGTGGCTCCTCGATCTATACACAAGAGCATGAATTGCCATGAAAGTTATTGGTCAATTTATATTCCACTCTAAAGACATTTAGTAGTAAGTGTGTTCGAATTTGTAGTATATGGACAAAGTAGTAGACTGAGCGAATTTAATAAATAAATGCATTTCATTTGGCTCCTCAATCGTGACGTCTGCATAATAAATAATTGACTGTACCTACCTGAGATCAAAACTGAATAAAATACCAGAGACACTAACATTTAGTATAAACGGTCTACTAAATACATATGCACAGATCAACATTGTATATGTTCGGTATCTGAAAAACAAATCACTTCTAAATATTCCTTACGAATTCGCTATTTAGGGTGACCATGTTATATGAATTAAACTAGGATGATTCATTTTTGAAATTTAATTTTTCGACAATATTCTGTATGTTTTTGGAATCCAAAGTTTAGAAGATGCAATTTGTATTGTAGAAGAAAATAACGTTTGCACATCTTGTAACCACCAAACAGTGTGTAAATATACTGTATCAAAAACAGTGTCATTTGAACTAAATGTTTCTACGAGGTTTAGAGTAAACGAGGTACCAGAAACTATAATGATTTCAAGTAGCTTATATACTTTAATAGGCGTTATAGAATTTATCCCTGCGATTAGCGAAGCTGGAATGGGTCACTATAAATGTCACTACCCAGCGAATGATGAGATGTTTTGTTATGATGACTATGATTCTCACTGTAAAATTCATAAAAGCATCGACCAACCAATATTAATTCATTCTTTAACTTATGTCGAAATTGACTAGATACTAAATATCCTAAACCTATGAAGAATCTTTGTACCGAATATTGTCGAAAAATTAAATTTCAAAAATGAATCATCCTAGTTTAATTCATATAACATGGTCACCCTAAATAGCGAATTCGTAAGGAATATTTAGAAGTGATTTGTTTTTCAGATACCGAACATATACAATGTTGATCTGTGCATATGTATTTAGTAGACCGTTTATACTAAATGTTAGTGTCTCTGGTATTTTATTCCGTTTTGATCTCAGGTAGGTACAGTCAATTATTTATTATGCAGACGTCACGATTGAGGAGCCAAATGAAATGCATTTATTTATTAAATTCGCTCAGTCTACTACTTTGTCCATATACTACAAATTCGAACACACTTACTACTAAATGTCTTTAGAGTGGAATATAAATTGACCAATAACTTTCATGGCAATTCATGCTCTTGTGTATAGATCGAGGAGCCACATTAAAAGTATTGTATATTCTTGAATATAAACAGTACTGGGCTCAAATTTTTAGTAGACACTATACACAATTGCTACTAAATGATACAAAATTTTCAAAAATATACATGGAATACTTTCCGTGTTTCAGGTGGCTCCTCAATTCAGATGTTTGGATTGAGGAGCCACATTCACAGTTACATAACTTTAGACATATTATACTACAAATTTCAGAATTCGGTCTACAAAATTATTGATTTCCCTACTAAATAAGGGGGCGAGCTTCCTTTTTAAATCGAAAGTGGCTCCTCAATCCATACGGACATACGATGCCACAGACAGTGAGAAGGATACGGCAGACTAATAACACCCCTCTTTGCGTCGTTTGTTAAAAATTATAGAGCCATATCACTCGGACAATTTCGTCTAATTGTACAAATGCTTATAATTGGTAAAAACCTTTCGGACGTTTAGCTTCCAGAGTCAGCCAAATATATTAACATAAAAGCATCTGTAAACTCAAAAAAACATGACGTGTTTTTGTTAGCAGTGTAATTTTGAATAATTGAATTCTTCCCCTAACGCTACCTGACGGTGGCAGTACGGCTAAGACGCGTTTTTGGACTAAGGTGTTGAGTTTGTCAAGTTATTTCATTGTAATTAAATTAGCTCTAAGTACATGAGTTTTTTACGGGATCTCTCGTAGCAAAATTTCACATGAAAATGTTTTTGATAGCTTGAAGCAATAAAAATTCTTTAAGCGTATCTAAAAAAGATGACTACGAGTAAAGTAGAATTTTCAATTTTGTTACTCTAACATACAATTAAAAATTTGCTTCATCATTGGGCACGACAAACGCTAAAAACCCCTATGTTTCCATAGAACCTATTTTTCTGTTTACAATGCTTGTCAGAAAATATCCCGGTGATAGGATTAGATTTTGGTTATTTGTCATTTGAAGACACTAAGCTCTGAAATTATTTAGGTAGGGCCCATCACGGCGTGATCTGAAATAGTGTAGAAATGAATTCGCCATCACAGTAGAATAATAAACAAGTTACAGTAAATTGCCAGTTTCTAAATTGTCTATTTTCAACGATTCGTTTCTCGACATATCAGCAGTCTGTTTGAGCCGGTGTGTAATTCAATCAAGATCAGGTGTCGCAATTAATCGAATTCAATATAATATTTAGCCGTTGTTCTAGAGAGCCGCTTTTGAACGTGTATATACATCGATGTAACGTACATGGATCGTATTATAAATTGCTTGTAATTGACCGTGTGATGCACCGAGGTTCTAGGAAAATACGAACTAATTGCCTTTGATTTGAGGTAGTGTAATTATCGTATCCGCGGTCAACGGATATATCAGCTTTACTCTATTATGACATTAACGTTACTTTATAAAAAATAATTAATTCCTCATCATAGATTGAACTGAGGTTCTAGATTATGTAATGGCATGTTAGTATTAGTAGGCTGCGCCCCGTTTGTTACACGTACCTTTGAATTATTAAGAGTGTAAACTGCATTCGAGGGGAACGCTTATCGCTGGTATCGGTACTAATCAATAGTGTGTTCTTATTTATGTTTCGTTTGGTCTTTAAAACTACTAATAAATCTGCGACCGCCATTTAAGCATAACTACAGGGAACCAACGAAGCTTGTCCTATAATACTATGTTATTCGATTACCAGAACAGCCCTTGTATAGAATTCCTACGGTCTTTTCTGAAATAGGTTTTTATATGCCTACAATTTCCAGCAATCCGACGGTTTTTAAAAGTGTTTCAAAAAGCGTTATTAACTACGTGAGCGGTAATAGTAAAGCAGTAGGTAATTGTAAATAGAACAGTTATTCATAACTAGATTTGAGTGCTGCTTGTTTCGTGTATAGTGAGGTTACATCGGACGTTTCGTGGTGACAAGTACTACTTATCGTGAGTGTAGGGTTCCTGAAGGTGTTGCAGGTCTGCCGGCTTATTCAGTCGCTCGTATCGATTATTGACTCTAGCTATTCAAGGTTCTAACGTTCTCATGTGTATTTAGTTACTAATAATGTAAAAAATAATATTTATGAATGATAAATAGGTAGAATAACCCCCAAACAACATGTTGTAGTGTCTGGTCTTATTTTTTAATTTGTTATGAAATCAAGTCATTCTTTGAATCGCCTTCGCCAGTGTCGCCCCCTTTTGTAGTGTTCACCTGAAACGAATTCGATAAATATAACACACCGTGATTTTTAGTCGTCTTACAAAAGCAGCCCAGTTCATGTATCCAATAACTAGAACAGGTTCATGATAAAAAAATTGGTATTTATGAGATTTGAATAAATTTAAAATGCAAAGTTAAATAATATATCAAACGCCTGAGCCTCTTCTAGATGATGTTAAGTTTACGACAAAATATCTCTAAATGTCATAAAATAAGCGCATATTTCGTTGGATGCGCTCCGATTGTCTTCGTTCATGAAAGTGGACAGTTATTCGCGTGGCTTTTCGAGGGCGCGTGCATATTTAACCGGCTCGTTAAAGGTCGCAAAGAACCACAAGTTTCGACCGCCTCGTCTGCTGGTAAATCAATATCTACCATAGAAACATAAATTAAAAATCAACATACCATTAAGTCCATTGATCGCAGATTATATGATATCATATTTATTTATAAGTATACTTTAGGACAATAGAAGCAAATTAACGTGATCAGTTTCGTAGAATGTCTGTCTGTCGTGATTGATAGATAATAAGAATATAATCCTCGTAATAACTTATTTTAGCTTATTCTTATCAAAGTACTCGTTTTTAGTATCCTTGTGGCTGATAATCTCGTGGTGAAGGTCAGTGACTTTGGTACAAGCAAAGAGTGGAATGATGTGAGCGCTATAATGAGCTTCACAGGCACCGTCGCCTGGATGGCTCCAGAAGTTATAAGGCACGAGCCGTGTTCCGAGCGCGTGGACGTGTGGTCCTACGGCGTCGTGCTTTGGGAGCTTCTAACACAAGAAGTCCCATATAAAAACTTGGAGACGCACGCAATCATGTGGGGCGTGGGCACGGACACCATATCGCTTCCGATACCTTCCACATGCCCTAGTAGCATGCAACTCCTAATGAACCAGTGCTGGAATCGAACGCCCCGAAACAGGTAACGTACAGCAATCTTTTTTCCTAATAACCCGTTTTTTGTGTATAAATTACCACGACACTCACATTCAACTCAATTCCTGTTTAATAACTCGAAGTAAAATACAAATCTTACATGAATTAAATTAATTTTTCACTTAAACACGTAAACGACTTAACGAAAACCAAACAACAATATCATGTCTAAAACTATTAGGAAGTTCCCTGTGTAAAGCCACCTTTACTATGCACATGCGCATTTACATCCACGCACCGCTATCAGTCAGCGGCGACGGATGCATTACCTCCCGACGTCAGCACAAGTTCCGGTCAGTGTTGTCTTTCCCTCCCGAGCGGGTGCACGGCCCGCTGCGCGCCGCCTCTCCCAACTTTCGCGTGAATTTACGGTCGCTCGGAAATTAATATCCAGTGTTTCTTGTAGGCCACCGTTTAAAATTATTGCTGCAAGTTTAGAAATAGCTGGTGAAGAACTCGCTTCGTTCCCTACCGCTTGTTTTAACAGCACCCAAGCAGAATGGCGACAGGAGGTCCAAGAAAATATGCTGAAACTGTACGCCAGGTTAGTGAGTATTTTAATATTTTAGGAACTTATTAATTATTTTTACAGTAAATAAAAATATTTTTCTGTTTTAACTTGGTGTTTTAAAGGCTAAGAAAAATTATTAACCTAAGAAATCTTGTCGATTTCGTTAAAGAAATTTTGTTTCATAAATAATTCAAAATTATATTTGTTTGTTTCAAATATCTTGTTTTAGATACTTTCACACCAACGATTTTTTATTTGGTACTATTATAGTGTAGAAATTGTTATAAGTATTGGCAGATATTGGGCCTGGGATTTTTGCTACTTATTAGTTTAATGAAGTTGAACGATTATAATCGAACATAATTGTGTGGCGATAAGATTTGGTGAAAATGGTGAAATTTAACCCCATAATACTTTACTTTTGGATAGTTTATAGATTGGTCAAAATTTTATTTTATTGAGTGCTGTATTTAAGTGTTATTTTAGGTATTTTTCTTGACGATGTTTTTGTTCAGGACTACGTTCGTTCCTAAATATTGCGTTTTTTAGTGTATAATCGGTGCGTTAACAGGCAAATATACCTTGTGTTTATTAAGGCCAGTTACATTTTTATGGTTGTTCAAGTAAAAAATCACTTAGGACCCATAAGCTCTTTCTAAACAAATATTTTTAAATTATCAGTAATATACTTCATGGCATGGATTTAAAAGATTTTGAGTCTCTTTTCGGTGCAGCTTAGACTTAGCTGTTTCTATTAAACATTAAATTGATATTTTTCAAATTATCGTATTTTGGACAGTCAGTCAGTCAGTAAATAATGTAGGTAGATAATAATTAATATTATGGGTTGATTGATGAGTGAGACTTGAATAATAGGTAATATTAGATTAGAGACAAAGGGGCAACGGATAGTCTTAAATGATAATAAAGGTTAATGACAGATTGGGTAAATCGATGAGCAGGTGATGAGTGACGGGGAAGATTTATTTATATCTCTATACAAGCTTAGAAAAGAGTCTTTGTGCTTTTAGGTCAAGTACCTATAGACGTGTTTTGATAATGATAACTTTAAGGCGGGTTTCACAAAAGTCACATGTACATACCCAGACTTCGGTATTCATGGATCGCAGAAATGCTTTTTCTACGCGGGTATCGAATATAGCAGGCTATAAATACTTCATACAACTGGAGTCGTTTCCCCTCAAAATTAGAAAATTATAGATCGACTTAAGAGTAACCAGTGATGTAACGTTTGGGTCGCTGGCAAGAATATATCAGCCAAGAAGGGATCATCTGCGTGCGTTATTTCACTCTTTATCAGTAAATGCTAGTTCGAATTGGTGGTAACGAAGCATGTGTTCTTAGGTCTGAGTCGGAGAAGCAAGAGTCTGGCAGTGTGTCAAGCCCCGCGCGGCGTGAGGACCTGCGCAGCGCTCGCGACGTGCGCGTCGTGTACGAGCGGCAACTAAGCCGCGCCAACGAGCTCTACCTCGAGGTCTGCTCCGTGCGCCTGCAGCTGGAGCAGCGCGAGAAAGACCTGCAGCAGTAAGTAACAAAACTATCACACAAAGTCGCTTAGATTTCTTTTTCTAGCCCACCGTGACCCACTGCTGGGCAAAGGCCTCCCCCAAACTTTACAGGATACGAACCAGCCCGCGCGGTAGGCGACCAGCCTATAAATGTCCCTCAGCCAGCTCTCAGCTTACTGCGGGTTGGCTTGATTTTAGATCCCAATATTTGGAGTCCATGTTTCCCCAACGATGTTATCCTTCAACTTTCGTCAGTAGTGTCTTACATTAATTAAGAAAGGTACCTACTTTTGTTGTGATCGAATCTGAGAAGTAACTAACTACATAGAACCTTAGGGCCCACCACTAGCAAGCGCGCACTACACCACTGCACTTCGCGACTGTGTTGTGTTTAGCAGCCTGTGTATGTTCCTGTAGATGCACGAATGGAAAACTTTTTATATTACTGATTAGTTTACGATATTCGAGTTTTAAATTAGCCTTAGCGCTCGAACACATATAGCAATATCTTCGAAAGTTCAGGTCGCGTTGAATTCAATGTGTCTTAACAGGCCGGCCAGCGTGTTTTAGATGTTAGCTGTTACTACAACAGCGACACTACATATAAATCACAATCCGTCTGCTTTTTCAGCGCACTTTTCAAATAATTCGCGAATTCTGATTCAGACTTAAGCCATTGCTTTTAATGATAATAGACTTACAATCGGCAGGCCACAGCTCGATTCTTAGGTGCTTATAGATCATGAACTAAATCCTACGGTACTATGATGTAACGAAAATGTTATACGACATCGAAGTTCATTTCTAGGGCTCCGTAGCCGAATTTCAAAATTACGGAACACTTATGGAATCGCCGTCTGTCTGACTGTCCTTATGTTAGAGCCACATATTTCCGAAACTATAATATGCCCTGCAATAGAACAGTAACGGCTAAACAAAACATAACCTATGCTGTTGAAACTTGGACTGTGAACTCAAAAGTTCTGTATGAGACCTCTTTAGACTAGACTTCTTCTAGATTTTTAATCCAGGTAACATATCCGGGTAGATATCGCTATCAGCGATAACTTCGCCATTGTACCGTTGCGCTGTATGCTATTGATTTTACTGACTTAATTCCCTGGTGTACCTAACTTCCTACAAATATCACCGACATCATTTAACAAGTTAGGCTACTTTTAACTATAAAGAGGTTAGAAGCAAACAAATACAAACACTAATTTACAAATCCTTATAATATCGTGATCGGTTACGATTATACTTGTACTTAATGAATATCGTACCAACCCAGGGCGGTGCTACAGTCGGGCCGCTGGTTTGGGATTCTATTGGAGCATCCATTGTGTCCGAGTGTCCAGTTGAGTACCGCCGCTGTAATCAATTGCAGTTTCGGCGTGCGCCCGGATTAATCAGCAGGGGATGACGGCGAAGCCATGTCACTACCTAACCGTTACAATGATCATAATTAGCGCTGTTTATTACATGTAACGTGTTCCATGTGAGAATTTTAGCCCTTTGATATCGCTTTTGTAATCACTGCACAATAAATAATGTAAAATAATCCAATTCATTCCGAATATCTATTTTTATTTATCGTGACAAAAATTCAAGTCAATCGGTCGGAGTCAAGTTTAACATAAAAGCAATTCACGCGTGTAGTTTAGGGACCATAGATTTGTACTATCAAGCTCATGATGCAGTAACATACGGTTTCGAATTATTTCATTTCAGTACCTACGGTCAGCAATTAGAATCGATGACCAATTGGATTTTAGCTTATTTTTACGAAAATTTGGTGTTAAAGATACTTATTTCCTTGTGTGTGTCCTAATATTAAGTTTTTAATTTGGAAATTAATATAGTTTAAGAAATATTCTAATTTATTTTGCTTTAGTGTTTACATAATCAGATTGAGATTCTATTAATTAACTGTTAAGGCTGTCTGTACATTACTTTACATGCGTCCGCTGGCTACCTCTTACCTCTTACATCGCGGTTACTTTTTGTGGGTTAAAACTACTTCGAAGCATGTTCATGCATACCTAACACTGGCAGAAGTAAAATATCTAAGTTCGCTTAATAGCTATAAAGGTACTAAAAGGAAACTTCCTTATAATACAAGAGCTATGCTTGCTAGCTACCACTTACAGAGAATTTCATTCAAACTCAACATACATATAAGCTGAGCGAGAACATATAGCCAAAATAATATAATTATCCAGCGCATCTTCCTACATACTAACTAGTTTCTTTTTCTCGTGGCCTTTCTTGCATAGTTGTCGGATATATTAGCAAAAAAATGAAATAATGTATTTTGAAAAAGTTTAAAACGTCCGGGTTTTTTTTTAATTCTGAATATAAACAGTTGCACATAAGATTCTCAGAGATTAATTTACTATTACTGTTTTCAGACAATCGTGAATAATAATTTCGAAATACCTATAATTGTAAACCTATCATACGAACTCGCTCTATTACCTACCATATTAACTCGATATAATATAAAATACTAGCTAACCCAGCAAACGATGAATGTATTTTTTGATGCCACGTTATAAATAAATACAAAGATTTCGTAAAAAAAAAATTGTGTCAGCAACCCAGCAAAGTGAAAACACTTAGGGGCATGAAAAATGGATGTTAGCCGATTCTTAGACCCACTGAATACGCATATAAAATTTGGTAAAAATCGGTTGAGCCGTTTCGGAGAAGTACGGTAACTAACATCGTGACACGGGAATTTTGTATATTAGATTATTCTGCTGTAGAATCGTGAAACAGTAATAGTAGCGTAGTAATAATAATAGCGTATTTGTGTAGGTAATAGATTAACACAATGATCATAAAAATCACGATTAAAATGAGCGTTATTTACACCTAAGTTTATTATTACCATAAAAAGGATAAAGCGGCACAACCTTAAAAGGTAGACTGCAGCGGACTCTTTTAAAAACGTTTTGAAGACAATCATTCCCTCATCCATGACTTTCTCGTAACATTAACGATTAATACGCTGCACGCGATTGGACCCCGTTTCTGCTTCTATATATACTAGCAGTTGCCCGCGACTTCGTCCGCGTGGTAAGAAGATAGATATTAAAAAAGATCTACAAACCCGTATTACATCCCTTTGTTCTATAGTCAATAGTTTTAGCAGCGTACGCAGAAATAGGTTTCCGATTTTACACCTTTGGTTAAAACATCGCAATTTTCTTACGGAACCCTCATATTTTTGAGAATATTATTGCCTACGTTCAGCGGGACTAATGTAGCTTCTCAACAGTGAACGAGTTTTTTAAATCGGTCCAGTAGTTTCGAAGCCTATCGTGTCAAACAAACAATCAAATCTTTCCTCTTTATGATATTAGTATAGACTAGCTTTTCGCCCGCGGCTTCGCCCGCGTCGATGTCGGTTATATCGCGATTCCAAGAGAACTCTTCAAAGGTCCGGGATAAAAACTATCCTATGTTCTTTCTCAAGGTCAAGTCTGTCTCTGTACCAAATTTCATTAAAATCGGTTCAGTGGTTTAGACGTGAAAGCGTAACAGACAGACAGGCAGAGTTACTTTCGCATTTATAATATTAGTAGAGATGGCTTTTTTCAATACATGGACTATCTAAAAACTTGAGTCTCAAATCGAACCAATAGTTCATTAGATTAATGCCTTCAAACGAACTAACTGTTCATTTAGTTCATTTCAAGGCATCAATTCGGTTCGGTTTATAAGAAGATTTACTTCATTCATGCATGATTCTCTACTCGTCAAGATTTTCCATTTGATACCAATGTTTAGGGAGTAGCGGCAGAATAAATTCTCGGTTTACCTCATACGTAGGTCCTAAGATTAGTACCGATAAATTCACCTTTAAAATCCAAATAAAAAACAAAATCTTTAGATACGAAGAATAGCTACGATAGCGCGTTCATATACACAAAGACGCGCCTACCTTATAAAATCTCGTCTTTTTAAATGTGCCTAGATTATGTATACACCTTCTACCTCCGTAGCAAAGTACATAAAAAACCATTTAAGTGACATAATATAAGTTTACATTACGATCAAACTAATGTACACATCATCTTCCCTGACTTTCGCTTTAGTAATATTTGTGTGATTAGTGTTACACTTACGGCACACTTAGAACACTCTCAGGCTGAGTGAGTTTGTACACGTTACTGTAGCCGGGTTAGAAATATTAACTATTCTAATATTACAAAGGGATATTAGGAAAAGATTTGTTTGTTTGTTTGACACGAATAAGCTTCGAAACTACTAGACCGATTTGAAAAATTCTTTCACTGTTGAGAAGCTTATTATCCCCGCTGAACATAAGCTAAAATTTATTGCTTAGAAAGATATTCGGATTCCGTAAGAAAATTGCGATATTGTAACCAAAGGTGTAAAATCGGAAATCGGTTTCGTATAGTTTTAGATATTACTGGTTTATTTCAAAGAATATTTCAGTGTTAGATAGCACATGGATGCGGAAGGCGGAGGACCGGGTGTTGTGGCGTAAATTGGGAGAGGCCTATGTCCAGCAGTGGACTATGATTGGCTGATTGATTGATTGATTGAGATAGCACATTCATTGAGAAAGGTTCCGCTACGATTAATAGGCGCAGAGCAGTAATGAAATATCTTACAAATAAGGTCAGAAGTTGGTGGACTCTAAAGAACGAGTCAGTTTTCTAAAAACCTTAACTAATATCTTCTTACCACGCAGACGAAGTCGCGGGCAGCTGCTAGTAGCACTGCAGTTTTATTACTAATAAAACTGCAGTGAATTGAGTTGAGAGATCGTGATTTAATGACTACAAATGCCTATCGATGTTACGCTGCGCCTTTGCTAGCGAAAAGGGTTTTAATCATTTCGGTTAGTGGCCAAACAATGTCTTCGAAAGTTTGATGTACACCTATGTTGTGGATCAAGGGATAGAAGCAGAGAAGTGCTGAGCGCCATTTCAGCAGTCATAATCGTAATTTCATTTTACCAAATGTAAAAAATATATTTATTTCGAGAATCGGAACGTGACATTGAACAAATTAATGAACAAAGCATTAAAAATGCGGCTATTGTTTGGTTTAACTAATATTTCGGAAACAAATGAGTGAACGAAGCATTATGCGGATAATGTTTAGTTTAACGTTTTCGTTCGATCTTATTTTGTAATAAAAAAAAATAAGTATCTATTATTAGTGTAGTGTGTCGACTTAAACCGTTACTAAAATTATTTTTGTAATATGACCGTATGCAACTCCTATTCAGACATAGCGAAACCATCTTCCAAAGATGTAATAGACTGATGAATACGCTTTAGAGCCTAGAGTCAGAGGTCAGTCCCGTCCAACAGTAGGCACATAATCCTTTGCTCTCGACTGTCACAACTTTATTGATCGTTGAAAGCCATTCATTTCTGGCTCGCCTTACTATACCATCCTTCAGCCTGTAATACCCAGCCAGACCAGTCAATCTGTTTGTTGCATGTGGATCCATTACGGAATACTATCTTCGATTCAACATTGTAAATAGTGTACTATCTGTGTGGATACATTATACTTCCTATGTCAGTTTTGTGGTGGCTAAGAAACTTTTAAATAGAATTATTTGTTTACGTTAATTCTCCTGTTGAAATAAATACCCGTTTAGTAATTCGTTCAGTTTTAGAAACAACGACAAAGCCCTCGAGGCTACATCTCTGGATTGTTTTGGCTTCAAGGCTAAACCTGTTTTTTACACCTTAGCGTAAAGATTATAACTATACTAGCTGACCCAGGAAACGTTGTTTTGCCGATTTTTTTTCTAGACGTATGTATGTATTTTTAATGCTACATTATAAAAAAAATAAAAACAAACAATATCGTCCAAAAATCAAAATATTTTTTTTAGTGTGACGAACCCTTATCACTTAGGGGTATGAAAATTAGGTGTTAGTCGATTCTCAGATCCACTGAATACGCATATAAAGATTGGTAAAAATCGGTTAAGTCGTTTCGGAGGAGTACGGTAACTAACATCGTGACACGGGAATTTTATATATTAGAAGAAGATAACAATATGTTCAACTTCAAACTGATATTACCTTTAAACGACCAGCGTCTACAATTGAAATAATATAATAGTTGTACTATGCGATTAATTTGTGGACCTATCGCTGGTAACGCACGATCCCCGTTATAGTTAGTTAATTGTTATATTTAAAAAATAGCTGTTGCCCGCGACTTCGTCCCCGTGGTTAGAAGATGAAAGCCCTCGAAGATTAATATTTTTCCCCGTTTTTGATACATTTTTCCATTGTATCTTCGCTCCTATTAGTTGCAGCGTTATGTTATATAGCCTCAAACCTTCCTCGATTAATGGTCTATTGAACACAAATAGGATAAATTAAAATAACATAAAGATATATATTTCCACAAAACATCGCAGTGTAGTCAATATAATAGGGCAGAAACATCACTCTAAATGAGCTTTTGTTGACAGGCGAGAACTCGCTCTGAAAGCCTGCCGTTGCGGAATCCGCCGCAACCTCAAATATCACCACCAACCGACGACAGAAACCTCGAGTGACATGCCGATGCTACCGTTAATGGACTCGCGGCGCCGCTTTTTCAAGAAGGACAAGGAGAAGAAGGAGCCGTCGCAGGTGATCGTGAGCTTTAACGAGAAGGGCGCTTGCAAGACGGTGTCGGTGGCCGTGCCCGAGAGCGCCGTCAGCAAGGTCATGAAGGACGTGACCTGCATGTGCAAGACCAGCGCCGCACAGAGCGCTGAGAACAACAACTTGCCCGTCAAGATGAAGGACACCGTCGTCGAGCAGAACGGGAACATAGACATCAAGCCCAAAGGTAGGCGTTTCGACAACTACCGCAATAACATCCCCGACATCGCGCACGTGTAAGCGCGCACACAACAACACTATGTTAGCCTCCCCCCCCTCCTTCGTAGTCGTGTCAGGAAAGGACCACCTTCAGGAATCTCTGTCTATCAACTTAAGTGTTACCGAGTCTCATAGATTAAGCTGTGTTCCCAATATAAAAAACCCAAAAAAATACTCAATGTCTAGATGTTTTTGATTTAAGGAATATCAATCAACCTTTTAGTAAAGGATTACATGCAAAATGAAGACATGAATTCCAGCTGTCCCGTCGCAAATTGATTAATCTGATAAATGTGTTTAGCTGTTAACAAGATAGATTAGGTGAAGGTGTTGCGTTACAACTTGCGATCACTTCGGCAGAGGGTCTTGTTTTACTTGCGCCAAGAATAATGCCTCTAGTTAGTAAAATATGTGTGTCATTTGTATGAGATGGTATTGCTCTATTATGTTGCTCTCTAAATGAAGAACTGTAGCAACGGTCTCGCGGCCATCCTGTCGACGACTGTACCGGGCTTTAATATGTCATACATAATATATGTTCTTATAATAAGTTCCATATATTAGTGTTTAGAATATCGTCAAAATTTGAAAATGGGTCCTTTCCTCCCTTTGTTTAGCGGACTGAATGGTTGGCCTAACTTGCCAATTTCCATATATATATGTTTTGGTTCAGAACTCCGCTTACTCTGATTCAACTACACCTTAAATCACTAGTTCATTGAACTTGAAACAGGGGTTATAGCTTTTAGCGACTTTGCATATTGAAGATGCGAATTTGCGATCGTTATTACATTCAGTCCGCTGCTAGTTAATAAGTAGATAATGTTAAGATAATAAACAGTATGTATTATGTGTATATGTATGAATCAGTTACTATCCATTATATATTTTACTCCTCAATTTGATTCAACATAACTTGCGTCTGTCACTACAAGTTACTCCTGTCTTACGGATTTCATACAAAATTTCTTCAATAGACAAAACAGGATGCGCAACGATACCACAGTATTATTAAATATCATATAAAGTGACTGATTTTGTTTATTCTAATATTAAGTAAAACGAAAAAGGCATAATTTTGATTTAATGCTTTTTATGTAAAGTATAAAGTTCGGTGGAGGAGGCTGGCTGAGTCAGTCCCTCCTCGCACGAAACCGAATGTACTTCGTGAGGCGAGTCGTCTTTCGGCCACTCACGCTCCCCATTTAGGTATAGTCCCTATTTTTGTAACTAAACTAAAGGATATTGATCTACTCATGTCTCGTAATATTTTTATAACATATTTTTTGCTAAGCGTGCCGCGATTGCACTGCTCCATACCATCTGAGGCAACCTGACTGCCTGGACACTGCTTAGTCTTGGTTTTATAGTTCATTTTTAGCTAAACTAGAACTGCGGCTTGTACAGGTTTCTCTGTAAATAAACTCTAGCATAATAGCTCACGTGCTGTTGCGATTATATATATTTGGTTTTTAAATATATGTTTTTGATAGTCGTTTACGTATGCGGGCATAGCTGATAAATGGAATCATTACAACAGGTTTCTGCTCTATACAGCCGGTACAATCTTACTTGCACTCATTGCGATATCTGAGTAATAGCTGTTGTGTATTTAAACTTGTTTAAATAGTATATATTTCTTGCTTAAGCTATATTTCCGCTGGCCTAAAACTTACAACGAATTAGTTTTCTTTTTAATATCGTAGTTTATTCTTAGATAATTTAGTGGTTTCTATTGAAATCAATTTATATATAGTTATGTAACATCATATCTTGTGACGCCGTGCGATGTATGCTGTGTAAACTTGCAACTAAATTAATCAATTTCTAGAAATCCTACTGTTTTATGATAAACCATTTATGAGCTATGCTCGATGCGCGACTGTACATATTTCTTTACTGGACTATGTTTGTTATATGGATTTGAAATCGGTTACTTACTTGTATGTTAGTGATTCAATTATCTTTTTTTAATTGTGATATTTTTTTTTCGTTTGTTTGATTTTATGTTTTATCGAATTTTCTTTATCGCTTTCAAACCAAAATTAGAATCGATTTAGGTATACGACTGCTAGTCTTTATAAATTGTCTCGCGAACTTAACTTACGATACGCAAAAAATATGTTACCAAAGACATTAGTGTTATATATACTAACTAATTTATTTGAACCGATTATCCGGGTTCCGTACAAAGTGATCGGGCTGCTGTCCAAGCAGTTCCCTAGTCGTAATGTTTAGTTTACACGACTTAGTCCCAAATTATAGATCTCGGAAATGTTTGCATTTATTTTTTGTATTATTAGGTTATATTTTTTATGTGCGGAACCGTTTGCTATACCAGCGTGTGTGGACTGGGCCGAGGTACCCTTCAACACATTCCTAGTTTGGCGTCGACTTTCGAGCGACGTCACGAGACTCGCGCGTCCAGTTCGCTTTAACACCTGGTATCGTACACATGATTCACCTTTATTTATAAGTAAAACTATTTTTTTATAAAAACTACGAAAATGTATAGACTGCACTTAGTCTGATATTTTTGACACTATTTACTATTTACTGATAACTCGTTACTGTGACATTTTGGCACTGTACTCGCGCCTTCAGATTTGTTGGTACTCAGCACTCTTTACGTGCTGTACATTTCGATCATGTACAACTTAGATGAAATGTTTTATTGAGACGGACGCTGGACGGTGCCAATTTGCCATCCTGTAGCCAAACCTCACTGACCTCTAAACTCTACGTATTGTTAGGTTTCACAACTGTTATAAACACTGCTTTAGGTTAGACTCCATCACTACGCCCTAAGAGCTCGCGTCAAGTGATATCACTCGCATTCTTACAAAGCGAGGTGGAATCTTATCCAGTATTTATAGCAGCTGTGGTTGGTAAAAGAAGGTTGTAAGCGGCTGAAGAGTGCCGAGCTAGCTGCGGCGTACGACCATCAAGTGCGTACTGTATTCACACTCGAGCCAAGTTGTAACTGGTCTCTTCAGCTTCTAGTGATATCGAATTTCAATTATGATTGTTCCCAGGGTCTGTAAGTCCTAGATTTTAGTTCGTAACTTATATTTAATTTGTACATTTATTGCTCAGTTATGTTTAATGAGTTCACCCCTGGCCCTGGAATAGTTTAGTCTGATTTATAATCTACTTAAATATATACCTATATATATGTATAAAAAATCGAAATATGTATGTCATTGTATGGAAATAAATATTATTATCAATAGTCTGTTGTTTTTTGCCTTTGTTGTATCTAGTTTCAGTATTTATAAAAAAAAACTAATGATGTAGTTAGTAACTAATGGTCAAAAATGGCGAAAAGCGAGCTCGACGTGGATGGTAAGTTATTCTGTAAGTATTATTATACACATACTTAAGCTAAATAAAATTATTAACTTATTGAATAAAATAATTAGCGACTTTCGCTTATAACTCTTTTATATATAGTTCTACGACAAAAACCTAAACGTACCTACACCTGCTGAACCAAACTTGTAAAGAATTTAATTTGCAAAATAATGGGACCATTTATTTTTGATCACTTAATAGTTTAACGGATATATCGTAAAAACCATTCCGATTGGCACTAATGTCACTGTGGGCCAAGACCAACTCCACACTTGGTTTTAGCTTTACACTCACACCCCCCTACCCCATCAGATAAATAAAATTGAGTCCTCTAAAAAACGCAACACCAAAGGTAACATTTCAATGGACTGATAGTGGCCCCCATGTCCACGCTCCAGGTCAGCCATCAGATTAGATCTACATATAATATTGCACTGTCTCCCAATACTAACATAAGAAGCTATTAAAATTTTAGCTCAAGCAATACCTGGAAGTAGGTCAAATGTAAGTTGTAAGATTTATAGTGGTTTCTTAGGTTTACGTGAATGTTAGACATTGAAATGAAAGGACTTTTACGGATTTTATCGCGATTATTAAAAAACACCCTAATTTCAATAAAGAAGATGGCTGGAAGATATCACCTACTTGGAACCCAATAATACAAAAACTCAAGGCTAAACCCAAGAGCAGCGCTGCAAGACATCACGACACAGTGAGCTCATACTGCGTAGGTCGGACCATAAATAATTAATTAAAAATATGAAGGTAGAACGAGCAGCATCTTCTGTCAAGACGAACACCATCTCAGTCTGCCCGTGACCATGATACCTGCAAAGCCGTCGAAACGTCGGGAACTAAAACCAAAAATTAAACCGCGATAAAATCCGTAAAAGTCGTTTCATTTCAATTGTAAGATTTAATTATAGACTAATACACGTGAAAGTAAATAAATACTTGTAGTCTATACTTACATAAAACTTGAAAGTTCCCGTGTATTGATGTTTGTCACTCTTTCACGCAAAAACCACCGAACAGATTTAGACGAAACTTGATACAACGATAGTTTATAACCTGGATTAACACATGGGATAGCTCGTACCGAGCGGACCCGTAGGCTACAGCTAGCCTTATTAGAATTTTATTGTCTGTTTTGTAATATTTAAATAACCGTTGTACCTATACTAGAAGCATTTAAATAAAATTTATTATATTATACAAATTAACATTTTGATAGAAATATCGCAAAATGTTCGTTTATAAATAGTAAAGTAGGTAGTTGGTAGATAGCTATTCCGAATACAAGATGTCTGTTTTGTGTTCCATAACACCAGCACTGATGCTGTTGTAATCAGGTCAACTAGTGGTTACAACATCTTTTTGGTCCCGGTTCAGTTATTCATACAAATGTAGGCAATATGACAGCCAAGTCTAGCTCTCCATTAACACTAATATTCGAGTGTATGAGTGCTATCATAAAACCTGAAAACAGCAACCCAAAAGCTTTACTCGCGAATGAAAACTAAGGCTAAATGTAACACCATTTTGTTTTAATTCAAACTTCATCAAAATTTGATAAGCTGTTTAGCCGTTTAGAGACAACAAAACAAACTATAAACTTCAGGCTTTATAATTATTATTAATAGTGGTATGCGTTGGTCCCTGTGACTTAAAAGTAGTAGGTACAAAACTTAAAAGTTCCTATCACGACGATGTAAAACTATATTGAAACGGGACCGCTTAGCATTCATTTAATTTACAGACGTCTTCCCGCTTATTGTTTCCGTAAGACTATTATGTCCCACCTTACTTGTTTGTTTTAGTGTCACCTATAGGAGTCCTTTCTTCTAAGCGAATAAATAGTTCAAGTGCGAGTGGGAGTCTGACACCAAGGCGTCTGTCTAGTGAGGAAATACCTAACGTAAGGTATGGTAGCCTGCCATTGGTAGGGTACCGTACATTTAAGTATTCGTCAAGACTTACAATTATTTCAGAAGGGAATTATAAATTAATGTGGAATGAAGAAAGTTGTAAACACACCTGAACTGAACAAAACAGATCGGTAATACGCGCTTTTTAGGGTTCTGTAGCCAAAAGTAAAAAGGGAACCTTATGGAACATCATGTCATGTCTGTCTGTAACTCAGCAACTTTTTTCCGAATGTAATCATCACACTATATTTAAACTTGATTTGTAAAGTACCTTCATTAAATTATCATGAAAATAAATCATTAAAACCGTAAACGTAATTAACATCACCTGTCTTGACATCTCACAGGTAAAAATTTTGCTGTTTTGCATCATAATTGTATCGCCTTTGACTATGTTAACAGAAGGTGTCTATAAAAACGAAAATTAGTCATGAGCTTTGCCTCCGTTATCACAAAGTGTAACTGCAACGCCTGACTGATTAACTGAGCAACGTCGCGTGTTATAACATATTGCAATAGAAAACAAAGTTATTCAACAAGAGCCTTTGTAGAGTTTCACTTACATTTAGATAATAACTATTACTTTAATTGACCATGTGACGTAAAATTTTAAATTGTTTTGAAATGTCTAAATTACCAGTTTGGTCCTGCTAGAAAGAAGATTCCCTTTAAACTTGTTTTTGTTTAGGAATTTCATGGCAGTTTTAGCAGGAAGAGATTTAAAATTACTAATTTTAATTAAATGTGCGCTAAAAGATTTCTGAATAATTTTGTGGAAAAGGGGGAATTGCTCGAGCTCTGTGAGATGTTTCAGGTGGAGCTATAAGTAAGTACAATGTATGTTGGTAATATTTTTGTAATAGGTAGGTACTTACTTTTACTAACTTGTTTTTGACCGTGATTTTGGTTATGAACTTTGCACACCTATCTGCCTAATACAGAAAAAACAGATAAAGAATTCGTCTAAAAACCGGCGAGTCCGTCGATCAGCTGATTTCATACAGAATGCGAGCATACCAGTGGTATTGGCGAAATATTCGCGTGTTACGAATTTGAGTGGCGCGCGCGTTACATTTTTCGGTATTATTTTTAGCTTTGCGGCGCGGGCGCTCGGCGGCGCGCACACGGCGAGCCGCGCGCGCCGCGAGAGGACCGCAGCCCTATGCAGCCCCCCGCCTTCCCGGGCGGAGCGCCGCCCGTGGTGCGAGCCGCGCCCGGCGCCCGCGCCACGCTGCTGCTGCCGCTGCCCAGCGGCACGCCGCCGCTCACCTACACATGGTACGTGACTCCAGCTCTTATCCACTCGCGCACTCCCGCCGCTAGCATATAGGTTAGGTGGGACGGGATCGGCGCCTGCGTCGCGCCGGCAAGCGTTGTTTGTTTTTCGTGTGTCGATTATAAATACAACACCAGGAAGCTAGCTAAGACACTTGACACTTCGCCGCTAACTGTTATTATAATTTGGGGCATTTCGTAATAGAAAAATGTCAAGTCTAGGAACTAGTGCATGCACGAGGCGTTTTATTAAAAATAAAAACGGGATGCAGAGTTTTACGTTTGACCGTGGCGAGCGAGAATGTGTAATGTTTATTATATTTTTATAAAGTTTAATGCGGCCATAAAACGTTTGTTAGTGTTGCAGTTTTTTTGCTGTTCAACGTGATTCGCTATTGATCGATAGATACATTCGGGGTGTTTATGTGTGTGTGGTGTGTACAACAACTGTACCTACATGTGTCGTATGAGTAATAGTGCCGTTTGCCAATATTCTGGAGCTAAACACTTTCTCGATGCTCGTGGTCAATAGGTATGCGAGTGCACGCTCATGTATTATCTGAACTAGAGCAACCTGTATTTTCATAATGGTCCAGCGTGTTGTGCATAATGTAGGTAATAACTAACATGATACAGTGTTGCCTGGAGGTGAGCAGACCTCGCCGATGACGACACTGAGGCCTGACAAGCATTAGCCAAAACCAGATGTGTGATATCACGGCTTCCGGAGAACAAACGTAGCTTACTGTTTAGATAGAGCTGGCCGCTTGACAATGACCACTTGTTTGTGTTTCGCAAAATTAGAATTTAATTCCATTTGTTAAATTTTATTTTGCATTGAGCCAAGACGTAGGTAGTGTATTCCGTTGCTTTAGGTATATTATGTGACTTCACTGTGATTGTATTTGAAAGGTGTTTCCGAACAAATAGCTTTTACGACGATTTCAATCACACCGAAATACTAATATTACAGCAAACTGCGCGATTCCAATTTCTATCATTCATTTTCATTAAAATATTAACCTTTTATATCTACGCTTGTTTATTTTATTTTATTTGATGTGTAAACAAATACATTTAAAAGCTCGTAAACCCAGTTTTTTCGTAGAACTCGCTCTAGTTAACATGACAGCAGGATAACCGTATTTTTCTATTATTTTCTCTTACGTAACAACGCTGTGATGGGTAATGTAGACTTTAACAAGCGTTGTAGACAGTTTCTTAACAGAGAAAAAGCATTTAAAAATCGCGCACCACCTTAAACTGAGATCTGAAAGTCATGTGCCTACTGCAGGCATATGTGAAATAACACCTTTTAGGTAAATCCTTAAGCGCAATATATCTCACATGTGGTCGACAAACAAAACACAGGTTATTCTTTGGCAGCCAATGCGTTAAGTTTGGTAATAATAATATTCCATATCTTTCACACAACGCCATCTAATCTCAAAATTAGATAAACATGCTCATATATTTCTAAAACGTACATTAAATAGAAACACTATACCCAGACACAGAACAAATGATCCTGCTCATCACACAAATATTTATCCTGGTTGGGAATCGAACCCACGACTAGGCTATAGCAGTCAGGGTCACTAACCACAGAATGTAGACAATCAGCACGTAGATCATGGCAAAACAATATCTTTGTTATCTAATAAAAACTACTCTTTTATTTCAGGCTATAATCTCTTCATCGTCACTCATCAAAATCTATTCATTAGTTTTTGCTTGAATACATTGTAACATCCTCCCAATCTTTTACGGTAAAATATTAGTAGGATGTAAGGTTATGCTTCAATTTAGTTTATGTTGCACTATTGTTGTTTCAAGCAAAACATCTCCGTGAGTTTTCGGACCTGTCCCCGTTTAGCGAAACTTTCAAAATGATGGTAGTTTTTGGGCTCAAAAGAAAAAATGGAACCTTTAAAGGATTAATGTTTTGTCCGTCTGTCTGTCAGTAAAACCCTCAGGGTGACGTGTAGCTATCGAGCTAAAGAAAACAAACTTCAAAGTCAACTCAATCAAAAGATACAGTCGTATATGGTGCAAATTGACAATTAGACAATATCTATTTTTCATCCCCTAAATGTTAAGAGAAGTCCAGCCTTTCTTCACCAGATATTCCCCAGAAATATTTTATACGGGAAAACGTTTACAAAGACAGATAATCTTAAATTTAAGCAATTGGATTATTTTTACGAACTTTCGATTGAATGTCTATAGGTTTTACGAAATTATGCGCGAATCCGTCTCGGACTTGGCCCGTATTTTTACAGATACGAACTGTTTCAAACACCTGTTGTGTTGTTTTGTTTTGTTGACTGTTGGCCCGAACTAGTGAAACGGCAACTGAGTGAGGCTCGACACGCAAAATCTATTTTCGTTCACTGACATGCCCTACAATGGCCATGCTTCCATAATTTAGATTCATTTTTTTTTATGTACGGATTTTGTTTTATGCCAACGCACTGACCCGATCTACGTTTTTTTGTTATCTGTACTGTATTGTAATGAGCTAAGG
This sequence comes from Trichoplusia ni, assembly GCF_003590095.1. Lineage (NCBI taxonomy): Eukaryota > Metazoa > Arthropoda > Insecta > Lepidoptera > Noctuidae > Trichoplusia > Trichoplusia ni. Next base: position 666,327 of record NC_039490.1, on the reverse strand, counting down.
AGTTTGTTTGTTTAAACGCGGTAATCTAGGAACGATTTATTAATCTAATAACGGTTTTATATGCGTGTTTTTACTAGAATAGCCCAACGATTCCTGGATCTAACTAAAGTCCTTAATCATGAGACGACCGTCGTTGGAGTTGCGAGACAAACTAATGGTTAGATTTGAATAATCCTCTAGTGTCAGGAGAATACACATTATTTCAAAATACATATAGGTATGTAATTCAAAAATAGTGGGTTTTCTACGGACTGACTTTTATTCTTTGACTAGCTGACCCAGCAAACGTCGTTTTGCCTATTAAATTATTCCTAGTTGTATGTATTTTTAATGCCACATTATAAAAATAAAAACATTTTTTTTTGTGTGAGCAACCCTTAACCCTTAGGGGTTTGAAAAATAGATGTTGTTCTATTCTCAGACCTACTGAATACGCATATAAAATTTGGTAAAAATCGGTAAAGCCGTTTCAGAGGAGTACGGTAACTAACATCGTGACACGGGAATTTTATATATTAGATTTGTTACTGTAAAACCCAACACCATCATAAGCATAGATGTGGAATAAGAGCCAAGTTCAATATTAAGTATGATATATTTTTATTCCTTCAACAGCAAGAGGTCTTCAACAACAAATGACAACTACAACAAGAAAAGTCTCTTAAACAAAATCTTAATTTAATAATTTCCTATATCTAAAAACACGGTAGCGTATCAAGCCAAGTCAAATTAGAGAACTGGCTTGCAGCTGCGTGTGTAATATACACACTACACGAACCACTTGGAGCCACTCTTGACCCCTTTAGGTACCTGCTTAGATAAACTGCAGTAAACGATAGAAAAATTAATGTAAATAAAATCCTAAAAATCAGTAAAGGAATCGCGGTAAAAGCTCGAAAAGGATCGATGATAGAACGGGTCAGACGGTTACCGGTAACTATTAGGTAACAAATAGGGTTCCCTGAAAAATCTTAGGATTTTGCGAAGTTTGGATTTTAAAAGTAACGAAACGTAAAGTTTATTAATTTACATTTGGAATTTAATTATGAAAGTCTTCTGCGGTATCTAAGAGCTGTAATAAAATCGATTTGGCCGTGACTGTTAATATATCTCTAACTAGCAGTTGCCCGCGACTTCGTCCGCGTGTTTTCAAGATATATGAAGTTATGACACCTTGGGTTACAATATCGCAATTTTCTTACGGAACCCTAATATTTTTTAAATAAATTTTAGCCTATGTTCAGCGGGGTTAATGTAGCTTCTCAACAGTGAAAGAATTTTTCAAATCGGTCCAGTAGTTTCGAAGCCTATTCATGTCAAACAAACAATCAAATATTTCCTCTTTATAATATAAGTATCTCTTCTAATATACACCGTGATTTTTTAGTCGTCTTACAAAAACAGCCCAGTTCATGTATTCAATGACTAGAACACGTTCATGATAAAAATATAGGTATATTTGAGATTTGAATAAATTTAAAATGCAATTTTAATTCAATATTATGATGCAATTCGTAGTTTTTTAGAAACACAGCTCTGTTGCGAGCGCGGTCCGAGCCTTGTATCAATGGTGAGGGGCGCGGGCGGCGGCGTTTTTATCATTTTTAGGGTTCCGTACGTCTGAATACAAAAACGGAACCCTTATAGGATCACTCGTCTGTCTGTCCGTCCGTCGCTTACAGTCAATTATCTCCGAATCTATTAGACCGATTAAGTTGAAATTTGGTACACATATCAATTCCTGTGACTCAAACACAGAGGTGTGACGTGAGCAGATGAAATCTGTATATGGGAGTCATTTTTGGGGAGGGAAGGGGGAAAAAAATTCTGAAAACTGCATCATGTGGCATATCAAATGAAAGGTCTTGTTGAGAAGATCTTAAATGTATTTTTTTGTAATTTTAAAATAAATAGTTTATAGGTGGAATGTGTGGGAGAACATATTTTTTAACTCCAAAAACATGATAGGTAACATCGTACGGAACCCTCTTCACGCGAGTTCAACTCGCACTTGTCCCCTTTTTTAAGAGTATTTTCAGATTTCTCTTGTTTAATTTTTCTTCGTACTTATTATCTTAGTTGATGATAAAAAAATTATAGTCGCGCCTAGGGGTATTTTACGTCGGATGCATGAACTGGGCTCCTTTTGTAAGACGACTAAAAAATCACCGTGCATAAAATTTTCGTGTGACGACGTTAGTTGCCGTGCTCCTCCGAAACGGCTTAACCGATTTTTACAAAATTTTATATGCGTATTCAGTAGGTCTGATAATCGACCAACATCTATTTTTCAAATCCCTAAGTGATAAGGGTTGCTCACACTAAAAAGAAATATTGTATTTTTTGGGCGAAATTTTTTGATTTTATTTTTTTTATAATGTGGCATTAAAAATACATACCACTAGAAATAATTCATTAGGCAAAAAGACGTTTGCTGGGTCAGCTAGTTAAAATATTAATTTAAAATTTAAAAAACCCTCGACCCTCATTAGAAACATGAAGGGAACTAGTTAAGACTTTCGAGCCCTAACAGCAGACCAGCTCAGAGGTTCCAGAAGACATTAGGTGTTTCAAATATCAGATCCTATATAAGCTTGCAAGTAAACTGAGCGTGTAACATTCCTATCCCACTTAACAAACGACCTGACGACCTTGAAGACCTGAACCGATTTCCGCCAAACATAGTCAAGAACACTCTCGACTCATAAACCTTTAAAACAAAAAAAAACGCATTCAAATCGGATCACCCGTTTGACAGCTACGATGCCACAGACAGACACATACACACACGTCAAACTTATAACACCCGGTCGTTTCTGCATCGGGGGTTAAAAACCAATCGACTGCAAGTAAAGGAGAAGGTCCAAAGATTTAGGTTATAATCACAAGAAGTATTTTGGTATTTTGTAATAGTTTTATCTCTAGTTAATTGGTACACGAATAACAATTGAACGTTTTGGTAAAGAAAAACGGAAGAACAACTTAATGTTGATACAGATTTAATGTTTGAAAGCGACGCGTCTCGCGGCAGATGCGCGACAATCGATACAACATTCAGTCGGCTAGTGTGCCAATTAATTTTACTATCAACATGTTCGATGTCGCTACGCGTACATTACACTTTATGTACAGACTAGCTGACCCAGCAAACGTATGGCAGAATATTTTTTTTCTAGTTGTATATATTTTAAAACCACATTATAAAAAAAAAAACAAACAGTTTCGTCGAAAAAAAATTTTTTTTTAGTGTGAAAAACCCTTAACACTTAGGGGTATGAAAAATAGATGTAAGCCAATTCTCAGACCTACTGAATGCGCATATAAAATTGGTAAAAATCGGTTAAGCCGTTTCGGAGGAGTACGGTAACTAACATCGTGACACGGGAATTTTATACATTAGAAGAAGATATTTGGAATTCCGAAATATGAACTGACTAGCTTGTGCTTGCGCTGTATCCGCGTGTTTATTCCCAAAAGTTAAACAAGATAAAGTTCCCAACAATCAAGCAACACGAGAGCTCTACTAAAAACTTTCTTGATTAAGTCATCATTATACCTCAGTGCGCTTCCATTTGAGTCCATATTCGAGTATATTTGTAAACATTCCGTTATTCTTCCCCAATTCCTCACCCAACAACTATTAAACAGCTCAACCGATTTCTATAATTTATGTCTAAGAACAGCCGGACATCATTCACCTTTAATAAAAAACAAACTAAATTAAAGTCGCTCAATTCGTTCGGTAGCCATGGTGCCACAGATAGACAGACATACACCAAGAACCAAAAACACTCACAAACTTTCTCTCCGTGAAAACCAACTCAAATAAAATATAAATTATAATTTAATTATTATGAGTTCCGGACAACTGGAAACAACGTCCAGTTTTTATATTAACACTCCTACCATTAGTTCTGAGCTTCACAAAGCTCCGTTTAAACGAAAGAAAACAACAAATAATTTTAAAATAAAATGTATTTCGCGAGGCAGCAAAAAACACGGCTCTGATTGAATTCATCCATTACATTCAATTTACTAGTTTTTGAGTAATATTTTAACTGTATTTTTAAATAAAGTCCGATAAGACAATATTGTTGTTTTTACAATATTGAAAGGCGATGCAAATTGAATATTGATTGAGTATTTGGCATAATAACTTACTTATATAAAGAACCAAAGATAGTACTGTTTTGAATAGATACTAGTGTAAAGATTAGAGGAATGGACAGGCAGCACTCTAGTATTGAATGTGATTCGCTAAGTAATTACAGAAATTCTTGAATAAAACTTGCTACAGTACATAATATGCTGAAGCTGTGCAGTGAAAGAGTGAAGGCTAGTCTCCGAGCAAGTTGCCCGCTCGGCCCCTCGCTCCGTACTTCTTCTTACTTACTTCATACAGGTTTAATTACCGAAATGCTCTGCGAATGGACGAGGGGTAGTTCGAGATATTGTGTGCAGATAAACTAACACAAACCGACGCAATTATAACATGATAGTGTCTAACTAGAGACTGAGGTATAACGATCTCAAATATTTGTTTGTTTGGCATGGCACCTACACACATTTTGTTGTATTTTCTGTAATAATATTGTAAACGAAAAAAACAGCGTGCTGCCGGGGAATTAGTTGCGCCGTTTCTTCTCTCACAGCGAAAGCACTTAGGAAGCGGTGAAGGGTGGGCGAAACTGGAAACATATTAGTCCCGGCGCTAAACTGTGTGTGTATATTATTGTATTCGGTTGACTTCGACGGCTGCGTGCCTGTGGTACTGTTGACATAACTGATTCGGGTAACTTTTTTAACTCTTGTTTTAACAGACATCTCTTGGACATGTTTGATAACGAATACACTATTTAAGTCAAGATTTTCTTAAATGCATTCATTAGTTATCCACTCGTTTATAACAAACGTACAGGGCTCCGATTGTACTATTTATCAATGGCCGATTGTTGAATGGCAATTGGATTAAATTTGAAATTCTTCCTATTCTCTTCAGCATTTTTCCTACACAATAATTGAAAATTTATTGCATTAACCTCAAGTGTACTGTCCCATACTAAATTTCCAATCATTGTGTAGGAAAAATGTTTAAAGGAATACGAAAAGTGTCGCTTTGAGCCGCTTTTCATTCTTTCATCGGCCATTGTAAATAGCAGAATTGGGGCCCAGGACTTGCGAACGTAAGCCTGACTGCCCTTTTCGGTTTCGGAAGCCTGAAATTTGAGTATGGGGGAATGAAGTTTACATTCCTCAGTAAACATTTGATTTAGTACTGACCGCCGGCGCGCCGCCGTTCATCTGATATTCGTTCGTCTTGGCATGATACTGCTAATTTATTTATCACAGATTTCTGCAGCTACAATATTGTAATACAGCATGCAACTGTATCAGAATATAATGGAATACTCGCGCTGTAAAATCGAATGGTGTTTGAAGTGTTTGCCTACAAGGTGGCGCCAAATGTACGAGTGGATATACCAAGTTGAGGAAAATATGTGTGGTTTTTATCTCAAGCTAATTATACATTCAGTATTAACAAAAATCCTTTTGGTTTAAAATAAGATAAAGTCACCTCGTGTAAGCGTGCACCGTAAGCTCTAAGTGGACATGAACTTTACAGTATTTTTAATCCCCGGCGCGGCGCATAAAAGGAGTGGTATAATTTCGTGTCTATGTATATGTGCGGCATCATAGGTCCCGATCGGATTGACCGATTTCAATTTGTCTGTTTTGTATTAAAGGTGAACTATGTGCGAGTGTACTGTGTTAGAGACCGAGACTTTTAAAAGTTATGGGGGGTGAAAGGTCTTATAGTCAGGATCAAAAATATAATTGTTCGTCAACAATTACCCGCGGCGTAAAGTTTTCATCTTCTTCTAATGTATAAAATTCCCGTGTCACGATGTGAGTTACCGTACTCCGCCGAAACGGCTTCGCCGATTTTTACCAAAATTTATATGCGTACTCAGTAGGTCTGAGAATCGACTAACATCTATTTTTCATACCCCTAAGTGTTAAGGGTTGCTCACACTAAAAAAATATATTTTATTTTTTGGACCATTTTTTTTTTGGTTTTATTTTTTTATAATGTGGCATTAAAAAATACATACAACTAGAAATAAATCATTACGCAAATTCGTATTACGCAATTCGTTTGCTGGGTCAGCTAGTATTTATATACGATTTCCCGTCAGGCATGAATCAATTACTAAAACGCGTTCCTTTATCTAAAACTTACATAAAAAGTTTTTACTAAATTCTGTTTTTAAGAAGAAGATTTTAACGAGTTAAAATCTGTTATTATATTGTCTGTTATTATATTGTAGTAGACACCCGATACAAACTGCAGAAGCGGCGGCTTTGAAAACTTTCATTAAAAAATCCTCCCTAAACTTTCTCCCCGTCCCATGACATGAAAAGTAAACGAATGCGTATAAAATAAGTTCTATTTAATTTCCACGTTGTCATGCTATCTTTCCAACGAGATATAAAAAGTTGCATTCGGTTAGGAATACGGTTTTCCTGTAGAATGCACATGACGGGTAACATCGGTGGCTGCGGTTTCCCTATCGTTTGTAGTTCTTATTACTGAAAAGTACTATTTGCGTATAGGTTTCCTTCAGTTGATGGTTCATGTGCAGAGCTAGGCGGGTTCCAATATAATCAGGTTTTCTAATAGATTCCGATGTGTATCTCAAGGCAATTTGTTGCCAGTTCATCGGTTTTCTTACAGCGAAATTTGTTGCAAGTGAATTCGATGTTTACCTTTGTCCAAGCATCGCGCTACAAGTTATGTACTTTGATTTGGTTATCTCGGGACTTTACCATCTAATTTCAATGTTAAAAATACAGCAATCGGTTTTTATTTAACTAGCAACCACTGAGGAGTTCCAGCTTCTGTCGACACATGAAATTATGATTATTACATTAACAGATTTAAAATAATGATGAAAAATTGCCCCTAAACTGTTAGTTTTCCCTTCGCTTTTTCATTGTTTGTTTGTTGTCATTAGACGTTGTCTTGGTGATTACAGCCAATTAAAAAAGTTACCAATTTTGCAATAAATCTTAAGGAAAAATAAACATTAAAATCGTACCACTCGGTAAGAAGTTCCTCACTTGCAAAGGCAGATATTTTTTTCGTGTCCTTAAAATTAAAAAGAGCTTTATCTCGAAGAATGTTTTAATTTATTTACCTAAGCAATTCTAGTACTAATTAGCCACTTAATAATATCCGTGGTTAAAACAAATGCACGCAGCTATTGGGAATGCCGGGCGAAAGCCGCTCTTTATATGGAGTCAGGGCGGGTATTGATCAAGTGAAACTAATTATTACAAACTGGCTTGGAGAGACGCGGCACGCCGGGCAGGCGTTTCAATCGCTATATTCCTCCCCCACGCACGTTCCTATGACATTGTCATTTAGCTTACCTTACTGAGATAAAATTTATTATTGCTTCAATAACTAATGATCATTTTAATGTACAGTTAATAGTGTTTAACGGAAAGTTACGGATATTTTACTGCTGTCCAGTTTACGAAACTTTTACGACTAGATTTTTTTTTGCGTTTTAGCGGTGTCGTATGTTTATAGGTACATGATTGTAAATTAAAACTTCGGTTACTAAACCGTATTAACAATTAACAAGCGATTACAATACCCATGGAAAAGGCACTCGACTTATGATATAAAAACACTAATGAGCTGTGCTTGAACACAGACCTAGCTTTCTTAGAAGGAAGACGAGACTTCGCAAAGCATAGCATATGAACATCTTGGTTTTAACAAATACAACTCTCTTACATTAAGCTCGACCGCCAAAACGTTTTAGACGCTTGCAGTATTTAACTGTGCACCGCGCTGGACCGCACACGGCAAACGTAAATTATCTCAGCCGGTTGCAACTGTTATTTATTGCTGAAATCAAAATAAACTTGTGTGTATCGACATGTAGCGGTAGTCGGTCACCTAAATAGACTCGGTTCAGCTCCGCGGGGAGACGACTGCGGCTTGCTGGACGGTTGCACAGACCTATTAGCGGCCCTTTTTATTTCAGCCGTAAAAAACAATTGCGAAACTAATAAGGAAATTCGACAAATTATAGATGAACGATATTATTATGTAGCCTATACTAATGTTATGAAGAGGAAAGATTTGTTTCTTTGGCACGAATAAGCTTCGAAGCTAATGGACCGATTTGAAAAATTCTTTCACTGTTGAGAAGCTACATTGTCCCCGCTGAACATAAGCTATAATTTATTTAAAAAATATAAGGGTTCCATAAGAAAATTGCGATATTGTTACCCAAGGTGTCATATCTTATATCGACCACGCGGAAGAAGTCGCGGGCAACTGCTAGTCGATTATAATTTGTAAACATCATTAGCAGTCATTATATTCCAGGGGATGTAATTAATGCAGGTAATAAGGTCCCTCTGTCTGCTCTAATGAGCATTGCTTTGACGGCTTTCCATTGACATCGCTCTCGCAAATGACTCCGTCAGGTACAGATTAATACAGATCGCGGATCCCGGATTCATACGGATTATTATACATCGGGTGGTATTAGATTTATCAATTAAAGATACAATAGCTATTTGCATATATGAAGTACTAGCTGTTGCCCGCGACTTCGTCCGCGTGTTGAGAAGATAAAAGGTAGCATTTTTTAATCCTCGTTTTTTAGAGCCCACGCAAGTTTTGCCCTTATTTGTAAGATTACTGCTCTGCTCCTTATAATCATAGCGCGATGGTAGAATATATCCTTAAGGCTTTAGTTAAATTTTGTTACATACTCGTAGGCTGTATAAATTTGTAAAATGAGTTATTTTGCCATAGAGGGTATCAATTTAAAGCCAGTAAATTAATATCTCGAAAGCTTAGATTTGCTCATACTAGGTACGATTGGATTATAAAATTTTAGTTACCAAGCTTCACGCTCGCAGTCTGTTGCGTTATTTTTGTCATATTTTAAGACTGTATTTAATATCTTGAACGTTGAAATACGAAATGAGAAGCAACAAAATTTAAATTTTTACCACATTTGTGAGTAACACGTTCCCTCATTTTTTGCCCCGTACTAAAACATTATATCTCTTTCCGCAGCTAAATTCTTCTGGAAATATATTATTGTCATTAGTGCCTAAAGCATAGTCCTTTCTTACATCCTTCCATTTACCTCGGTTAAAGGCTAACAGAGGGCAGTCAGAGACAGAAAAAATATGTAAACAAAAGGACTTTAAAAAGATATTTGTATAATTAAACTTTCCGCAGACAACACAAGCGCTCGCTCTCCTAGACCTGCAGCTATTTTAAATCTCTACAAAACATTTTGATCCTAGTTCCTTTTCACATATTAAAGGTGACTATGTAATCAAATACGACCGGTCAAGCACGAGGTGGAAATGCGACTGTGAGGGTTCCGCAACAAAAAAATAGTTTACCAACAAATTGACAGCCGTATCAATCATTGTTTGACTTCGCTGTTTGCTTTTATAAATTTTTGTTATAACGACAATAGATTATCTGTTTCAACAATGTAGGTAACACGGTTTGTGAGCTATAGCGTGATAATAGACGGGTGGTCAAACAGACAGGCAGGTTACGCTATAGAGTTTCTACCGTTTTAACTCTTTACTCTTCCTGTATTTCTTTCTCCGACAAGTTTACCTACCAATGTCAAAGTGGATATGTGCCAGAAATATCCATTGTGTTCCGTTAATAATAATATGCTCAGTTTTAGATATTAAATGAACTTTACCTAATATAAATGTGCGTACCTATCTGGTCTGGTCGTTTCGGCTATTTGTTAATATAAAATTGTATTAACGGTAAAAAGGATTCATTTTCCATAGTAATTACGCGTTAACATACCGATGCGACTTGAGTAGGTACACGTGTCTCCCGAGCAGGTCACGCCCGGACAAGCAAAATTACCAAATTATAATTAGAGCCTAGCATAACTACTGCTAGGACTAATTTAAAACAGCTCATTCAGAAAGATGTCTGCCAACCCAACGTTTACCTTATACTAACCAAAAATAAATGCGAGGTCCAGCACCGAGCGCTTCTAACGCCCTCTATGACGACGCGTGTGAAACGCTTTACCAATCAATGACCTATTACCGCTGAGTCTGTTTAGCGCCATCTGTCGGCGCTAACGAGAACTATTTTTCGTTTATTTATTTTTATGACCTAGGTTTACGGCGCGCTATAAAAAATTTGGTTCATGAATTCTGCGAATAGTTACTATTTTCCTTTTAAGCTATATCGGTATGATCTAGTTTTTAAGCGGATCTTATTATCGTCGGTGCGCGGGCGCATGCGATCTATTTCAGGAGTTCGGCAGTAGATGGGGCGAGCAATAGGTCACGAATGTGTACTGAAATGAAACATAATGAGATCGATATTTATTCAATTTTACTTTTTAACACCATGGATAAAATGGCGTCATGTCTATCATTGATTGCTAATAATCGTATTTTTTTATTTCTGAAACTAGAATATACAAATAGTGGAAAAGTTGTTTTGCTGACTAGATGCTTTTTTTGTTCCTTTGAGTCTTGCCTTTAACAAGACTTCTATTTCTAGTAAATACTCTCTTCTGAGGCTCCCTGGTACAGTCGTGAAAGTCGTGCCGGCTCGCTACCAGCGCACCTACAGTCTCTGTCAACGATTGTAAATCGATATCGACAGTTGTAAATAAAAACGGTTCATAAAACACAACAACTCACTGATATAACTAATTTATAACTTAAGAACTTGTTCAGATCTTCAGATTTATTCGCGCATAAGATTCTTACGCGCGAATAAATCTTAGCGGATATATTAATATTTGTAAGTCACCAACTGCCGTCAGCACCGTGCAGCAATAATTATTATTTTGCTGAAAATATATAAATCAAGACACATTTTGTTAAGACAATCTGTACTTAAAACTCTTAACGGTTTTTTTTATTATATGGATCAACATTCCCCTGTCCTTATCCCATTATTTTTAATGTGTTCGGACGTAGGTATGACTTTACGTGACTTGTGGACGTCATCTCACAAGAAAGACTCTTTGCAGCTTTCAATAAGGATAAACACCATTTAATTAAAAATGTTGTCTGTGAGCTTTAGGGGTAGGACGGGCAATATGTTAATTTCAAAATTAAAAGAAATCATAGTTATAATCATACGTCTAGGTAATTGTTTCTTCTCCTTTCTGTAACATTACTACATAATTGCTTTTTCCCCTATTGATCATAGGGTAATACGTTTTTTTTAAAGAATATCACTTTATAATGATGAAAGAATTTAACACATTCCTTTGTATTGTTTAAAAGGCTAAACTACGCCACTGAATATAATTAAATTAGGTATAGGGACAGCTTAAACCGCGAGAAAAGACAGGCTACTTTTTGCTTCGATAACCGATATCGAGCGAACCCTGAGAAAAATTGTGTTTTAAAATAACAACATTGGCGTAATTTTCCAGCAAAGTAATGTCGTTTAGGTTGCTCTGATGAGGATGTTGTCTCGTCCTGTTTCCTTTCGACCTATAAAATGTATTACCTGCGCAGTGGGTCGGTTTAAACACAAAAGAGAAATAATGAAGGTATTTCATCTACAATCATTTTAAAGATTTGTAATTTCTTAGTAATAACGCCCACCATAGATGATTCTTGCAAGCGCATTTATAACCAAGTAAATAACTTCCTTATTCATTAATGTCACTCACTAAACAGCACCCTGTATCTATACTAATATTATAAAGAGGAAAGATTTGATTGTTTGTTTGACACGAATAGGCTTCGAAACTACTGGACCGATTCGAAAAATTCTTTCACTGTTGAGAAGCTACATTAGTCCCGCTGATCACAGGCTATAATTTATTTTCAAAAATATTAGGGTTCCGTAAGAAAATTGCGACGTTTTATCCAAAGGTGTAAAATCGGAAACCTATTTCTACGTACGCTGCTAAAACTATTGACAATAGAACAAAATGATGTACTACGGGTTTGTAGATCTTTTTAATATCTATCTTCTAACCACGCGTACGAATTCGCGGGTAGCTGCAAGTCAGTTAATAATTGTCGTTCTGTCTTTGTGATTGTAAAGTGGCATCTAGAGACAGGCATATGTTACGACGTTATTCTACGAACGGAGGCTTCAAAACTTAATCGACAAATTCACCCAGACTCAGAACAACCATTTTCGGATCTCACATAATATACGTTTGGTGTACGCTGTGATCGAACACGCGACTCGTCGCGCACACTGAGTCTGGCGTGGTGAACTATTACCTCTAGGCTATTCGTGCATCATATATTCATATTTTAGCTCACATTCAATTCAAGTTCAGTAATAGAAACAGCTTGTTAGTTAGGCGCATTCCATTTCTTATTCTTCTGTTCAAATTTGGAAGCAACTCATTTATAAATGAATTCTGAAAACGTTCGGATTCACTTGCTAGGAATAAATTGAAAGCATTAATGAAATGATGATATTAAAATACCTTGACAAAACTGGCCAAGGGTGAGTCAGACTCACGCACTGAGCGTTCATTACATGCCTCTTAATAAATAATTAAAAGTTTGTACTACATTTCTTAATAACATTTCTATTAAATGAGGTTGCTACAAACTGACAATTTTCGCTGTTTTCTTATTGTTATAAAATTTTACGATTCTCATTGTAAGAGGGTAGTAGAGAGCTAAGGGTATATAAATTTCAGCTTGATACCTCGACACATTCTTCAGAAGGAGCATAATGTTATTGAAAAATATATAGATAAACGTATGGACAAAAATGATCCTATAAGAGTTTTGTTTGTTCTTACGGAACCTTAAAAATATAACAAAACATTTTCCGAATGATGCTAAAGAGGCTTATTAAAGTATCATGGAGCAGCCTGCTTCAGAGATAATTGCCTCTCTACGCGAGGAGCCTGACATGAGGATTACTCTGCTACAAATATGCTGGAGAGTGTATTATTATAAATACAAATATCACTATATTTGTTCATTGCACGTTTCGCGAAGGTTGTTTTCCTCCCGCCTACCTCACCACTTCACATTGTATTCAGGTTCACGATATTTTTCTAAATTCGAATCAGACTCTTTAATTATACGAGTTAAGTTTATACGAATTAAGATTTTTTTGGACCTACGACCTGGTGAAAGCTTCTTCGATTTGTAAGCATGTTTCACTTAATAACGTTTTGTAATGGCTGATCATATTTTGTTAAATAACTAAGGACCATAAAAGTCTGACGTCGAAGGAGAAGAGTGGAACTAAATCGTTTATCCTGTTTTACGGCGCCACAAACTGACACACGGCAGTCAAGGGCTAAATACAAGATGACCTCAGCTTGTCTTGAATCCTCGACTACGATTAGTTGAAACATGATTTATAAGTCGAGATTTTTTTATGTTGGGTCTTCTGCTTTTCTAAAGCGGGAATACGGGAATGGGTACCAATTGGGTGGAATCGCGAGGCTCACTCTGTAAACATTTCGAAAAGGTGTGTAAACGTTGGTGTAGCATATAGACTTCCTAGAAAGGATGCTGCAATCAATCCAGTAGTTCGGTACGCGGCAGGGGTGTGTTCTTCCACCGACGCGTGAATTTGGCGGGAAGTGTGACACGGCCGATGACGTCACTCGCCGTGCCCGCCCCGGGCTCCCGGCGTTAGCTCCATGTGCACAGGACGCAATGATGCGGAATTATCACACAAGCAAAAAGTTTACAACTCAACTCTCCGATTTTTGCGCTATTTTTAACTCAGTGCCGAAGTATTTTTAGATTGACACCATACTTTTTCATCGTGTTGGTAGAATATAGGTCTTTACTTAAATATATTTTAAGCAGTGGTAGCAGATGTGACCGAATTAGTTAACGCTGTATTATAAAACTGATTTTAAGTATTTACAGACATTCTAAATAGGCTTTTAAAATGACCAATTTCAATCTAATTAAGTTTATAATAAACACCGCTCCCGTATTAATTAATTAAATCCTTGTGTTGCGGGGAGCTTCACAAACGTTTAATTAATTTGCACAAAGACACCCAAACTCAGGACAAGCATTCGTGGATAGCATACAAACGTGCTACGCGGGGATCGAACCTGCGACATGTTACGCTCAGTGGGTTTCTCGTGGTAACCTCAACCACACGGCTATCTGTGCAGTTAAAAATACGATAGTTAATATTTTTTGTTGTGTTAGTGTCGACAATTACATTTAAATGAATCTCTGTACGTGTACACACAACAATTCCCACAGCGCATTTCGCTTTAAATTATTCCAGTTAACTCTCGCTTTTCAATGCAACAGGCGGACGGGGCGACTTTCCTGGCTATTGATTTTTACTTTACTCGCTCCTGACGTATAATCAGCAAAAAAGTCGTTCATAGCTATCATATTTGTAACCAACAGATTTCATCACGAAACGCAATAAGTTCATTATGGGGACTTAGAATAAAATAATTTTATCAATGCAAATTTAATGAAATATATTTTAAACCCTTAACACGTTTACATTACTTTACAAACCTGTAATCACCTACTTTTTTCGCTGACTGTACAATTATCCGGCTCGCCCTTCCACAAACAAATCTGCACAGATAAACATTGAAAAACAAACGCTGAATCTTCAGGCTTCACTCAGACTTTGGCTTATCTAAAATGACATCAACTTCGTAGAGTTAAAGTTCTAATTCGCATAAAAATATTGCGAAACTGTCTCTTAGGTTGCCTCTTAAAGCTACACTCGTTGTGTTATTTGATAGTCAACCATAAGTGTAGAAGTTTAAAGACTACTTTGGATTGAATTAATAACGTATTTGATAATTATTTGCATAAGAGCCGCAATTTTCTATTCCTGATGTTATTAACCAGTTTAGTACTATCAATACCTCTGCACGAGGGTTTGTGTCATTCCCAACGTCCCTCTGCATGGACCATACTTGATGCTTTACTAGGCTTTAGTTTTAAATTAGAAATTATTTTAAGATACTGCACGGTGGTATGGATCATCATGCCGCACCCATGGTTCGATCCCGGTGTAGAATAAAATTTATGCGATCGAAAAATTTAATGTTTGTTCCGAGTCGGACTGTCTTTGAGCATGTGTCTGCGGAATGTTTGTGGAACTCCCCACGATACAAGATTTAAATTAGTACTTACATGAAACTTAAAATTAAAAAAAAAACCTGTCATTCCATTGGCTTTCTAGACCCAAACTAGTAAGAGCCTGTACTATGAGTGTGAAGTAAAAACGCGTTGATAGTAGATAAAGCAACCCAAACCGTAATCTGATAGCATTTGCAGAGTATTAATATCCAAATCTAATCTTTAAAATTATAGTTTTTTCTCGGTATGTTCGTTCTTGTTAATCTCAGAAATACTTGGTCCGATTTTTTTAAAAAGCTACAACACAAGAATTGTATTAAATTAAAACTAAGTACTGAAATTAATCGTTTCCCGTTCAAGTTTTACGGTGCTACAAAAGACACGTAGATTTTACAAGTTATGCCCATTTCATGTCGAGATCACTCGGGATCTGGTCGTGTAAAACTATATTAAAAATAGTTTGTCAAACGGTTATACTTATATACTTAAAATATTTAAAAAAGCAAAGCATCCAAAGTAACAAAGTAACTAATTGTTGAAACCTACGGTGGTTAACTCGAGTAACTGTAAGACTGAGTAAAACTTTTAAATATCCAGCTTCGGATAAGTATGAAAACTAATAATAATGCCTTAAGAGGCGACCGAAAAAAGAAACGTGATTTTAAATCTTTACCAGTCTTCGGTAATTATATAGAAAGACTTTTCTAGACGCAGGTCTGATAGCAGAAAAAATATTTTTAGCTAGCTATGCCGTCTTCGTTCGCGGGGAAAAGTGACTTTTGGTAGCACTTTTTCGTTTTATCTTTTGAACAAGTTTTCTACGTGAGTCACTAAACTGGTATAACTTTTTATTTACAAATTGATGTTCATAAATCGTTAAGTGAAGCTTACCAGTGTAAATCAGAGGATTGAGTTGGATAAACCGTTGCTGAGTTCATCGCGAACAAACACACGGACAAATATTATCAAAATATGTTTTTGGCTAGTTGAAGTTTGTAAATCATGAAGCAAGGATGTTGTTAAAAAATAATCAATTTAGAATCGTATATTGTTGTTTCTACTCTTCATTTTGGTACCCAGGTAATTTAAGCCAAATATAATTTTTATTAGCCGATAATGTTAATTCTCAAGGAATAAAGCGTTTCTCCAAGTTGTTTAACAAATGCATGCCATGCCTTCAAACATCATAATTTTGATTATTTGTAAAAAATGGCAGTAGGGAGTATTATTCCTAAATTCTGCACTAAACCGGATAGTGCGTCATGTCATATATACTTTAGGCTATATAATTTCAGTTTTAGATTTTAAAATTGAAACTTTGAGAGTTTGTTAATTAGTGTTAACTAGAAGTATAGCAGTTACGCTTGAAGCTATGTAGCTGAGTGCGCGTAGCGTTGCGACATTGTTTGGCGCGTCAGTCGCTCGCGTGCGGCCAGCCAGCGGCGAGCAGCGCGGCGCTAGAGTCGACCCAACGAAAATAAGTCGGCGCTCGCGCAGTGATCGCCCGGCCCCGCGGGGATTCGAACGAAATGCGCCCTCGATATGGGCAGCAACTGTTGCAAAGGCGATGCCGGCGGTAGACCTATCAGGTCTAACTCCTCTATATACAGCAGGTATTTCTTGCTGGCTATAACCATCCTCCAGGAGGTCGTTGGCGTACCTCGGGTCCTCAGATCGTTCCGTCCGTACGTAGTGTAGTGATAGTGCACCAGTGTAGTGTTGTGCTTGGAGGTAGTATAGCTTTAGTTATGTAATTAAGGTCGGGTACAGTGGAACTTAAAGCATGGTCCGTTTGATGATCGACGATTCAAACATATTTATATTTGCGTTCAACGTTTCGTGTGAATTTTGATTGGCTTTGGTTTTCTGCGCAAAATTGTTTGTTTCTTATTTTATTGATTGTGGACTTCTTCATCGTCAGACGACAGGTATCCATTAGCTTACATTTATTTGTTAACAATGTTTTTATTTTTATTTCTTTTAAATTACGTCTTATTTTTTTTTCTGTCTGTTTCTAATTGTTTTTTATGTCACATTCATAAATTGATCAGGACTGGTTAGCAAACATTATCTAATTTGTTACCAACATGATGCTGTACGAGTATGTACTGATCAAATAATTTATTTGAATTTTCAAGACAGACAAATGAAGCTCTCGATAGTTCAGACAAAAAATGTGAAACATATAGACCCGTGAGATACGTACGTACTATGTTTGCGAGTGTTTCAAAATAGACGGGGATTTTTATTAGAAGCGTCCGTTTGAAATTGTTCATTCATTCCAAAAAGCAATACGGCTACAGAATTGTTATCTCAAGCTCACTGCGCGGTATTATTGAGTCGTAGCTTTTAATAGAAAACGAATTTTCTAAATAGTAACATGCAGCGTTTACGTAAACATCGGGCATTTGTGTTGTTTTCAATTTGTTCATCACATTTGTTACAACACATTAACTGATGACACAAAATAATGTAAAACCTAGCTTAATTTTTTCAATTTAATTAAATACACAGTTTATTATCCAACTAAAAAGTTTTTAATATAATTTTGCTTTTAAACTGACCCTGTTTTCGTAATAAAATTTCATAACTTATCTATAAGAAAATAAATCCGATTTCATGATGTCTGTTCACGTCGTTAGATTTATAACTCATGTAGTTATGCCTTCTAGCAAACCAATTAACATGTGGTAATGAATTCAAATACTCAAAATGTTGGTACACCTAGGAGTGCATGCAGCAAATAAGATTGTAATTAATTTGTCGATCGGTTAGTTGCACACTGTAAACTGAAACTGTTTCACGTGACAGTGGAATATTAGCTCTACGCTTTTAGTCTATTTTTGTACAGTTAATGCATTATAAATATTTGTTTTCGTGTATTAGAAACCCGAAAATGCGTTTGATTTATTGATTTATTATTTAAATGTCTGGCTTTTAGTGAAATTGAGTGGCCTATCTCTTGCGAAAACCATATTTTTTTTATTTTATATTACTAGTTATAGCTCTACCTAGCAGTAGTCTTCTTAGGTTTTTTTTAAACGACTCTCGCAGTAAGCACTTAAATCCTTATGTCGCAGGGGTTTCACAAACATACGAATCACATGAACAAAGACACCCAGACTCAGAACAAGCATTCGTGGATCGCACAAATGCTTGTCCTATGCGGGGATCGAACCCGCGACACGACGCGCACAGTGGGTTTTGCGTGGTGACCTCAACCACTCGGCTTGAGTGCAGTCAAAAGGTTTTATGAGAAGTCATCAAAATCGGTCGAGTTGTTTAGCGTAGCGTAACATACCTACATATTCATTTCAGTATAAGTATGTATGTCTCTGGCAACTGGCGATAGTACTTAATGTTTATAAATAGCCATGCTATCAGAGCACAATAAAAATAAGCTCTTGCATATGTCATCGGCGCTTTATTCATCGTTTGGTTGGCGACCTTGTGTCGTGTATTTGGGTCACTATGTCGGATTCCTCCGCCACGGTGCCGTTCAAGGTCCCCCTCTGCTCAGAAGACTGCAGATTATAAGTAATAGTATTATGAGCTGCGTCGTACGGAAAGCCCTCAAGCTCATATTAATCAGATCATCAAAGAATCCTTGCGTTATCCTTCATTCTCTAATCATTTTAATCTCCTTTCTGTTGTTTTTTAGTTCACAAGTAGAGGGGAACCTGTTTAGGTAATTTGCGTGAGTGACCAATTATTATGCTATGCTAAAATCTTCATAATTCTTTATTTTTTACTCTTGGGAAGCTTACAAATAAATCGGACTTAGAACATTAATTGTTCGTACAAAACCTAGTTTTGATATGCACGGATCGAACCCGCATCGGTATTAGCTTGGTTCGCACCACCCTGTGTACATATTTACGTTTAAGTTAGACATTATAGACTCGATTCGTCTCTGATGCCACAGTCAGAGAGACAGGCCCCAAAACGTTTGAATATTATTTTTTAAATTAAATTGAATTATGTGATAACTATGTGCGTGTGTTTTTAGATATTAGCCTTTTAAGAGTTTTGTAATTTAAAAGGGGTGAAAGCGGGAAGTTTAACCGAATGTCTACAAATATACTTGAATGGGTACTTCAATGAAAGCGCACTAAAATAGAATTGTATGTGTGTCTTTTAATCAAGAGAGTTCTTAGCTTCGTTAGATGCGGGAATTGGTGGTGAAAAAATGGGATATGGAAAATATAAAGTTAGAGTATCGATTAATTACATCTCATTCTTTGTAATTCTCATAAAGATGATTTATTTTTTAGGTGAGTTTAGTTTAGGGGGTTGGAAAAATATGTACCTACCTATTTGTATTTGTTGTCTCACACTTCTCTTGTCGTACATATGACCAGGGACCCCTTCTGCTATTTTACAATGGCCGATTAATGAATGGCAATTAAATTAAAATTGAAATTATTCCCATTCTCTTAAGCATTTTGCCAATACAATAATTGGAACTAAATTTTTTTGACCTTGAGTTTAGCGTCCCACACTGAATTTCCAATGATTGTGTAGAATAATGTTTAAGATAAAACGAAAATTGTCATTTTAAGCCAAATTTCATTAATTCATCGGCCGTTTTAAATAGCAGATGCTCGGTATGTAAACTTCGTGGTTTGTGGGGATAGTTACGAGTATAATTAACATCATTGTTTTAATGAAGTAAGCCGAGTCTCAGCGCTCAAGCTGCAGTATGTTTGAGTAAACTTTATCAACGAAGTTTCGTTAGTTTCTACAGGCCGCGCGTTCAGGTTTCGCTTTTATTTAGCAAACACTAAACATACACACTTTTTGATCAGAAATATTTCGAATATTGTTTTGGGAACCTAAAATAAAAAATACGAATATTAATTTAAATAAATAAAACCCTTTAGACTGACTTCCAACAATCAGCATAGTAAACGATTGTGGGTTGAAGTAATTTTCATAACACATCGTGGTCGGACAGTTCGAAATCGGACTGTTTGGCTTTTAGGCCTCAAAAATACAAAATCATAAAACTCGACGGGAATAACTACAGGTATTATGTGTTACTATTGTAAGGCAGGCATTACATACCTATATTTTCTACTATAATCTACCTCTCGAAAACAACGTGATTTCAATTTCAAAATTTATAGCAATATCGGTTTTAAGCTCTTTTTAGCGTTGTCGAGCTGTCGAAGCTGTTAAATATTAATACAGCAACTAAATTAAATCTAAATATAGTCATGATATTCAATAATAACTCCTACCTATTGTGTTGAAAAACACGCTTTCAGATTTATTTAGTTACCTGCCTATTGTGTTCCGCAACATTTTTGGACGTGTTTGAAATTAATCTGTCTATATTATTATACTAGCTGTCAACCGCGGCTCTGCCCGCGAGTATGTCGGCAATCGAAATATTTGTAAATTTTATGTGAAAATTAAAATCCGTTTTTTTAGCTAAGTCAACTGTAACATAGGTACTCCATGTTACTTCAAATGATTGAAAACATTATAAATTATACAAAGTTTCATAACAGTCAATTAAATAATTTTCCCGGAAAAGCGTAACAAACAACCTTACTTTCACATTTATAATATTAGTATACCTACATATAGATAGTTTGATGCGCGTAGGAGGTTCGAATACAAAATGTTGCGAATATATGGAATGAAACACTCGGTGGACACGCATTGTGCGGCAGGTGGCGAGGGGGAGGAGGGGTGGGGTGACAGGGCATTAAGCTCCCGCCGAACTCCGCCGTGGCCCACATCGAACATAATTTGATACAATGCAATCCTACTCCATAGCAGTTGCATTTAGTGCAGCTGCATAGACAATCCAATTTGCCCCTGATTAACTTGATTATTAATAGAAAGGCTTTCTCACAAGTGTCGCCTATCAAAATATCTTTTTTTTTTAAACTTTGTGTTATTGTTTTTGGTGTTTGTATAGGGTATGATAAACTGGGAAGAAACATGATGATACTTGCTAGGAAGTAATCTCTGAGTAATGTTAATTAAAAACTTATTAGTTAAAATAAAATAACAAGTTATAAATGTACACTGCACACGAAGTGGAATTTCACTTTCTCGATATCATGTTTTCTTTTGAATCTTCTGTACTTACATTTTAGGTAGGTACAAGGTTGAACAAAATTTGTATTGTTTGTTTGTAAGGCGAATATTGGGTAGGAATCTGTACTAATATATAAAGCTGAAGAGTTTGTTTGTTTGTTTGAACGCGGTAAGCTCAGGAACTACTGGTCCAAATTGAAAAAATATTTTTGTGTTGAATAGAACATTCATCGAGGAAGGCTTTAGGCTATAAACCATCACACTGCGACTAATAGGAGCAAAGATACAATGGAAAATGTGAAAAAAACAGGACAGGTATAAATCATAACTTATATCTTCTACCCACGGGGACGAAGTCGCGGGCAACAGCTAGTCTTAGATACATAAGGCTAGGATTTAATGCGTTTCCAAAAAAAAATGTTCCTCCTTTTCTAATTTAAGTTCCATAAGTATTTTTTGAAGTCTAGTGAATTCATTCAGTACGTTAAAATAAAGTTTCACTTACAAAGTAACACGTTTTATAATTTAGGTAAATATTTATACTAAGAATTTATTCTCTTAACCATGGTTCATAACGTAAACCAAACATAATTTAAAGGT
Source organism: Trichoplusia ni (assembly GCF_003590095.1). Classification (NCBI taxonomy): domain Eukaryota; kingdom Metazoa; phylum Arthropoda; class Insecta; order Lepidoptera; family Noctuidae; genus Trichoplusia; species Trichoplusia ni. Next base: position 644,553 of record NC_039490.1, on the reverse strand, counting down.
AAACAGTTCCCTAAAAATGCTGGAATGGAAAGAGGTCTCTTTAATAAGATTGTTATCCACATCAATGGTGAACCTTTAAGAAACATTTTCTAGGAAACAGATAAGTCATAAATCCGGTTCATGTTGAATGTTCCTGATAACGTTCATCCCGTAGTCAGACTTCTTATTCCCGGACTTGGCTTTTAGTTATCTTCATCTGTTTATATACGAGTATGTTGATACCCTTTAGCTTTAGAACAACTTCTTGCGAATGCTCGGCGCTTTGGTCGGTGAAATGCAGCAAGTTAGCATTAAATTATACCATTATAATTCACTGTTATGAAAAGCTGAAACACTTGAGCGTTTCAATTTAGCAAAACATTTTGTTTCAAGTATTTCATCTTCATTATGCCTTTAAGACTCCTGCTATTTACAAAACGAATATAAAATATTTTTTAAATTTCGCATGCGTTTCACAAATATTCAAATCACATGCCTAAAGATACCCAGACTCAGAGTCAAGCTTCCGTGGATCACACAAGTCCTGGTTCTATGCGAGGATCGAACACGCCACCCACAGTGGGACCTATACCAGTTGGCTACCCATGTGTTCTTGATAACATCTTAAATGATTTTGATAACCCAGACTACATATTCAGACCGTAGCGTGTAAATTGAATACACACCTCTTTACTGTATGATTGATATTTAAAACATTTACACCACCAGAACACATTAATGTATCAACTATTGCGAAACTAATTGCAGTACAAACCAATGTGAGTGCATTGAAATCAAAACTGCATGTTACCATCAGCGCGTCTACCTCGCCATTTTGAAACAAGCAACATTGGACGGGCGTTGCTATTACGGTGAAAATTCAAAATGTTTAGAGTATTCGGTAGACTGACATTAGTATTGAAGGCTCCTCGTGCCCCGTTAGTAATGCAACGAACACAATATTAACAGTTGTATCCGACGAGCTCCAAAATGTTAATTAACATTACCCGGGCCATAGGTAGGTGAGGGATGTACCTTACAGAGAGTCGGGTTGTGGAACTGCGTGTTACGAAAATACTTGTTTTGTTTCCTACGTTGTGTTGTGAAAAGCTTGACTGGAACTGCTATTGTTGTAATCTCTGTATGGAAATCATTTCATAACGGTCCAGTCTTTAGTATTTACGGAGAAAGCTCGACTTGTTTTGGACACTCTATTACTATAGACCTCTCCGGACTGGAGAAGACAGCAGTTTTTGAAGATAGAAAAAGGCTTAAATAGTAGCCACACATTTTACCTATTGTAGATATAAATAAACTGTTTAAAAGTCGATGAAAAACTGTATTAATCCCGTCGTCATGCCAAATAAACAGTGGCCGACAAAAATAATTGTAGACGTCATAATCTGATCACATCAGATATTTTGAATACGTACGCTATTGCGCAAATAAAAATTATAAATTATATCAAAAGAATGTTGTTTTCTAAACAAAATGTACTACCTATCTAAATTCTTAAATGTTGTGCAACATTATCTCAGAGTTATGTGATTTTTATTTTATGTCTTTGCAAATACTCAGTGTGATACTACTATTCACCTTAAAGCTACGAATTGTTTCACAATTGTAATAATACTAGTCTTAGACGCGGTGGGGCCTTATATCTTATAAAATTAATCTTAATGAAGAAATACTTTCGCATTTAGATTATTAACAAACTTTGCCTACAACTCGTCCGTGTGAATTTTAGTAATCGAGGTGAAAATAGTACCTACTATCAATTGAGTTGTACAAAGCATTCTATCATTTTCATTGATAACTTCAATTAATTTTTGAGTCACATAAATACCATTTAATGTCCTTTGGAATTGGAACCATGTAAGAAAACGACTGCTCTACAACAAAAAATACTGAAACTTTGAATAGAGCAAATTTGCTTAAGCCAATTATTATATTTTGAAGATTGACAAGTTAGACAAGATAACAACTAGCATTCATCTATACTAATACTAGCTGACGTTGTTTCGCCCAATAAATTATTTCTATGACTGTATTTTTAATGCCACATTTTAAATAAATAAAAACAAAAAAATTCATCCAAAAAATAAAATATTGTGAGCAACCCTTATCACTTAGGGGTATGAAAAATAGATGTTGTTCTATTCTCAGACCTACCCAATATGTATACAAAATTTCATAAAAATCGGTTAAGCCGCTTCGGAGGAGTACGGTAACTAACATCGTGACACGGGAATTTTATATATTAGAAGAAGAAAAAGAAGATTATAAAGAGAAAACCTTTGTATTTTTGTACGTTTGTATTGAATAGACTCAGAAACTACTGCACCGATTACAAAATTTCTTTTACCATTACTTAGAGGGATTCTTCCGAATCCGTATAGGCTATATTTTATCCCGGAAAATAAGCTTAAAAAATAAATGTTCACCCGAGCGAAGCCGGGGCAGGTCGCTAGTATGAAATAATAGTACATGACATACCTGTTCCGATATCGCCGCGATGCGCTGGCGGCCTTTGCATTTGCTCTATGAAGCGTTATTTATACAACATGCCACTCCGACTATTTTTAACTGCCACCAAAATGATTTTGGAACGATTATCAGGAGACTAGTATGTGTCCTCTCGCAAGGACACAGCTGCCCTAAGATAGATAGAGCTTGTGTTTATAATGTTGACCTATATTCGGAACAAAACAATTGCCATTGAAAACTGTTGTCTAGGTGTAGGACACCCTATTTCCTCACTACTTTCACAAGTCTTTTTGTTCTTTTAGGATTGTCCAAAACGTCACTTCCTATTTTCCTAGGGCTGTTTTTTGAAGTCCATGCAATTATTAAAAGATTAGTCAAACATAATAAATTGATTTTAATAAATACTGAAGTTTGTCTAAATGTATTACTGATCCTATTGTTGTCTGGTAGACCTCTGAAAACTTATGTACGTATGTAACGTTGCAAATTGGTGTCTTATTAATATTAAATTACATTAGTATTTCACTATCTCCACACAGGGCGACTCATAATGCTTTAAGTTTTCGTGACGATCTTATTTCACAACTTGCGGGCTTTACACGACTTGCCGTACAAGTCTTATCAACAAACTATTGCAGTTGTAAAAGCGAAAAAACACATTTCACTGCATAAAACTCGTCAGCATATGTTACTTTGTCCACTGAAAAGTAATTGTACCTACTGTAAAACTTTTTATTTTATTATTATCTACAAAACATTTTTGTTCCTAGGCTGGTTAGGTTTTTCGTTACTAGCTGTTGCCCGCGTGGTTAGAAGTTACAAGTTAGGATTTTTTTAATGGAATCCCTCGAAGATGAATAATTTTCTTTGTTATTTCCACATTATCTATAGTATCTTCGCTCCTATTAGTCGCAGCGTGATGGTTTATAACCTTCCTCGATGAATGGTCTATTCAACACAAAAAGATTTGAACCAGTATTTCTTGAGATTAGCGCACAAACAAACTCTTCAGCTTTACCTATATACTAGCTGACCCAGCAAAAGTTGTTTCGCAGATTTTTTTCTAGTTATATGCCACATTATAAAAAAAATAAAAACAAACAATTTCGTCCAAAAAAAAAATATATTTTTAGTGTGAGCAACCCTTATCACTTAGGGGTATGAAAAACAGATGTTGTTCTATTCTCAGACCTACCTAATATGTATACAAAATTTCATAAAAATCGCTCGAACCGTTTCGGAGGAGTACGGTAACTAACATCGTGACACGGGAATTTTATATATTAGAAGATATAGATTACGAAAAACCTGCTTTACTCCTTGTTCAAGTTGGCGGATTTGTTCCAAGGCTGGCAACCCCACAAACTAGGTTAAACTTTCTGCATCATACCTTACGAATCACTAAAAACTGACTTCGATAAACGGACTACATGCCTGGAGCATTCTCTGCCAGTCAACTATAGGTTGATGGTAGAAAGCAAAACAATATGAACCTTTCAATGGACTAGCTTGGTGTTATGCTATCTTTTGCAGTTAGATACCAGATTAGCCCATTGTGCATATTTGCTTCATCCATTTTCAACCGAGGAATAAAGAATTAGGCTCACAAGTTGACCTGTATAGGTATTTATGTCATTTCAACTCATCGTGAGTTAAATTCAACCTATTCACCTTTGACCTTCACCTGTGACCTCATTTAAGTGAACAAACGTTTAATATAGAAGCACCACTGAGAAGTGACATATTGATTAGGTGGAAATAGACTAAGTTCAGGCGTCACAATGTTGTGGTGTAACCATTCTAGAATAGTTTCATCATATTTGACGATCCCAAATCGTCTTTGTTTATATCTTCAAATGCATTTACAATTAAACATGTTACCTAATATTTTTAAGGTAAAATGTGTGAGCAAGTTTGTGGCTTCAAGAAATCTCAGCAATAGTGATTCCTTAAAATGAATAGACATATAGTCCATGGAGTCATGTTTTAGGGATTCCTCATTCCTTAAGAGGTTAAAAATAGACATTTAATGCTGCACTGCCCCCGCAAAGCTGGGCGTGTTGGTATAATTAGAACTGCAATCTAATTAATTACTCTTTCGTATAATTAATTAGGCATTTCCGTCTCTCAATTATGAAGTGCAGACGTAAATACACCACAGCCAAATGACCGCAGCCGCGGCGGGTAATCGGGAGTGTTTAACTTATTCAAGGAAGGAAGGCTGGCCTTTACCCTCACTCAAATGTCTATAATTAAGGCTCTTTTCTGAGCAATGTAAAATGACCTCTGTCTGCCTAAGTTATCATTATCAAGTTTGCCCAAAATTATCAGCAGTAGATGGATTTATTTTTATTATCGCCTATTAAATTGGCATAGGATAAAATAGCTTTAGTATCCAAAAAGAAGACAGCTTACTATTTACTCCGATATTCAAGCTTCACGCGGAAGAGGCTCCAATAAGACAGTTCTTTTCAAATCTCGTCTCGTGACAATCCCTTATGAAATACTCCATACAACAAATTATTTGACTGATCTTAATCAAAATTAATTGAATCGTGCATCGATCATATACTTCGAACAGGTTAATAATTAGCGGTTCAGTGTAATTAGGTGTTTATTTAAAGGCGCTTAAACTAATTGAATTAGACTTAGTATGGTAAATATAGGACTAGGATGTAGGTCAAGAACGTCTGTTTACTAGTAAGAGGAAACTTAATCAATTAACGATTAAATTTAATCAAAACTAATTATTATAAAGCTGATGAATTTGCTTATTTGTTTAAACGCGCTAGTATCTGGAACTGAGAATTTCATTAAAAAAATATTTTACTGTTAGATAGCCCAGTTATTGAAAAAGGCCATAAACCATCGATCTTAGTTGCATAGGCGCAGAGCAGCATTGAGATTCGTCAGAAAAATAGGGAGACATAATCATGTTTGTAAATGTAAATTTAGGCTGTGTTAACGGTTATAGTCACGTTGAAATAATTGCTCTCTATAACCTATTTTTATGGTAAAAACATGGTGTTAATCCTTAACAAAATCAATTCTTTAATTTACAAGAATTCAATTTAAAATAAAACTTCCCATTTCAACGTTTTCATTAGATAACTGTTTAAAGCGTCACATTAACCTTGAGAGGTATTTTTCTGACTAAATATAAGTATGAGACCGGAAATCCATATGAACCACGGCCGTCAGTCACCTCAGTTTATTTTGTTTTCATTATTCCCACGCCTCTTCATTCTAACTGTGAAGTATTTGGAATAATGAACGCTTTTATGCGAAGATGCGCCTTTTATGAAACCTCATACGTAATGTAGGTTTACGATTGTTGGTTAATTAAATATTGTTTACGAATTAGAGCGCGTCGAATGTGCAACGAAAATCCGTCGTATAAGTATCTACCGCAAAGGTCCTAAATGGACATTGGCGAAATGTTTTAAGAAGGAAACACCCTAAATATGAACCTATGCTATTAATATGCTATCTTACAGAATTTCACTAAATTCTTTCGAGTTTTAGATTGCAGAAAACGTACGTACGTAATTCGTAGAAACATTTTACAATTAGCAGATGATGTAATATTCAGAAACTGAGTCGGAGTTGCTAAGTCTTTGCGAAACAAGTTTGAAGATCAGCGACTAGCTACGTATTAAAGTGAGAGAAACAAAGTTTTTTAATAAAATTAGTATGAAGGAGCTCTCTGCAACAATTAACCTGGTAAAGAACGGCTTGAGGTTGATTCAATTTAGTTCGTCGTTGAAATCGAGAGTGCATCGAGCGATAGTTTGTAATGATCGCATCTGTCAATCGATTAGGTTGCGCTCACTGGCGAGATTCCAGCAATTGTGTGAACTTGCGTAAGACGCGCCTCTACCTTCGTGGCGATGTACTACATACATTATAACGTCTTTAACGCCACACAAAACACGAAATTTTAATGATTAGAAAAAATCTTCTAATATATAAAATTCCCGTGTCACGATGTTAGTTACCGTACTCCTCCGAAACGGCTTAGCCGATTTTTACCAAATTTTATTTAAAGTAAACGTATTTTTTTTTCACACAAAAAAAATACTTTATTTTTTGGACGAAATTGTTTGTTTTTATTTTTTTTAGGTATAATGTGGCACTAAAAATACATACAACTAGAAAAAAACTATTCGGCAAAACAACATTTGCTGGATCAGCTACTATATATTTAAAATTTGACTCAGGCTGTGCTGATACGACTGAATATGTCATGTATTTACGATGATTCTTCATATTTAAAAAAACTAGCAAAACGGCCGTTATCGAAATTGATTTACTTATTTAACTTAAAAAACTTCGTCTTACGCATTACACGGCTTAGAGTGGCCTCAACTGCAATATTATTCAACTAGCTGTTGCCCACGACTTCGTCTGTAAGGAATTTTTGAACGGAAGCCCTTGAAGATGAATAACTTTTCCTGTTTTTTTTTCACACTTTCCATTGTATCTTCACTCCTATTGACTAATAGGAGCGAAGATACAGCAGCGTGATGGTATATAGCCTAAAACCTTCCTCGATGAATGGTCTATTCAACACAAAAAGATTTGAACCAGTATTTCCTGAGATTAGCGCACAAACAAAGAAACAAATTCTTCACCTTTATATATTAGTATAGAGTATAGATTTAGAATTGGCAATAGATCCTACTACTATTATAAAGGCGAAAGTTTGTAAGTATGGATGTATGTAGATAGAAGGCAGATAGATAGATAGAAGGCAGGTATAAATTATAACTTATATCTTCTAACCACGCGGAAAAAGTCGCGGGCAACAGCTAGTGAGTCTATAATGCCAAATTACATGACACCAAATTCATAGCACCGTTTTCGGCGAACCATTCCCCAATGACATCAGATTTCTAGGGACGATTTTGAGTGCGTGCGAACTCAACCCTCCCGTACGTATTTAGCTTTCACAAAATACAAATGTGTGAAATTAATTTCAACTGAAGCGGATTACAGCTCGTGGGAGGTTCTCAATAATTATAATAATTTTAGTATTTTCAACGTAAGCTGTTTTTGTAATAATATTGATTGGAAATTGAATCGGTAATAACTATTCACTCATTTGTATATGTAAAAAATAACAATATTTATAGTGAACTAGTGCTGACCCAGCAAAACGTTGTTAGGCCGATTTTTTTTTCTAATTGTATGTATTTTTAATGCCACAATATGAAAAAAAAACAAAAAAATTATGTGTGAGCAACCCTTATCGCTTAGGGGTATGAAAAATAGATGTTGTTCTATTCTCAGACCTACCCAAAATTTCATAAAAATCGCTCGAACGGTTTCGGAGGAGTACGGTAACTAACATCGTGACACGGGAATTTTATATATTACAAGACGAAATCTGTACCAAGCCCTAAAAAATAACGAAATAAGCGAGCTCTCACTTCATACGATTTTAAAATAATTTATATTATGTGGAAGTCAGTCAAGTCTTGAATAATTCAAATAAGGATCAAATAAAGAAAGATATTCTCAATTAAGTATTGCAAGTATCTATTCAAATACAAATAAAATAAAATATCTAATCAAATAAAATACAAAACATATTCACGATACTCAGTTTTGTAGTGAACAGGGTCTGATATTTCTGAAGACTTTTGAGTTTGAGTTATTCGCGATTTACTAATGTAAGAAATAAAATATTTAAACTATTAAAAAAAAAGATGTTTTTTTAACTATGTACTGACAAACCAAAATTTACAAAAAAACACTGGATGGTGCAGAAACATGATGCCATATTGCCGTAACGGACTTCCGTTTCATTATCGTCCAGTTACCTCCCAGTCGCGCCTGAAGAAGTTTTACTTGAAAAATATTGAAAGTAATTTTATTTTATGACGGACAACAAAGTAGTCTTATGATGTTCCGCTCTTTCCCTTTGAGGTACGAATTCCTAAAAAAGAAAACCATATTGACTACACAAGCCTATTGTTCACTTTACATAGAGCAATCAGAAATAACCCTGTGTGCTAAGCTGACTTCCTATCCAATAGAGAATATCTATGCCTTTGTACGGAATACGGACTCGGCAAAGGCTGTTTGTCCATTTCATTCCTGCTTGGAAAAAACCTTACATACGAATAAAATATATTGGAGTCGGAAAAATATTATCACGTATTATAAAACAGGTCAACAAGGAAAAAACACGGAAACATGAGAATTTTAATTGTAAGGAAAGAAATAAAATAATCGATCGGTGATTCTTTTCTATACTAATATTATAAAGAGGAAATATTTGATTGTTTGACACGAATAGGCTTCAAAACTACAAATCCGATTTGAAAAATTCTTTTACTGTTGAGAAGCTACATTATCCTCACTGAACATAGGCTATAATTTATTTCAAAAATATTAGGGTTCCGTAAGAAAATTGCGATATTGTAACCCAAGGTGTCATGACTTAGGTATATCTTCCAACCACGCGGACGAAGTCGCGGGCAACTAGTCTCAAATATTTTTGTTCGTCCGAATTGTTTGCCATTGACCAGTTTCAATAAGTCTGATGCTTTACCCGGACGGATATTGTCGCCCAGTATTTACCTCCTAGTCACACTTAAAGAAGTTTTACAACAAAAAATTGTACAGATTTAACTTTTATTAAATTACTAGCTGACCCAGCAAACGTTGTTTTGCCGATTTTTTTTTCTAGTTGTATGTACTTTTAATGCAAAATTTTCGTCCAAAAAATAAAACATTTTTTTTTGTGTGAGCAACCCTTATCACTTTGGGGTATGCAAAATAGATGTTGTTCTATTCTCAGATCTACCCAATATGTATACAAAATTTCATAAAAATCGGTCGAACCGTTTCGGAGGAGTACGGTAACTAACATCGTGATACGGGAATTTTATATATTAGAAATTCCATGTTTAATGTAATAAATCAAATTCAAATATCTTTATTGCGAACTAAGTGTAGGTATACCAGTTTTGAAGGTGTTAATCAATATATATCAGCATCAATCATTATAGTCTGTCTACGCATTGTTACACAACTGTGAGTCAGGTACTGTTTTCAGCAGTGCGTGTCGCCATTGGCAGCCCTTCGTCGCGTGCTTCGCGAGTTCGATAGCCAAATATTTATTTTATTACTAAGAGTAAATATATGCTCTTATTTTAACGGATTAAGCTTACCATCGTAGTTTCACTTGTTGCGATGTCGTTGGGTCGGTTAAACCACGCGGAAAAGAAGGTTGTTATTGGTTTGAATGCTATATTTTTGATGTTGCAAGGTCGTCGTGGTGAATTTGAAAATTTAATTTTCAAAGTCTTTTTTAAAGCCCTGACTTTAGCAAAGGGGTGAGATATTTGACAGACATTTTAAAAAACATTCACGAAGGGCCACAACGGTATAGTTCACAAGCTTTTATTTATCTTCTCCTGTTCCGTTGTCTGTCTTTAATCAAAATATATTACAAGTGAAATTCGTCCTCTTCCTGGTTTACAATTCTGATTCGAATTAAGACTGAATATTCATAAATTACGATACAATGAAATAGTATGATGAAACAGTTTGGTACAGTATTAGCAATTTTATAAAGAAGACGGTGTATTGCTTTAACCGACAATTTTTATTTCGGTTCGCCCTAAAACGCATGGCACTGGGTATGAATTAGCTATTACTTTCAATTTGCCACTTTGGCATGCTTTACCGGTGTCCTGTATTGTTCGCTGACCCTAGTAGCAAGTAACCGTGATTAATGAACGGTAAGTTTATCTTCATAAAGTTTCCCAGTAATTTGCTCATTAAAATTATTATAGTAATAAGTTTAACGGTTTTATAGGGATTAAACTCGACCTACCTCGTAATCGGATAACGATATTTATAATTATAAGACTCATACACTGATCAATTTAATTTATCAATATCATGTGCTTTTGATTCATTTAAAAGTTTAATTAAAGCTATCGTCGTAGCGTATTTTTTTCCTATCCTTGTCTCACAAATATTCAAGTCACATACACAAAAACACCCAGATTCAGAACAAGTGTTCGTCGATCACGCAAATGCTTGTCCTACGCGGGTATCAAACCCAAAACAAGACTCGCACAGTTGTACAGTAGTCGAATAGAAGTTAACGGCACTGTCTCAAGTTTGAACGCAATTATATCAATAAATATGTATGACGGTAAAGTTAGAAAACCATTATCACACGTGTATTAAATTCTAGTCAGAGGAACTTGTTAACGATTTTATTCCAAAAAAATAACAGTTAATTTTAATTGTAATCCATTACAACCCGCTGTTTGTCGCCTGAACAAAATGCCACAATAAATCGAAAACCGAGCTAAAAACTAACGAGGACAGTCGTTTAAATTTTAAGTTCATTTCGGAATAGTAAAGACGCCAGCGCGCCGTTAAAATTCCTAAATAAGACAAGAGCAGGCCTTCCGCATTCGGTAAATAGAACAAAGTCGTTTTTAGTTAGATTGCGTAGAACAAGCGCATAATGTATGCTTACCGGCGCCCTGATGTGGCGCTCATCATTAAAACTTTCCTGGTAGAGTCGGCAACAAAACTTAATGAAGCTAAAAGCGTACATGATACGAGAAAATTATAGTTTACTAGCTGACCCAGCAAACGTTGTTTTGCCTAATAAATTATTTCTAATCGTACTTTTAATGCCACATTATAAAAAAATAAAGACAAAAAAATTCGTCTTTTTTGTGAGCAACCCTTATTACTTAGGGGTATAAAAAATAGATGTTGTTTTATTCTCAGACCCACCCAATATGTATTCAAAATTTAATAAAAATAAAAACAACGTTTGCTGGGTCAGCTAGTCTAATATATTAGAAAGATTAATTCTGAGATAATTATGATGTTTGATAATTCTGATTTGGAAATTACACCAACATAGTAGTTTTCTACGCCTAAAACAATTTATTCAGTTTACAAATTAAACTATACATATAATTAAACTAAACCAATATTTACATTTTTAAAACTTAGTAGCTTTTACTTATAAAAATAATATTTTTTCAATCGGCCCACAGCTGGATATGAAATCTGTGAAATTGAAAACATATTCAGTGGAATATAAAATATCCTCGCTTTTGGAGGTCTTTTCAAATGCTGTGATTTTTGAATCAAGAAATGAATTCATCCATCTGCAGAAAACTAGCTGTGGACTTGTTGTGTTTGTAGCTTTGTGCACTCAGTCGACTTGCGTTGCTGACTGTACATGTTATACGCAGAATAGCCGCGGAAACGGAAGCCGGGTTGCGTCCGATTTTCTTTGTAATTTTTGTTTACGGGTTATGGAACTTTGGTAAGACGACTTATAAAGTTGTACCTAAAAATAAAAATATATTTTTTATAGCACACCGGCCTATGCCGAAGGCCTAATGTCCATGGTTGAACTCAGGACTACTTTAAGCATTATTTATGACGTCATCTCACCGCGGATTGCCGATTTTAGATTTTAATAAATGGTATTCAGTTTTCCGTATGTATTCAGTCAAATTTTAATATATTGATATAAGTAATCTATATAACATTTCAATGTAGAAGAAAAAAAACGACTCCCACACTAAAAAATTAAATCCTTATGTCGAGGGAGTTCAAAAACATTGAAGTCACATGCACAAAGACACTCAGACTCAGATCAAGCATTCGTAGATCACGCTATTGCTTGTCCTGCGCGGGTATCGAACTCAAAACAAGACTCACACAGTTGTTAAGGCCTTCAAGTTCTTTATATTTTCTTTTGTCGAGAAAAAGAATATTGGCTTGTAGAGTCAATCAACAAAGTAATAGGTACTGTAAGGATTTATCTTTAAGAGGTACGTTGAAAAAATATAAATATTCAAAGAACATTTTAATTCGAGAATCTTCCTTTTGAACCTTTTCGAATTTATATTACCTAGAATTTAAATCCAATCAGTCCACAGCATTTATTTATAAGACTTATTGGAAATCGCTATGGATTGTACTGATATAATTAGGTATACAGTCCTATAATAGTTTGCATTTCTGTTATTTAACAATTCAGCAAACGCACTGGAACTTAGTCTCCAATGCATACCGACTACGTGTGCACATAGTGCGGACAATTGGTAACTAAGTCCCGTTTTACTAATTAGTTATGGAACCACTAAACATTACAATTTCTACTGTTCACAAAACTCTCTGCGTTCAAACTGATAATTTGATCATTGATTACATCCTCCGTGAACCTCACGTGTGCTTTACTTTATTTTCGTGTCAATATCAGGGCTGCATTCAGATATTGTGCTGTCGATATTTCCGCGAATACTTTTGCCCGTCGTACGAGCTTGCTCTATGGTTTTTCTTTTCTAGACGCACTTGCTGCTCGTTTTTCATTGCGTTGAAGCCGACTACGAGTTCGCTGTACCGATACTTCCACGGTTGATATTGATTTTTGATTAATATAAATTTTTGTACCGGATTTTGTTCAAAGTAACAATCATTCGAATCCTCGCCGTATTTCCAATAACTGGTGCTTTAATAGCTCAAATTTTGAGATACAAGTAATGTTTTTATGGAAGATGGTTTTATTTATTATTATTTTCTGCGATACGTGATGTGCTATTTAGGAAGAACAAAATTTCTGCCTACTAATAATTAAATTAAGTTATTCAAAGTTAGTGTTACGTTACATGCATTATAATATTAAGAAAGTAGCCGTCATCTGCAGTCTGACGTCGCTCTTCCCGTCAGAGCCCATAACACAGGTAAAGTTTACCTCCCACGGTAAGTGTGAACTTCCTCCCTCATGCAATGCAATAAAGTTGTTTATCAAACTCTACGGATAGAGAGTGTAAGGAAAGTTCGCTTGTAAAATATCCAAATATTTCTGTAGCTTTATCATTTGGCGTTGTAGTGATTGTGCAACTCAAAACGTTTTTAACAACTGTGTTGTCAACTTTCTCTAACGAACTAGTTATTACTTTGCCGCGAATGCCAAGTGACGGTAGGCTAGTTATAACAAGCTGCCAGTTAAACTTCCAAAAAAACTTAAAGTTATGGATAGAGCCAACATTTTTATCAATCTGTATCTTCAAAAAGATTCCATAAATCCTTCTTATACAGAACTTTTGACGTGACAACGTCTTAATTTGGTTGCGGCTGGAAAGTCACTTATGAAAAAGTGTAACGCCCGGTAACGTTACGATGAGTCTCCGAACGAGAGAGAGGCCCGCCGAATGCCTTGCGTCTCTCTCCCACTCAACTATGATCGGTCTGCCGTGCGCGCAGCACTAGAGAATTAGGCTTATTGAATCGGCGCTTACATGTACAATGTTTTGGTAAACAAAATATATTTCTATAGTTAAAATTTGTGCAATTCTTATTTTCATTCAATTCCTTGTTCCTATTGTGCAATTTAATTATATTCATATCAATAAATATTCTACCGAGAAAAAGACGTTGTCACGTAAAATCTTCGCCCGTAAAACCGACTTTACAGGCAACCATTTTTTTTCTTGACATCGGATTGAGTTGAAAGTTTGCGTCGTTATATATGGTAGTGAATTAAAATTAAGGTACATTCAAGCTGGTCTGATAAGCCTGAACTTTGGGATGAAGCCATTCCTTAGTGGTTCGGCTTATTTGATTTGTGATAGTTGTTTGAAACATTTACAACTTGTTGAGGTTGGGGTAACACTCTTTCGATGTACGGAAGCGACGGAACATTAAGGTACATGATTTCCGTGGTTAAAATCAACACGCTTTTAACTTATAATAGATATTATATAATTGATATTAAGATCACCTCTCTGCAACTAGCTATCCGCGATAGAGTTAGCACCCTTAGCATTTCGTACATTTAAATTATTTTCAAAATGCTTCAATTGATGTGGGAAGAGTTTACAATTACCGAATAACATAATTTAACATTTTAAAGCATCGCACGTTATCATGTCAATACCAATTGGTGGTTAAAATGAATGTCAAAGGTATTTCCACAATTTGAAATTAATGCTCAGTTTTGAAGTTCATCGATCTTTAGCTGAGAGGCACAGCTGTACACTCAACTGTGGTTTAAGAGAGGAATCAATTGCGGCAGCGGATAGTAATTTGCGTGGTACTAATATTTCCCGCATTAAGGAAGCAATTCTTCGCTCAGGAAATATTCAATTCATACGCTCTTGAATCAGAACAGAAAAGAAAGAACTGGTGTTTGTTAATCACTCGTACGCTTCATGTCCTTCGCGGGGATCGAACCCGCGGCAAGTCGTGCTCAGCGGTTTCGCGTCGGTATCCGACGGTAAATTAGGTATTTTTATATTTCAGCAATCTTATTAATATACAAGAGTCAGAAACACTATTTATTGAAATTGTTACAACTGACGCAAAAATAAAGATACATAAATTAATATAAGCTCTGTCTACTTCATTGAATGTTCAAACCAAGCGCACCAATCGCCAACTATTGTAAGGCAAGTTCACTGCAACGACTGTCGACGGGATCTAGTATTTGGCTACCTGGTTCAAGAGGTATTTAAATAGCTTGCTTTTTTGAAGAAGTTATTCAGACGATTATTAAACGAGTCTAGTCTTAAACTAGCTGGGCGTGTGTCATCGTATGGTTTAGCGCCTAAAGCCAGCTTCAGATCGATATACGTATGCGTGCAAAATTTCAGATCAATCCCGTGAATCTGAGATGAACCTGAAGATGGGTTACAGCTGAAAGTTATGCAGAATTATTTACTATCCGAATTTCTTCAATACAGTAAAATTATGTAGTGTTGTAAAGAAAATACAGTTAAATTTAACTGAAATTATATTTAAACCTGTCTTGAATAATTTAATTAGTTTGTTTAAACATCAATTATTTTTGAATTTCAATTAAGAACGAGGATGTTTAATTAAGCGGTAATCGATTTAGCAGAAAACGTTGCATCTGATGTTTACAACAATATTCTCATTTTAATATTCGATAATTAACAGTACTTTTTGAGAGTTTAAGTCAATTAAGCATTGTAAAACAAATTAAGAAAATCCGTGTTTTACTGTGTTCTCGTTGTTATGATCTTAATTTTTAAGAGTCTGCTATAACTTGTACATCCAAAAATCATTTATGTATTTATTATGTATTTAACTTACTTTAAATAAAAATATGAAATGAGTGTACATAGTAGGTACTGTGCCGAGCCAGGACTCGAACTTGCATCCCACACTATCTACAGTTCAGGCAGTCTTTCATACTTCGGCGAAAGTAACCACTATACTCCGGCTAGATTGACTTGATTTGTCTTAAAGTAATTAATGTCATTTTGACTGTTATATCCTACTACTATTACAAAGGCGAAAGTTTGTAAGTATGGATGTATGGATGTTTGTTACTCTTTCACGTAAAAACTACTAAATGGATTTGAATGAAACTTTACCACAATATAGCTTATACATCAGAATAACACATAGGCTACAATTTTTGAGGTTTCTAATCTGCCCTGAAGTCCACGCGAACGAAGTCGCGGGCAAAAGCTAGTGTTCAAATAATAGGTAAACTAGGTATGCTTTTTTCGTCGAAATGCCTAATTAAGTACAATTAATTTTTAAGATATTTAATTTTAACCTCTTTTTAAGTTACATTCGTTGAGTAGTAGGTTAGCCCGCGCGGCGGTGTCGAGCGGATATCGATCCACCCCACAGGCCGCCACCCGCTCAAATATATTCCCAAGAAGAATTGTAATGTTTATAGCATTTTTATTTATTTCTCTTCTTCATAAAATGTTATTATCTCATTAAGAACATAGTTGTGAAATAAGAGCCAAGTTAAGCCAATGCAAGTGCTGTCTTCATTTGCCATGGTAGATTTTAACAAAAAGGAGATAGAGTTATAAATTAGTTTGTAAGATTGTATTATAAATTATTTGATAAAAACTTAAACTGAATTGTCTTATTTTTACGGATACTTAGATTTAAGGTCTGTCGCGGCTGGACCCATGTATTAATACCGTTTAATAAGTGTAACATCATCTAGATTAACTTTGAAACTTATTTAAAGCTCAGGGATCTAACTTAACTGAACTCAGACAGTCAGTTAGTCTACATGTATTCATAGTATTTTTTTATTATATGAGACGGCATGACGCTTCTTCACGAGAAGTTTATAGGATTTTGACTCTACACTTGTACGTCGGACCGAGCATGTTTTCGGGCGCGATGGAAAGCAACCATATCATCAATTATTAAAACATGAATAAAGGAATCTTACGTAAAATAAAAGTATTACAAATAAAATCACAGATTTAGAAACGCTCTTTAAACACAAAACGCGTGAATAAACGCAGCAGGACCAAATATTTGACGCGTGCCTAAATCGAATCTCCGACCTATGCCCGGAGTGCCACACCGGCAGTTATTGGACAACCGGAATGCCTTAACGCGGTTACTGTAAATTCTGACACCGTTTTAATGGAACCAAAACTAGAAATCAAAATGAGTGAGGAGTGGGTAAAATGTTGCGCCATTTCTTCACTATGATCAGACATGGTGATATCATCATCATCATCATAACTTACAAGGAAATATTTGAAATTTAAAAATCCTCCGGTAGAAATACCGCATCCTAATCGGTTCCCCGCTTATGGGCTGCGGTGCCGCAGATGGACACAAACACAACAGCCTTCTGAGAAAAGGAATTATGACCTTTATAATTGTTGAATCAGAACAAATGTTAGCTGAACATGCTATTGCTAGAGAACTCTCTTTCCGATAAAAACATTGCATGCAAATCTATTCATCCGTTTAAGTACTTCTTTGATAAAAAAAACTTCCGGGATTATAGATACCTACACATGTTACATTCTATTTTCATTAAAATGGATTTGAAAGACAGACATTAGATATTTCGGAATGGAAATTGTTAACAAACGCCACCACAGTCCTAAAAATTCACAAATCAATTGCTAACAAAGTAAGAGCTACAGAGACAGTCTGAAGCGCCCCATTACGTATTTAGTATTTGCCTCAAGGTTGCAGGCCGGCAGAAGCGATCGGCTTTACAATGAGGTCAAAGACAATGAACAGACGACAGAATTATTCGCTTTTTTACTAATCGACTTTTGGTATTTAATTATATTCTATAGAAAAGTTTAAATAATTACTGTAGGACTTCAAATCATTACCTGATATAGATACTAATTATTCATCATTCATCTTCATGTCATGAATCGAGATAGCTAGACAGCGAATATTATAAGTGAAGATTTCAATTATGGTTTATGTTGTAAAAGTACTAAAATGGAATTAGTTCAGTAACGATCTTTTTGCAAGTTTATTTTTCTTTTATCTATTTGTATCTCAGTGTCGCTCGCCTGACCTGCGCTTGACCGATTTTCTAATAAAAACAAAACACACCAGCCCACTCTAAAAATGAATGCATTTGGCCTCAAGCTTCCTAAGGCTACTTATACACGGACCAATTAACTATACTAATATTATAAAGAGGAAACATTTGTATTTTTGTATTGAATAGGCTCAAAAACTACTAGACCGATTTCAAAATTTCTTTTACCATTACTTAGAGGGATTCTTCCGAATCCGTATAGGCTATGTTTTATCCCGGAAAATAAGCTTAAAAAATAAATGTCCACCGGAGCGAAGCCGGGGCAGGTCGCTAGTATAACAATAATTTATCAGTATTTGGCACTGCAGTCGCGCGTCGTGTCTAGCAAAACAAATATCCTCCGATAAGTATGCGTACAAACCCATGTCTCGTGAATGCACAGCTCGGCCCTCAGGCTAAATTGATTAAGTTAGGTTTGTTTATTAGTTTGCTCAAACAAGTCTGATGGCGTACCTTTCGACTGTCGGGTATCACACTCAGTTTTCCATAACTTTTAATGAATTAAGTTGGAATCTTAATCCCAATTTATGAACAACTAAGAAAATTTTACGCGCTCTAAAAGAAAAAAACTATTAAGATGTCTTAGACGACCTCCGTGGTCGAGTGGCGTACGCACCGGTTTCAAGGTGTCGCTAGCTCTGAGGTCCCGGGTTCGATCCCCGGTCGGGTCAATGTAAAAATTCACATTTCTACATTGTCTCGGGTCTTGGTGTTTGTGGTACCTTCGTTGTATCTGAATTCCATAACACAAGTGCTTTAGCAACTTACTTTGGTTCAGAACAATGTATGGATGTTGTCCACATTTATTTGTCCGCATTTATGTCTTTGTTCGCAGCGACGACGGGACTTAGAGCAAGTAATTATTCCGTAAATAGCTTGAAACAAAGAAATTATATATAAAAGTAACAGTCGTTGTCAGAGGCAGTTAGCTCAGGAAATTAAACTCATTGGATATTTAATTACACACAACGGAATATTGAGACAAAGGAAAACAGGTGCAGTTCCTTGTTCACAAGGTAATCTAATCACCATTTGTCTTTGGGTCAGAATTGTTAGAGCTTGTATTTTAAAATGCTAATTATGTCAGTTTTATCGACGGCAAAGAGAATGCATTATGATGTTATAACCGGCAATACTGTCTTAGGAAGACCAAAGGGCCGTAAGCCGGAAATTGCTTTTGTTTGCGTGATCTTGACTGGTTTAGCAAGTTACTTATTTATTTAGAATTATAACCTTTTTCAATTTTTCTTCGTTGATCTGTTTATAATATCTATTATCAAAATCAAATCTAAGGACTTGAATCCGATAGCTAGTAAATAGTTATAATGTCACCGGAGCGAAGCCGGGCAGGTCGGGCTGTCGGTCTAGCAAAAAAATATCCTCGATAAGTATGCGTACAAACCCATGTCTCGTGAATGCACAGCTCGCCTCAGGCTAAATTGATTAAGTTAGGTTTGTTTATTAGTTTGCTCAAACAAGTCTGATGGCGTACCTTTCGACTGTCGGGTATCACACTCAGTTTTCCATAACTTTTAATGAATTAAGTTGGAATCTTAATCCCAATTTATGAACAACTAAGAAAATTTTACGCGCTCTAAAAGAAAAAAACTATTAAGATGTCTTAGACGACCTCCGTGGTCGAGTGGCGTACGCACCGGTTTCAAGGTGTCGCTAGCTCTGAGGTCCCGGGTTCGATCCCCGGTCGGGTCAATGTAAAAATTCACATTTCTACATTGTCTCGGGTCTTGGTGTTTGTGGTACCTTCGTTGTATCTGAATTCCATAACACAAGTGCTTTAGCAACTTACTTTGGGTTCAGAACAATGTATGTGATGTTGTCCACATTTATTTGTCCGCATTTATGTCTTTGTTCGCAGCGACGACGGGACTTAGAGCAAGTAATTATTCCGTAAATAGCTTGAAACAAAGAAATTATATATAAAAGTAACAGTCGTTGTCAGAGGCAGTTAGCTCAGGAAATTAAACTCATTGGATATTTAATTACACACAACGGAATATTGAGACAAAGGAAAACAGGTGCAGTTCCTTGTTCACAAGGTAATCTAATCACCATTTGTCTTTGGGTCAGAATTGTTAGAGCTTGTATTTTAAAATGCTAATTATGTCAGTTTTATCGACGGCAAAGAGAATGCATTATGATGTTATAACCCGGCAATACTGTCTTAGGAAGACCAAAGGGCCGTAAGCCGGAAATTGCTTTTGTTTGCGTGATCTTGACTGGTTTAGCAAGTTACTTATTTATTTAGAATTATAACCTTTTTCAATTTTTCTTCGTTGATCTGTTTATAAAATATCTATTATCAAAATCAAAGAATCTAAAATATTTAAAAACCGGATGGTGCAGAGAATGTGATGCCATATTGCCGTAACAGATTTCCGTTGCATCGTCATCCTGTTTCCTCCTAATCGCGCCTAAAGAAGTTTTGCATCAAAATATTGGTTTACTTAAATTAATGTTTAACAAATAATATAAAAAGCTATTGAGAGAAAATAAATTCGTTGCAAAATGTGAAGTCATATAAAAAGTCCCCGTCAGAATGAGTCTATCATTAAGGGTTTATAATAACATTATTGCAAAACAAAGCTTAATTTGTGTTAAATACATCAACTGCTACAAGTATGAAACATCAAACAAAGTTGCCTTTGACTTCACTTAATTTAATTTAGGGATTCAAGAAATATCATACCTAGTTTTAAAATAGCCCTACCTTTCAGTCGGGTGAAAAACAAAGAAATGCGGATTCCGTTCTTTTTCGTTTTCCATTTTCAGATTAACAGAACGGATTAATTTGTTAAAAGTTGGTGAAACAAAGTCGATCGGTCCGGATAACGCATCAGCCTTATTGAAACTGGTCTATGGCAAACAATTCGGACGAACAAAAATATTTGAAAAAAACAATCACTGATCGATTGGCCTTTTCTTTTTTCTTATTCTCGTGTTTCCGTGTCGGTTCCGTCCTGTTTTATAATACGTGATAATATTTTTCCGACTCCAATATATTTTATTCGTATGTAAGGTTTTTTCCAAGCAGGAATGAAATGGACAAACAGCCTTTGCCGAGTCCGTATTCCGTACAAAGGCATAGATATTCTCTATTGGATAGGAAGTCAGCTTAGCACACAGGGTTATTTCTGATTGCTCTATGTAAAGTGAACAATAGGCTTGTGTAGTCAATATGGTTTTCTTTTTTAGGAATTTTTTCCTCAAAGGGAAAGAGCGGAACATCATAAGACCACTTTGTTGTCCGTCATAAAATAAAATTACTTTCAATATTTTTCAAGTAAAACTTCTTCAGGCGCGACTGGGAAGTAACTGGACCACAATACAACGGAAGTCCTTACTTTTCTGTACCATTCGGTTTTAAAATATTTTACATTTTATTTTCACTAAATAATTCAAACAAATTATCATTTTTCTTTTTTTTTTGTACGAATCCTTCGGTACACGAATCCGAGTCGTATTTGGCGGGTTGCTTAAGTAGCTTCCGCAGTTATTGAGAAAAAGGACTATCAAAACATTATTACAGTCCTTAACACAACGCTTTCTTGATTCTACCTAAAATAATATTACTTTACGAGAAGGTGCTTCAGAACCTCAGATATCCAGAGCAATGCCTACCCCCAAACATGTTTGTTCTATTCTATGCAGTTTGCTTATTTATTCAGTGTTCAGCGTGTTTATCAAAAGGTACAGTTGTCTGCCAGTATTCTGGATGGACAGATTCTCCTGACACAAACAAAGCCTCGTATGTATACAGATAAATAATATCCCACCAAAAACATTTTCATGTAAAATGTTGCCAAGACGAGCTCATATGACTCGTACTGTCAAAAAGTTATCAGATCTCATTTAGAGCCAAGCTTCTAACACTACACGCCCTAACTCTACAAGGCCTAACTTCACAAACTCTACACCTTAGTCAAAATATGTGGCTGTTTTTAAGGAGTTTCTGTTTTTAATATTGAAGGTAACGTTTTTACTTTTAGGTACAAATATTGGTCTTTCTGTTAGTATCCGCGTTCAACATTCTAAATATATACAAAGAGTTAAGTATAATATAAAACGGGATAAAATAATGTTTCGCTACATTAAGCCTCTAGCAGTGATTTATGGCGTGTTTAGTAAATGTTTTTATGCACCGTTTAAAAGTATTCGTTTTGTGCCAGATGAAAGGGATTTTAGTAGGTACCTACTTTGTAACTATTAGTCAATATTATCAAGGCACTGAAAGTATAGTTAACACTTTTGAGACAATTTTATTATGCACGTTGTTGCAGTTTTAGTTAAAATGTTATCGGATTCTTTTGAAATCGTGGAATATTATTTGTATATACATTCTTTGTTTATATTTCTTGTTTCGTGCTTCTTTATATACTAAAGTAATACATGTCAGAAGTGTCAACAAAGGCTATTGTTAGGTGTTATTTGGTTTGCAATTCATTTTCTTTATTAAGTACAAATGTAGACTTCCGCTAGTCTAAAATATGATGTCATATAGCATGGACTCAGTCATTTTACTGTAATGGTTTCGTGTTGCAATCAAAATGGATAAATCAATTATTATTGTAGTATAAATGTTTTTGAACTAATTGAAGAAAAAATGCGTCCAAATATAATAACACTAGCTTTTCGACCGCGCCTTCGCCCGCGTCGAGGTCGGTTATATAGAGTCGGTTAACTCTTCAAAAGCCCGGGATAAAAACTATCCTATGTTCTTTCTCAAGGTCAACTCTATCTCTGTACCAAATTTCATAAAAATCAGTTCAGTGGTTTAGGCGTGAAAGCGTAACAGACAGACAGAGCACGCATTTATAATATTAGTAGGGATATTCCTTCTATAGCGTGGTGTACCTACCTACTAGTAATGTTTAACGTAACGTAATGTTTACCGTCGATCTCTTTCATTCCCATAACCACAAGCCGTCTAGGAACATTATAAACGATTTAAAACAATGTAGATAATAAAACAGGAAGGTGCGAGTCAGACTCGCATCACCGAGTGGTTGAGGTCAGCACGCCAAACCCACTGAACGCGAGTTCGATCCCGGCGTAGGATCATTTGTGTGATCTTCGTACGCCTGTCCTGAATCTGGGTGTATTAAAGGTATAATATTTATAGAGTTTCGTGAATGGCTTTCTAGAAATTTGACAATACCAATCGATTTTATAATATTTATTTTTGTGGTTTGCCATTGCAGCGGCAACAAAATTACGTCATTTGTCAAAAAATCTGCTGTCAAACTATCTCGATTCATAAAATACAGGCTGGTGGCAGATAGCGGACGCTTGTTAAAGCCTTCCGTTTTCACCCTTCATATACGGAACCCTAAAAAGTATAATCCCTTTGTTTTGTCACATCACAGCATGTCGAGTGCATGACTTAAAGTTATTCAAAGTGCTTTAAAATTTAAAATCGTCGGACGCACTGAAAAGGGTGAAAAACTTTTTTGTAAACGTCCACGCGTTTGGGCTATCGGCGCTGTTGTGACAGGCATCGGGTTCAACGAATTACGGTGACGGGGACATTTTCAGAAGAATCATTATTTTATTGATACAAACAAAAGCTGTTTATCGAACAATGTGTCTAGTGACGACGTGATATGATATTTTTAAAGGTGAGTTTAGGGAGACCTATTGCTTTGTTGTTAGAGACATGAAACATGTCAGAATATAAATGAAATTCCACGAGGTACTTTCTTTCGCAGCTCACTTGGAAGTTTTGAAATAAATAGCGAATATTTTACAAATATGGGCGTAATGTTTTGTTATATTATCAGTGTAACTTCAATTGTCAATCATCGGATCATAAAATAAAATCATGAAACAATAGATGTCGTATTTTTTATCACCGAAATGTCATTAATTCTCCTACGTAACTTTTATCTTGTGCTAAGCTTACTGCGTTTTTAATACAGATGAATAAGGTATATATAATCCCTTAGGAAAAAAGCGCGTCAAAAACTGCAGTTTGACCGCTAACTGTATATTTCAGTCTGTGGCATCGTGCCTTTTGAAAGTCGAAATTAAGCTCCACGATGAAAGCAGGTTTTATGACAGTTCTTAGATATGATGTCTCATTAAAAACAGATCAACCAATACTTACCAAAGCCACGAACTCTTTTATTACAAGACGGTAATCATGTGATCCCTTTCAGCGTTCTGGGGCTTTCACAAACATTCAATCGACGGACCCACAGTGCTAGCAAATGGGAAACAAATATTTGTAAAGCTAATTTATATGACGCATTCCGGCGGCAATGGGAACTGATTACACAAACCATAGCCGGCAAAGACTAATTATGTCCGCCGTAATACCGTGTATATTTCACCAGTAACTTTAATAGTACCGGTTGGAACCTTGTCTAAACAATTTGTTGAACTATGGTCTAATGTAAAGGATATTTTGCTTTTGTAATATCCTGTTCTTTTACTTCACAAAGTAAAACCACCTTTTATACATAAACGAGGAAAATCTCGTGGTCAAACTACAACTGCACAAGTTGTTTGATCACAGGTTAAGCTACACTTGAGTCGGTTAGTCCGTGGATGGGTGACCATCTATGTCATAGCGAGTTCCGCACATTTAATTGTGTATCCCGGCTGTTATTAATTGATTTTTCGCAACCGCTTATGCGGGCAATCAAAAGCTAGCAAGTCTGACAACCTATCAGACCAAGGAGTATCGTGTTGCCCAGGTGACTGAGTTAAGACGGTCAGATAGGCAGTCTCTTGTTGTAAAACACTGATAGGTACTTGGCTACAAACGAGATAACGACCTCAACATAGAAGGGACTGAACTATGTACTACTTTCAACGCAAGTCCCTGTACCTACACAAAGATTTTAATCCGTGTAACTTAAACACCGTGGAAACGTCTCGCTGATATGGGCAAATCAAAGAGATCGAGAGACGCTGTCCGGAACTTCAAGATGATCACAGCCTTAGTTTCAATGCACTACCGGTGTTAAACTCAAAATAGTTTTTTTTTACATCATTCTTATACAAGTCTCTCTAAACTGACACACCAGCATGCAAGATCTAAAAAGGTATATCTCAAACTAGCTGTTGCCCGCGACTTCGCCCGCGTGGTTAGAAGATATAAGTTATGATTTGTATCTACCCTGTTTTTTTCACATTTTCCATCATTTTTGTATCTTTTAGTAGCAGCGTGATGGTTTGTAGCCTAAAACCTTCCTCAATGAATGATCTATTGAACACAAAAATATTTTTTCAATTTGAACCAGTAGTTCCTGAGATTAGCGCGTTCAAACAATCAAACAAACAAACTCTATAGCTTTATATATTAGCAGGTATAGAGTATAGATTGTAAAATTCTAAACCTACAAAAAATGCTATTATCGGTCCGACTTGTACAGTAGTGTCCATATTCTTCCAATAAGTCTCACGTATTGGAAGAAGACAGTTCGACTCGTACGCGTCACCCGGAATCTGGTCGCTACGAATAGGAACACTCGACGTCGATAAATTCTTATTCCCCAATCTTGTTTAGATCCGAGAGATTCATTTCGGCGGGTTCACTGACCTTTTAATACTCGCTCTATTTATACTCGATATCCAACGATAAATTATACCGATATAGATAAACTGTTGTTGTATGGATAGTTTGGTATGAGGAAATTTTATTTAGTTGATCTACTTATTGATGTTTATGTCTGAGTTTAATTTATCTAGCCTAAATTATAAGTCCCTGAATATGCATGACATTTTTCCTATTTTTCTCCTCTGAATAATTTAATTTAGAACAAAAATGAGTCCTGAATGTTTTGAAATTTCTCGTGACACAAGTATTAAATTCCTTAGAGCGGGGATCTTTTGTTCTTTATTGTTCAGCACCGAAAGAAGCGCCGAAACTTGATAAATACGCCGGAGTCAACCGTTGCATCATTAAAACATTAATTACTTCTTCCTCTCATCTTCTAATATATAAAATTCCCGTGTCACGATGTTAGTTACCGTACTCCTACGAAACGGCTTAACCGAAATTTTGAAAAAACCTTATGGAATTTTGTATACATATTGGGTAGGTCTGAGAATAGAACAACATCTATTTTTTATACCCCTAAGTTGGTTTGTTACACAATAAGGGTTGCCCAAACTATTTTTTTTAGCTATTTTTTTTATAATGTGGCATTAAAAATACAAAAATCTAGAAAAAAGAAATTCGGCAAAACTAAGTTTGCTGGATCAGCTAGTATCTTTATAAGAGTTACTATAAAAATCGAACAAGATCTTCGTAAGGTACAACTTTAAGCCGAGCATCCAAATCCGTCTATCTATTCGTTCAACCGCTCCGGTGTGACGGACAGACACAGTACCCACACGTTACCCGTATAACCGTACTTACGCGTGCCTATAAATAATTTTGACAATACGTTGGCAATGATTTTAGTACATGACAGTATTGGGTAACACCCACACATCCACAACCGCGTGTGTATGGCCCGACAAACATTATTTTAGCTGAAAACGCAAGGCTGATGTAACTCAGAAACTCGGTCCGGGTTTAAGACTTACATTCATAATTATGGTATTTTTAAATTTAAAATTATAATCTTTTCTTAACGAAGTCGGATAAAAGTAGACTATCTGGTAACCCTAGGTGTCAGCTACCTTCAACCAATTAAATTATCATTCTAGCCGTTTGATCATGAAAAAAAACCGGCCAAGTGCGAGTCGGACTCGCGCACCGAGGGTTCCGTACAAACCTGCAAGGTTTACAAAGTTCATTCATTACGACAATCGAGTCATATAAATATATATGACTCGATTGTAAAACGTTGCTTCATGCCAAATTTCAAGATTCTAGGTCGACTGGAAGTACCCTTTAGGTTTTGATTAACTTGCGAGTACTCGCGCGTTTCAAAATATGCAGCTTAAATTGCTGTTTCTTTTGATTGCGTTGACATAGAAGTTTGATTTTGTTACAGCTTAAAGGTATTATAGACCTGAGTATTTGGTATGAATTTCAATTTAATACCTCTACGCGTTTATGAGGAAATAGGTAGTAAGTTTAAAATTATTAAAAAAAAAATTATTATGTGATGTAACTAAAAATTTAAGGTTTTCGGAATTTTTCCTTTATGTGTGCTATAAAACGTTGCTTCGTGCCAAATTTCAAAATTCTAGGTCGACTGGAAGTACCCTTTAGGTTTTGATTCCCTTGCGAGTACTTGCGAGTTTCAAAATATGCAGCTTAAATTGCTGTTTCTTTTGATTGCGTTGACATAGAAGTTTGATTTTGTTACAGCTTAAAGGTATTATAGACCTGAGTATTTGGTATGAATTTCAATTTAATACCTCTACGCGTTTATGAGGAAATAGGTAGTAAGTTTAAAATTATTAAAAAAAAAAATATTATGTGATGTAACTAAAAATTTATGGTTTTTGTAATTTTTCCTTTATCTATGGTATAAGACGTTGCTTCGTACCAAATTTCAAGATTCTGAGTTCACGGGAAGCACCCTGTAGGTTTTGATTCCCTTGCAAGTGTCGAAAATTTGCGGCATAAACGGCTGTATCTTTTGATTGCGTTGCCTTAGAAGTTTGATTTTTTCACAGCTTCAAGGGACAGTAGACCTGAGTAATTGATATAAATTTCAGCTTCATACCTCCACGCGTTCCCGAGAAAAAGGGTCTTGACAGACGGACGGACGGACGGACGGACAGACGGACGGACAGACGGACAACAAAGTGATCCTATAAGGGTTCCGTTTTTTCCTTTTGAGGTACGGAACCCTAAAAAGGGGTAACAAACATGCACACGCACATACCAACACCTTCACATCTAGGTATATCTATACCAATATATAAAGCTGAAGAGTTTGTTTGTTTGTTTGAACGCGCTAATCTCAGGAACTGCCGGTTTAAATTGAAAAGTTATTTTTCTGTTCAATAGACCATTCATCGAGGAAAGTGTTAGGCTATATAACATCACGCTGCGACTAATAGGAGTGAAGATACAATGGAAAATGTGGCAAAAACGGGGAAAAATATTCGAGGGCTTCTGTTAAAGAAAAATCCTAACTTTACTTAACCACGCGGACAAAGTCACGGGCAACAGCTAGTATTAAATAATAAGATAGTGTATAACAATCCCGCGCGCGGAGCAGCAGATGGCCGGTTTTATTTTACACGATAGTTAGCTCATTTCCGATAGCTCTGTGATTTTCGTCGGTTTTTGCGTGCCTATATCTAATTGTCACCGCGTGAGCCGCGCCGCTCGCCACCCGCCGATCTGTGGCAATTGGTAGCCGACAGCAAATTGTGTTACCAGATTCGGATTTCAGTCCAAGCCGAGTGTTTGTATGTTTGCGAATTCCTATGATGGGAATGTAACTTTCAATTATTTATATCCTGTCGCAGTATGTGTGGTGCACGCACATTCAAAAGGAAAATGGTATTAGCTTTACATACGGATGAAGCTCACTAGGGTTTAAAAAGTTAACAACTATTCTATCAGTGTTTTAAACGTGACCTTCGTTCTGGTGCACTTTGATAAAACGAGGTTTTTCATTGAATACACAACTTTCTTTTTCGTATTTCCGATTATTTGATTCGTTATCAATGTTCAGTACATTTTAGATGAATTTGGCCGTTTGTAAAACAAATAAGTTTGTAGCATCACAGCTACATCAAAATAAATATTGGTCGAGCCATTTTAAAAATTGTACGGGGATGTGGGGAATGGTTAAAATGGAAGATTTTAATGTTTTTTGTTTCCGTAAAAACAGCCCTTTACATTGTTCCTTAGAAAAATGCTCAGGTATCTGTATAAAGACGACTTAGTTTACGATAACCTCTAATGGATTAGCAGCTGTAATATTGCATACCCAATGTAAATGCGCTTACAAGAGAAGAGGTCTCATTGTCGCGAGTGAAGCCACAAACATAAGCCAGTACAACATTACCTCCAATCGAGATTAGCGACGATGCATAAAGCCCAGCAGACAGCGTAAAGCCCATTATATAGATATAGTTGTCACATCCAATCGGCGCCTAAAACCGCATCGAGTGTCCCCTCCCATTATGTTAATGGTATTAATGTACTGTCCAGGACGCTCAGGTGACATTCATTTGTATTTGTATGAGTAGACAAACTGGTGAAGCTATTAGGTAGTATTACTTTAAGCGCGACTTGTATGCGAGCTTCTGTAATACTGGGTAATCTACATTGAAGTATTGGGTTTGAGGGTCCAAAAGAAATAGAAGCTTAAAATGTATTATATCAGAATCCGTCCAAGTTTTGAACACTGATACTTTCGTTTCTTTAATACGTAAAGACTTGCAAAGCAGGTCGCTAAGAAGTTTGTTTAAAAACTAGGCCTTAACTACCACGCTAATCAATAACTTTGTCTATCGCCTTGACACAAAATACTCGCTAACCCAATTAAAGGCGGACAGTTTAGCGAGACCAAACTTTTCGTAGAATGATATTTGTTGCATCTTGTATCAGATCAGCTGGGAGCCAGATAAGTGGGGCGCTAGTTTCCGATCACTCGCAATAATTGGGCTAACATGTTGGCGACCGCGAGACATATCGCAACGTTATTTATTTCGGGCGCGCGGTGGGGCCGACGCGCTGAAGGGGACGCAAGGTCACTACTACCCACCCACGCTTCCAAGTTCTTGTGTAAACTTCGGTTTTTAATCCTCAGTCACTGAATCATGTAACTTTGAAAACTTTCCTCGAACTCGTCTTTGCGTACCAGGCAATTAAATTCTTCTGGCTCAGTGCTCGCTATGAAGGTCGGCCTCGTTGTGTTACGCGCAGTATTAAGACGTGATTATCGAAGGATGCAAGTTTATTAGTTTTACTCGCAAGATCGAATACTGTTACCTTATTAATTGAAGATTTCGCTCGGAGGTGGTTTATTACTGCAATAAACGCATATTATAAGTTTTATTCTTATAAATTGCAACTAATAAAAGTTACCTAATAAAAACAAAAACACTTTTTTTAAAAAGACGTGCCTCTGGATAGGTTTTTCTTTTCTAATCGAAATTAAAAAAAAGTCAGTTCAAAAAAACTTAATGGCGTTTTTAACTTCACTCCTATGGCCACCTTCCAGCTCCAGCACCAGAACAACTGTCTGTCATGCCATCATACTGCATTGTCATGCAATATACTTACGCTGTCAAAATTTCAGCTGAATGGGTAACCGGAGAGCGGATCAAATTTGTCTTAAAATATTTGATTACAGACACACCGAGAGACAGGTAAATCTAAAAACAAGCTTGATAAAATAATTCAATAATCATAATCAATAAAGTCATAACAGCAAAGTTCAATAAAAGAAAACTATTAAAAAAAACTACCGACACTAAAAAGAGCGACCCTCGGTGAGCGCGGTTTCATCTGCTCTCGTATTTGAACAGTACATGTGTACACAAGTCCTGTTGGCATCAGCCTGCTATTGAGTGCGCCATGAACGCGTACAAATGCGAGAAAAGTTCGATTTAAAACACGTAAAAGGCATTCCACTAAACAAGCAATGTTTGCCTACATCTCTAGGGCCTCTGCAATTTTTCCTACAGCTAGCGAACTTGATGCTTCGTCTTTTAAATGGTGAGCAAAATGTTCAAAAGAGGTTTCTATTTACTCTTTTATGTGACTTTAAGTAAACGCATTCAAAGAGTTTATCATTACGTAAGTGCTTGCAACTTGTTTGAAAGGGAAATTCTAAGTGATATTAGTCCCACCGAGTATTGGAAACCGCAGAAAGAAGTAACATTTTGAAGTAATCGAAAAATGAACGGAAGTCTTTATAAATGTTATGTTTGGTGCGAAAATGCACATTTTCAATAGAGTATTTATAGAACACAAAATAATGTTCACAGGATAAAGCTCTCCAAAGGAGCACACAATACGAGAAACATTCGATATAATGCTGTTCCGGGCTACAGATAACATTATCCTCGCCTTCGCCTTTGAGCCGCGTCAAACAGCGTTTGTATTGTACCTGGTTATGCTATAAAGCCCAGTGCGATGGTTCTGTGTGGTACTGGATGTAGTAATCCTTTATCGAGGTAGCCCACAAACAGACACGTTTCCTCGAAGGAATACGCATGACATTATTCATAGTAAATGCAGAATATGTGTTACCGTGGTGTTGTGTGAGCGCCGGCCGGCGACGGCGTCACGGATTACGCTGTATCTCAATGTGTACAGAATCTATTGTTGTGGGCTCTTTGACTATAACGTCAGCGTTCTATTTATAATAGTATCGTGAAGCGGCGTGCGACGTGACTATAGCCTTTTACTCCATTACAGTCGAGGCACACACAAAATCCCATTCACCTCAAAGGAACACATTAAGTTTTTTATTAGTTGTAATTTGCGATGAAAAATTGTCTTAAAACTTGTTGCCTAATTTGTTATGACTGGATTCCCAAAATTAGGTCGACATAAATGATACTTTCACAGAAGTATCCACGGGGAAAAACATATATGCAAAATTGGAGTAAAGAATCCCTTCGAATATTATAAATGCGAAAGTAACTCTGTCTGTCTGTCTGACTGTTACGCTTTCACGTCTAAACCATTGAACTGTTTTTAATGAAATTTTGTCCAGAGACAGAGTTGACTTTGAGAAAGAACATAGGATAGTTTTTATCTCGGACGTTTGAAGAGTTCTATTGGAGACGCGTTATAACCGACATCGATGCGGGCGAAGCCGCGGGCGAAAAGCTATATTGAATAACCGTTTTTTACTACATGCTACATAAGTTACGGCTCAACTTTGGAAAGGCTGGACCGGTCTTGACGAGCATTTAATGGCTGGTTACTGATATAATAAAGAGTAAATTAAGCTAACAATAGAAAACGCGGATGAAGTCGCGGGTTCTGCTTGTTTGTTAATAAATCATTGAGTCAGAAGGCCTGTAAACTAATAGATCACGTATTGTGTAGTGTAACTCGACATATATAAGCCTTGCCAACGGGTTTCATTCATCACGTCGTCATCTTTATTTAGAGAGACTCAACACATCTGCACGCAGATATTGATAACCTAAAGATTTGACTTGCTTATTTCTATAGAATTAGATAATACGCTAGCGGTTGCCCGCGACTTCGTCCGCGTGGTTAGAAGATATACCTAAGTTATGATTTATATCTGCCCTGTATTTTCCACATTTTCCATTGTATCGTCGCGCCTATTAGTCGCAGCGTGATGTTATATAGCCTAACACCTTCCTCGATGAATGGTCTATTCAACACAGAATTTTTCAATTTGGACCAGTAGTTCCCGAGATTAGCGCGTTCAAGCAAACAAACGAACTCTCCAGCTTTATATATATCCTATATCCTGGGACAGCTCACACACGGTTATATGATTCCAAGCTAAGCAGAGCTTGTGTTATGGTAACCAGACAACTGATAAACATATATATTTCTAAATACATACATATTATAGATAAATTGTACCCAGACACCAGAACAAATGATCATACTCATCACACAACATTTGTCCTGTGCGGGAATCGAACCCTCGACCTCCGGTATAGCAGTCAGGGTCACTAACCACTAGACCAACAGGCCCGTCAAGTATAGATAGATATATTAGAAGTAGTTATATATTAGTGTAGATAATCAAGTATAGATAGATTAGAACAGGCTGTCAGGTTGTTACGATACATAGATTAGCCTACAATAGCAGCACATCTTCATTGACATGTGTATATTGATTTTAAGTCGACGACTGAGGTGGCGTGCTTACAAGCCCTTGCGTTTCATTTCAGTTTCCAGTATTGGATTAGACGTATTAAAAATAGGCGTTGCGTTCCCTTAGGCATCAATTATTTAAATTCAAAACTAGCCGTAGCCATTTAAATTCAAAACTAGCCAACGTTTTCCGCTTTGCTATTATTAAAATGCTTTAATTTAGATGATTTTAATCAATCGTCTACGCTTGAGGTAAATTTGGTCACTCGGCCCAAGCTTAGTTGGTAAAGAGTTTTGACTCACATTCAAATCATCATGCACAAAGATTCTCTCGATTGGAGTCGGTTGTTCTACGCAAAAATCGCTACGTAAACGATACCACACAGTAATCTCATACAGTGCAGTTCTTGATAACATAATAACTTCTGTTAAAAATAAGGAAAAGTGTCGAAAAGCGTTGTTGTACCTACACCTTACCTGTTCTTTAGCCACACGGTAGGTAGGACCCGAAATTATTGTAATTTCTATAATTAATTGGACTTTGCAGTGCTCTGCAAAACTCTACAATTTAAGGATATTCAAAATACTAAGAAATTATTTAATTTCAATTAAATTAATTAAGTAAATTCCTTCGCACTAAATCCGACACAGATGAGGGGAGAAATTCGTCTACGTTGCTATTCATTGCTCGCGATGGTCTATCACTGTTGTCACCAGAGCTGTCCGGCTCCGCAATGTACTACAACTGGCACGAACACGTCGCAGCGGGTGGCGGCCCGTGGGGTGGATCGATATCGCTCCTGCCGCGCTCATTTCTCAGTGAACGAATAGAGTTGACCATTCGATAATTACATAAATTATTAAAATATAGTCTCAATTAATAACGCATTTTACATATTATTCGTACAAATCACGATAAACATTTATACAACCTTTCAATTAAACGATACTTGCTCGAATGTGGTGGTTAATTTCGCGTGCACTACACTAGGTCGCGTAGCCTGTGGGAAGGCACCCGAGTAAATAATCGGGAGACGTGGGTTCGAATCCCGCCGCGGCCTGTACACCGACATTCGTCTATTTTACATTTTTATTTAGTTTTTTACATTATTTTTTGCTAAGATTTTAAAATTTTGCCTAACCTCGACTTTTGGTTTTTAGTTGTACTAAAACCCGTTTCAAGGATATCCATTAATTCCCGAACACCCTGTATATAAAACGAGGAAGAAATAAAACGTCGTGTGATGTCACATGCCAGTACGTTTTTTACTAGCAAGTGATGTTACTAGACCATCACGTATTTCATCATCTAAAGCGCTTTTAATCATCCCAATATATAATGATGAGGAAAAAATAAAACCTATTCAGTACTCTTGTCTGACAGACTGTTTTGACTTTTTTATCAAATACCCTATTACCTTTTGAGTCTTTGGTTTTTCTATTTGTACTTGTTTTATCATAACAAGATCTCTTCAGAACTGTAAAGTTTGTAGACTGTCCCTCGAGACTGGCAGTATGAGGTTCTATCTCCATGTCCTGATTCCCTATAGAGTACCATGTTTCTTGGAAAAATGGCGGAGCTTGAGAACGTTTTTGTAATTACATTAATATTATACTTTACTAGTAGTTTCCTACGGTATCAGCCTTGTAGTACCCAATGACGTTTCTATTTTACATTATTTTTTATTTGCCGAACATTTCCACATCTTCTCACCGTTTAAACCTGCCCTGGATTGCTACGAATATTTCAAACCTTCAATTAGCCGAATCAGTTCAGCCGTTTTTGAGTTTTACGAACAGCAATCCATTTTATATATACTTACGAAAAAGAAGAGATGATATATATATACCTTACTAATAAAAGTGCCCTGTTCCCATGTGAATGTAGAGATAATAGTGTAATGTGGCTTTCTAAATATGCAAATGTTTATTTGTACTTTAGTATAAAAGAAACTCTTAAAAAATAACTCAGTAATAATCCTTGTTTTGCATAACGTTTGGATAATTGTTACATTCTGATGCAAGAAAACGATTAATGTATTTGGTTTGGCCTTACATTTGAGATACTTTGTGTTTGACGAAAAAGACTCTCGTTTATGCATTTGGAATAAACAAACTCACTTTCGCAGTTGATATATTAGTTGCGACGTGAAAGGATTAAGGGTGAAACAAAATTAAACTTTTATACGAAAACTAGGAAATAGCTGCGTGAAATATAGGATTCGAAGGATTTTTTTTTGGTATTATAATGATGTTAGTGCTTCTATAAGCACTTTAGTAGAAATCCAACCAGATACCCATACATACATCCTTCTAACCATATCTGAGTAGCGCCGATGCACGTCAAACTTTAAGTGAATGTACAAAAATACGAGCACACCTTTTTGACATTAGTCGTAAATGTCAAGCAATAAATCACCATAGTTTTATGACGTTTAGGTCCAGTTTCACCATACTCTGTTAAATATTTAACGGTCTGTTAAGACAGATAACGGACTGTTAAAGTTATCGAGTGTCCCACCACGACTAAACGTCTGTTAACTTCGCTTAACAAGGCATTAAATCTAATCACCGGTCAAGACGTCTGTTAGACACTAACAGATTGTCAAAGTCACGTCAAAATGGACGCTGCATATAATTTTATTT
Source organism: Trichoplusia ni (assembly GCF_003590095.1). NCBI lineage: Eukaryota > Metazoa > Arthropoda > Insecta > Lepidoptera > Noctuidae > Trichoplusia > Trichoplusia ni. The sequence goes on along the minus strand of NC_039490.1, from coordinate 609,370 downwards.
TTGCAAATAACATTTTAGAAAATTTAGATTGCTTAGATGGAATTGTACGACGTCCCAGAATTTTTAAAGATCGTCATTGCTATTTCGAAGAATACGATGATGTCGATTTTTGTACCAGGTTTCGTTTATCAAAAGATATGACCCTTGATATTCTCCAGTTGATCGAAGATAAATTAGAATATCCATCAGATCGGTAAGTCGTCTATTAATTAATTAAGACCATCATGTACGTTATGAAATGCAAGAAATCATTGAGTAGTATTTTTATGCACTTATACAACCCATCTTATCATGTGTGATATTTTGATTATATCCACCTACAACCTTATAACTTTACGAACACAGATTTACATAATACAGGTAAGATTTATAAGGCTTATTCAATACATGAATGTTTTATAAAATTAATCATTTATTTTGTTTCAGAAACGAATCAATTTCACCCATAAATCAGCTTCTTTTGACTTTGAGATACTATGCGACTGGCTCCCAACAAATATCAGTTGGTGATTATTGCGGTATAAGTAAATCGTCATCTCACAGAATCATACACAGGGTCACTGCTGCAATAGCCTCATTAAGCCGCAATTGTATCAAGTTCCCAGACACAGTGGAAGAGATAAGGAAAACTCAGTTGAATTTTTATAATATTGCAAAATTTCCAAAAGCTTTGGGTGCTCTAGATTGTACACATGTACGGATTCGTTCCCCTGGTGGGGTAAATGCAGAATATTTTAGGAACCGGAAAGGCTACATGTCCATAAATGTGCAAGCGATTTGCAGTGCAAATTTAGAAATTTTAGATTTGGTGGCAAGATGGCCTGGCAGTAGCCAAGACCAAACTATTTGGAACGCTTCCTACAGGAATGCTTTGTTCGAAAGCGGCAAGTATAGGGATGCTGTATTATTGGCTGATAGTGGGTACATGAATCGGCCTTATATCATGATGCCACTGGACAATCCACAAACCCCAGAGGATATACTATATAATGAGGCTCAAATCAGAAGCAGAAATCCTGTTGAACGCATGTTTGGGGTGTGGAAACGAAGATTCCCTGTACTTGCCTTGGGGATGCAGATACAAGTGAAAAAATGTCTTGCTGTTATTGTTGCAACGGGAATACTGCACAATATTGCAATAAAGGGAAAGGAAGTCAATCCTGAAGTTAATTATGCCATGGGAAGATTTGTTCCGTCAGGGCCATATCAGGGAACAAAGAAATAATGGAGTTATGAGAGATATAAATCCTAAGCGAAGAGAGCTAATAAATAATTATTTTAAAAGTTTACATTTAAATGCATCTCATAATTGATTTATAATTATTAGTTGTTATGATGTCTTTATTTTAACTGCATTAAATTTTATAGACCGAAAACAGTTAGTACCTTAAGTACAAATGAAAAAATCTTAAGTACAAATAAAAACATGATTCATAAATGTAACTAAAGAATAAAAACATAATGTGGTGTATTAGTTTAATTAAATTCGTTTGTAAAATAAAATAAAAAGTCGAAAATCATATATTTTTTTTTAACATTTCAAGTTCCATTTCCAATTTCTCCGTTCTAATTTTTTCTTGTTTTAACTGTTCTCGTAAAATTTCTTCCTTTATTTTATTTTCTTCCAGCTTCTTTTTGGGTATTTTTCAACATGTTCTCAATAAGTAATAATTTGCTTTGCAGGACTTTGTCCTGCAAAGAAGTCTTTGGCCTTCTTCGGTGCAGCCATGTTGATGTCGAAAGTTCTTTATTGCCGGAAAGTGTAGTCGACACTTTAGTTTTCAAATCTCTTGGAGTCCAACTGCTCCACTTTTTATTTTCCACTTTCTAAAAAAAAATAGAAAAATTATTGTAATTAATTATTTCATAATTATAATGGCCATAAAAGCCACTTGTCTGCCAGTACCTACATAAATATTTTTACCCACCTCAGTTGGAATAATGCCTTTGTTTTTCTGAGACATACTGGAATCTTTAAATATTGGTGAAGAAGGCGCATTGGCATTGAGTACTGTCTGTGATCCCAGAACGACCCCAGACTCGATATCATCCTGGTAAATAAATAAAAAAATTACCTCGTATAATATTATGTTAATTAAAGTTACTATAAAAATATAACACATAAATATACTTTTTTATTAAGAACTTCAATTTCAGTATTTGAATTACGAAGTTCCTGATCTGAGAAATGTATATCAGAGTCATAAGGATTATCAAGTCCATCCAAAGTTGGGCCAAGTAACATTTCCACTTGTCCTTGAAGTGGTCCTGGTGGTGGAATGTCAGGCTTGCCTCCTCCTGCAAAGAAACACAATACTTAGCACGACTTCTCGGAATAAATCTATACACTTTTCTTTTTAAAAACGACTATTGCTCTAAGGAATTTAATCCCTGTGTCGTTGGGTTTCACAAACATACAATTCACATGCAAAAAGACACCCAGACTCAGAACAAGCATTTGTGAATCACTCAAAATAATGCTTGTACTACGCGGGAATCGAACCCACGACACGCGGCGCACAGTGGGTTTGGCGTGATGACCTTAACCACTCGGCTATACCGTACAAGCATTGGATGTGCCTAGCTGTAGCATATTGTGTTCTTCTTGTTTTCAGGCCTAGCTAGTTCATGTTTTAAAACAAATAGCTGTGTCACCTACCAGTTAAAAAAATATTTTTTTTGGCAGCGGCTTTGTCTTTCCGTGTGGTGCGTTTGATGTTGTCCCAGCAGGTTTTTAATTGCTCAACGTGACGCACGTGAAAAGAACTTAAACAATTAAATTCTTCTGCCAGTTTCTTCCACCCTTCATTTTTCGTTGCACTGGTCACGGCATCCGTTTTTTTATTTTCCACGATATCCTTATGCCGTGAAATTAATTCTATCAGGAGTTCTTTTTCGTGTGTGGTAAAATTCGGTCCACGTGTCTTCTTCGACATTTTTTTATTTCAAAAAATCGCGAAAAAATTACACCGCAACAAACCGAACACAACTAATCAAAACGTAAACAACACCTAGATACCTTGACATTTCATTTCAAACGACGTATTATACGACTATGTAAAATGTCGTCCAATTCCATATAAATACACGTCGGAAGCGAGCACTTCAATCTGGTTGCTTAAAATAAGAGCGAATGACTTGCCCGTCATTCAGTTAAATAGCAGATTTACTAATGCCTTGTTAAATTTTTGCCGTGGGACACATGACGACATAACAGACCGTTAACTATTAACAATCCATTAGTAAATGACCGATTATGATTTAACAAACAGAGTATGGTGAAACTGGACCTTAGTATTTGTCACACAGTTGTAAACTATTTCCATAGATGTTTTCTGATTTACGATTCGTCGTAATTTAACACGTTTGTAACATTATAAATCATGGCTGCAGAGAGTCGCAGGTCGAGCTCGCTCTTTGTAACTCTATACGTTTGACGTTTGAGCACATTGTCTCCTTCACGGTTGCCTGGACTTGTATGCGTCGCCTGCGCTTGCCCCGACTCGGGAAATAAAGTAGATTGCATAATGCTCGTTTAGCAGCTATTTATGGACATTCTTTGAGTTCTTTTTGTCCTGACGTGTTGACACCTTTGAGTACAGGTACCTATTTGTTAAACTGAATTTTACTGTCGAGCGTCGAAATAATATTCGTTGCGTATGTTAGTGTTGTTTTGCTGATATATCAAACATTTTGTTTTCAAAATCGATGTATGTACTGATGTATCACTTGGTTATATAACTGCCATGTCGTTAGCCTTCGTTCCCGTCGTTAGGATCACATGTTTGTCGTTGTTGTTTTTGTGTCTAAGTTCATTATCATTCATTTCGTTCAAACATTTGTTTTTAAAAAGTTTTCTTTGTTTGCTGTTGAAATCATTTCATTCCATTATTTAAAACTCATTTTATGTTCATACGTATACAGAATGTTATAGATTAGTCCTTTAGTCAAGAGATCATGAACATCTTTTTATGGAGAATGTCATTAGATATAGTCTTTTGTCATTTTTCTTCTTCTGTTTTTGTCTGTATGTTCAATGCTCATTAACACCTGGTGCACATAAGAAAGATTATTTTCATGTATCTTTTAAGTGTTTATTCTTTCCCCTAGATGATCAAAAATCATTTTTTATTTGAAATCTCATAAACATTACATAAAGCATAGATGATTAAGTGAAAAGTTTATTGCAATCTCGACCGTATTGATTGTCATGAAGGTTTATATTCATGTGTAATTGTAACGTGTTTGCTGCGATGCGCAGGAGTCGTGCTGGCGCTTCGCTAGACGAACGGTTCACGGCGTCGGACGATGCGGGCGGAGTCCGGCTGACCGTGTCGGCTGCCCGGACCGGAGATACCGACGTATATACACTACAAGTAAGTACAACACTTTCATTCTTTAATAATAACTTATCTTTGTAGTGAAAACTTCTTTAGCGGCGTTGTTAATTTTTTTTTGTAATGAGTAAAAACTGTTAAACTCATGTCAGGACACGTGACCTGATCGAAAGCGTAAGATGAAAACTTCTTTAACACAATACTGCATCGATAGCGAAATAAATAAGTATTGTATTCTACCACATAAATGATAGTAATTGAATAGTGATAATAAAAGAAATTGTGCAAAAATATTCCCTGACCATTCCAGAATATCAAAAATGCATAACGTTAATATTGAAGTTTTCACTTCTGCCGGCACTCCCGGAGTGCAACCCGTAGCTTTTTTTTAAGGGACCACGTGTTATAATTCCATGAAGCTGGTTATACGCACGAGAAAATGTGGTGTTACCTCTGAGGCGTTCCATTTAAGGCGCTGTCAATTGTTTTTCTTAATACGTTGTCACGGTCAAATATCGTCAGTAAACCAACTTTACAGAAAAACGATGTTTTTACTAGTACGTAGCCTTAATGGTTAGTGACCCTGGCTGCTGTATCTGACTGGTCGTGGGTGTGTAGCTACCCCTTGTAAAGCATGGTTTTGTATTGTATTTAGTCGTCCTTTATCTATAAAATCTGTCTAATCCTGCTTATAAATGAAACTTGAAAGTTTGTATGTATCATGTATTGATACCTACTTATTACTCTCTTATGCAAAAACCACTGAAAGGATTTAGACAAATTAGGTATACAAATAGTTTACGACCTGAATCAGCGTATAGGATTTTCATCAAATAGAAATCATTTTCCATTTGTTCCGGGCGGGCCCGTAGGTAATATTTAGGTACTTTACAAATATATAGAAGAGTCGGTTTTTATTTAAACACAGCAAAAAGTGAATAAATAAGAAATAAAAAGACTTAGATTTTATTTTTCTTTGTACTGAAGAAAACTGTAAAACGAATAGAGCTCCTGACTCACGGTGAAGTATAAATCTCAGGTTGATTGGTTTGTCTCAGGAGCAAGCGTGATCTGTGAAATACAATCTTACTGTGTTATAATAAGGATGCTTTTGCCAGTTCATTACTGATCGGATGGGCAGTCAGATGTACTAAAGCAATATAACTACCAGTAATAGAGTGTTAAATGATATTAGTAGACAATCTTTTCTTACGAAGTAAAAGAGTGAAAACAACATTGTTATAGGTAGGTAACTAGTAGCGGATGCACTCGCCCTAGAGTATTTTTTTATTGAATTAATTTTTTTAAGAAAGGCAATAAGTTTCGTTTTATTAACATATTTTATTACTGTTCTGCTCGTTTAGATTATGGATTGATGACATAAATCTTATATCCTACCTCAATAAATGGGACATCTAACATTAAAGGTATCTTAAAATCCGATTAATCCCTGAGGTTAGTGAGTTCAAACTATCAAACAAAGAAGAAAATCTTCAGCTTCATGATATTAAATGCACTTTTTCTTTCACTCCTCACCTACTCGTACAAAACGCTAAGCGTTCTCATTGCCGTACACGTTTCTTCCTATTGGCTACTATTTTTGGCAGCAGCCCATACGCTTGGTTCGAACCTGCTAAATCAAAAATCATGGAACACTGGACTGAATGAATTTTGAAAGCGGTGCTTTACAAAACGAGAAAATTGACAGACGTCAAACGTGGACACTTGCGTTTTGAACATTTCTGGTTACCAGTTACAAACGTGTCGTGTCGCAGGAGGCTGCACGGCCCAGCCTGGACTAATTGAGTCGGCGTGTCGACTCCGCAAAACAGCCAGACACACTGACAAGCGAATTTGTTTGACAGCCTGTTGGACATGTGCCTATGTAACTTTGTAGTCCCTGTTTTGAACGCCACTCATATTGAATATTTTTATATTGTTTTTTTTTGTCGAGTATTGTTTAACATTCTATCTACACAGAGTGTTTAACAAGGTGGTTGACGGATACTGTCTTCTTACATAAGCATTCGTAAAATAGTTTCTGATGTTAGCTCATATGAAAAGAGAAATCTGAGCTTGCAATATATACCTACGAGTATCACGTTGATACACGAAATTGACTATGTTTTTTTACACATATGTATGCATGTCGGTAACGAAACCGGCCGCTACTGCGTCGCAAGGACTGCGGGTTCGATTCCCGCATGGTAATAATAAAGTCAATAAAAGTAGTATGTGCGTTAATTTGATAGTGTTTCACATTCACTATCGAATTAACGCAGTTTTCGAATGCAATGAAATTGGCTTATAATTTGGCCTGAGAATCCAAGCAACTCCTAAATAACTGAATTGGAATCAATAACTTTTAGAATCACTCCTACATTGTTAATCGAAAGTATATCTCAGTATTCATACATCTCAGTTGGGGTTCACAAAAGCTGCGCGGAAGGAGTGAAACTTCATAACGTGGAAATGAATTTGAGATCACGCATGCACTCTCGCTCTGTCTCTTTCTACCGCCTCCCCCCCAGGAGCGACTAACGTTTACCTTAACCTTGTTTTAAGTCGCAGTAGAAGTTTCACTTCAAAAAAAAATTTTCATCTTGTTTCTCTTATATTTTGGGTACAAACCTTTAGGTAATAATAAATCCAGGTCATTCCAACATTTTCATCTGATTTCTGCTTCAGTTACTGCAACAATTTTGTGAATATTATATCGAAAACTGTTTATTTATATTATTTCGCTGTAATATGATACGATAAATAAATACTCTTTCATACACATTATATTCATTTTCATAGTGAAATAATGATATTTATTTAAGTAAAATATTGAATGTGAGCCTAGTATGTGTTTAAGTATAAATTCCGAGAAAATATTCGATTTATTATCCCTTCTCTTGAAAGTAGAATTAACGCTTCATTAATTTTAACTTCTAAGAAATATATTTTATTATCTTGTTTTCTGTCAAATAAATTATTTCTAGGGAAATTCTGGTGTGGAAAAACATTCAACACGTTTTTTTTGCGCTGAACATCCCTTTATAGCTTGATATTAGCCGATTTTGAAATCAATTTTGCAAATGTGGTTAAGACCGTATCAACAGTTTTTTGACCTCTTTTTTTGTATTATTGATTTATTGTTAAAGAGGCAGAGATTTGTTTCATTACTATAAGTAACAATAAATATTAAACTTGCAATATCTTCCAAACAACTTTTATAAAATGAAGAACAAAAAGTATGATATCAACAACCGCGGCGGGACTCGAACCCACTTCCCCTTTACCCATACTCCTCGCGGTCTTGTACTGATGTAGCGAATAAATAATAAATATAATAAATAAATAAATAAATGCGGACAACATCACATACATTGTTCTGAACCCAAAGTAAGTTGCTAAAGCACTTGTGTTATGGAATTCAGATACAACGAAGGTACCACAAACACCCAGACCCGAGACAATGTAGAAATGTGAATTTTTACATTGACCCGACCGGGGATCGAACCCGGGACCTCAGAGCTAGCGACACCTTGAAACCGGTGCGTACGCCACTCGACCACGGAGGTCGTCGAATTTATGCACTGTATTCGAACAGGGCCTCCAATTCCTCCCTCAAATCCTTCCGATTCTCTGTTATGATTAATGAAATATTTGACAAATACCGGCAGAAATTGCGTGGACTCTAAAAAACTAATTTGATTTAAAAAAAAATCTAACTTATATCAACTATTATAACTAATCACGCGGACGAAGTCGCGGGCAACAGCTAGTCTATATATATAGCAGTGACAACGTCCACTATTGTTTTTTGCATCGGGCATAAATGCTTTTAAATTAAACAGTAAACAATGAACGGAAATCCTTTTTTTTTCAATAACATGTACGTTCATTGTTTACGAAACATTCAAATATTATAGAGATCTAAAAGCACTCAGCTGTGAATACTAATTGTGTTCTAAAAGTCTCATAGATATTTTTATTTTAGTAAAAGCCTGTTTTTAATCTCTGCACTAATAATGCTAGTTTGTTGTTGTGGAAATAGGCTCAGATACTGTCGTCTATAGCAAAAGAACGACTCGCTTACTCGCTTGCGAGTCGCGTATCCCGCGACGTATTGAGATCAGGGTTGTCCAATCTTTTTTCTTTTACCTTTCCAACTGGTTCCATCAAATAATGAAGATTAAACCGTCCCCACTTCTGGTATAGTTATTGTTTCTTGGCTGTGGTTGAACCTATAATGCCATGACTTGCATGTTGATACAACTATTTTTTTTTAATTCTGTCTTCGACATCTCACCTCTTAATGTATGAAACAGATCTTCAGAGTCATGTATTACTTTTAACGTAAAGCCTTCACAGCTCATAAAATGTTAAACAGAAACCCACGCTCCCTTTAGTCTTTTAAGACTCTGAAAATATTGTATCATTTTCAGTTTTTTTTTTATTAGTATATTCAGTTTTAAGAACTCGTAAAAAATAATTGAGTTTCTTTCACATTCACAACATTAGTATGGATGGCAAAAATTACGAATGAACAAATATTCATAAAAGTTTCGATCAATCACTACGTGTAGGGACCGCACGGCTCATTTTGACGAAACGAGTAATCAAGCGAATTGCATTACATTGCAAAGGCACGCAACTCCAGACATAAAAGTTACAAATCATTGCGAGCAATGTATGGCGACTCGACGAAAGTTTCCGCTTCTGCTAAATGAGTCTTAATGCGGTACGTGAGTGTCGTCGGGTGGATGTCACAGTTCTACACCTCGATGCCAGTCATTTGTCTCCGTAATTGATCGAGCCCCATTTAATCATTTAAAAACATGTTTGAATCCTTATTGACTATCAAAACATGTGTCTTTTCGTTTGGATTTGTGTTTTTTTAATCTCACCGGATTTTTAAATAAAGGGTGTATATTATTATATTTAAACACCGTATGACCTGGTGATATTACGGTATGCTTAAAAAAGTAGATGCGATCCTAACACAAGTATTTATTAGTGTTACTTTTACTATGTGAATGCTTTATTATTGACAGACACCTCTGTTAAGCGGTGAGGGAAAAACATCGCCATGGATTGAGCTCGCGAGTCGCTAAACACTTAAACTTTTTTATTTGAGCTGTGGTCTCCGTCTAGTACCTACAGGCAACCGACAAAATTCTGTATTATCAAGTTTAAACTACACCTCAATCGGATGATAGGTACCAACAATTAGATTGCATAACATAAACTTAAAATCATTACGTCTAGAAACCCTCATTATATAAAGTCCCTTATCACTCAATGCATTCTCGCCTGACAACATTGCAGCTTAAATGTTCCTTATTTAACCCCAATACTTGAAAGTATTCAAAATAGTAACATTTAGCTATAAACAATAGCCTTTAAATCACAAAGGCACACACACATTACAAAGCAGAGATATAAAAATTACAAAGAATCCTTAATAAGCTATCTAAAATGGTATAAGAATCGATATTTAACTAATAAATGAAAATACTTGCGGAAAACTCACGACCGACGTCATAATTGGCCAGGGCTGGAAGATAGAAATTTAGGCTATTGCCTCGCAGTGAGAAAAAATGTGCTAAGATATCAAAACTACCTTGATGAAATAATATTGTTTGGAATTCAATGGCTACTTTCCTTCACCAATATTTTAATTCATCTTCGTTTTGTCAGGGACTCTTAGTTAGTCTTCCGGTTGTTTATTGTCCTAGTTTCCCTCTAAGTTTTCCATTTTAAAAAGATATTCCTTAATGCTAGTGTCAAGGTTCTTGTTGACTCCGACTTAACAGAGCGATTGTTTATTTGTTTTCTACTATGACTGCGTAGTTTGTAGTTTTCTTTCCCGTGGGAATAACCAGCCTTTGTCACTTGCTAGTGATATAGCTACCTTTTCGTTATAGACTATTTGCGATACCTTTTGTGACCTAGGTGAAGCAACAAACCTTATATTCTAAACCTTATTAGATTTCTACAGTGAATAAAAGTCTTAATAATTTAAATGAGCAACATTGTTGACCCCAAAAGTAGTGGAGTTCAGGAATTAAACATTTTTTCTCTAGCTTACTGTGTCCCACTGCTGGACAAAGGCCTCCCTCAAATCCTTCCACGACTCTCTATTCTGGGCCGCATGGCACCAGCCTGCGCGGTAAGCGTTAAGGTCGTCGCGCCACCGCTTCTTAGGTCGCCCACCAGGAATTATCAATTATCTAAGGAAAGTGTTTTTTTTTAAGTTCTGAGCTCTAAAAAAAATTATATAGGTCGAAAATTTTACGCTGTAAGCGACAACAATCTTTTGTTTTTGATGAACTTGAGAACTTTATAAGGAAGTTTGCCCTCACAACATTACATGTATATTGGATCCTTATTATAAAGGACTGCCACGAGCCACGTCTCCGTGAGGACGCAGACATGCAGTCTGGTCTGCTTCCGCATATTGTTAATACCCGGTTATCGGATACAGGACGCATTTAAATCAGAAACATGATTTTTCTTTGATCCTTCCTTCAGGTAAACAGGTTTTTTTTTGTAACAAAGAAAATAGATTTGTCAAATAATTGTCGCTCGTATAATTTCTGATTAATAAAACTGATTATAAGCAACAGTTGGTATGAATTAGCTGTTCTTTGCTACGATTATACTTCAATTATTTGTTGATGTTTGCAGCCAAAGATATACCTACTTAATCTGCGAAAACAGCAACTGTCCAGCCATTACAGTTCATGAGATACAGCCCGGTGACAGACAGACGAACAGACTGCCAAAAGGCCGGAGCCTTAGTAATAGATAGGAAATACTGAAAATAAAACAAGCTTTCTTTAAAAACACCCAGTGAAGGGAGTTATTGAAAACATCTCTCGACACTTGAAGTGGGGCAATCCGTATTTATAAAGACTTTGTGGGCTTGAAAATGTAGGTACGTATCAAGTTGTTATTGTGCCACTTAAACATAATACCCTGCTAATTATTTCCGTTGCGTAGGGACCTGTACCGGTGTGTATTGACGGATCCCGCGCTCGCCACCCTCCCTGCGTGGGAGAGGCGCTGGAGGGGGGGGGTGCAGGGGGGTGCAGGTATAATTCCGCTTTTGTAATACCCGTTAGTGCGGTAAGTTCGGTAATACAGTAGATGAATGTCAGTTTAACAATCCAGCGCAATTATTATAAAAGTTTTTCTACTAATTAAGAATAATATTTTCTAAAGTTATACATGAGTCAAAACTAAAAGCAAATCGTAAGACATCCTTGGTAACAGATAGATTTGTCCTCAAAGTGGCACAAAGTACGTGATCATGCCCAAATAATAATAAACTGTTTACTTCAGATTTTCCTCGTGGCGGGCTCGGCAAGAATGTCGTCGGGTTTCTTCGAAAAATATAAAAATAAAGGTTCAGAGGGTGCCCCGCCGCGCCCGTCTGGGACCCGTCTCGAACCAATTAGTGTAGTCTACGCGGCCAATTGAGAGGCACGTGCGATTTGATCCTTTCCATCTTTTAACAATTTATCCAAATTATGCAATAATTTTCGTTATATTTTACCTAGTTCATTTAGTTTGCGGGCGGTTTCCAGTTTACTTACAGAGCACTAAATTATGGTGCATTCGAAATGTCTACTGGATTCATTCACATTCGTCAGGATAAAAAATTGACACAACATATGTTTGAATATCCGGGTATTCTGGTTAGTACGATCCCATCCCTTTATTCATGGTAAAAAAGTATTTGAGAAAAGATGACCAAAAAAGCCAACAACAGTTTGCTTAGAGACAGCCTTAATCATTTGCCTCTTGAAGAAAGGCCTCCTTAATAAGCTAAATTTGTGTGAAAGGTTTTTGTGTTCACGTGTGATGGAAATCAGTTGCTAAATATATTGGTGGCGGCCGGCGCGGTGGCGGCCAGACGGGAGGGTGGGGGTCGGGCGCCACCCCACGCGGGGGCAGACAGTTATAACGTAACGGTACTCTTTATGAACTTGTTGATCTTTCTTCATATTCGTGTTCCCACAGTTTATTCTATTAGACAATGTTTGGAAACTGAGGGTGAAATTGTGTGCGAATAAGTTTTCAACGTGTTTTATACTAAAGAAGTATTAAACGGTTTCGTGACCTACTTAATGTTGGGTCAGACACCTATTTATTATCCTTACTTGATACTAATATAAGGACTGTGAACTGGGTCTGTTTGACTCAAACTGATTGCTATAAAAATAGTATGGGAAATATAGCTTTAAATTTAAGCAAAGACGTAGGATATATTTTATCACGATAGGCAATATTCACGCTTATGAAGTCGCGCGTTTTTCCAACTGACTGCCGCCATACAGATTCAAAGCCGGTCGTAGACATTCACGCGTCATTGGATATTTAATTCGATGAGTATCGGAGATTTCCGTGTCTTGGGTTCGAGGGATTCAGCGTTTTACACTTTCCTGGATACTGACTGAGATTATTTATTATCCTCAAAAAATACCAGGGAGAAAACTAATCTTAAAGGAAATTGCTGTAAATGTAACAGCTATTAAGGCTAATTTTATCGGTATCAGGAAGATAAATAGAAGTTGCAGAGAAGGCATCTTTGTACATTTATAAGGTGCTAGGGCATCGTTTCTCAGAGACCCTGATTAGTTGATAAGCCTGTATGCGTATCACTGCTCTTGATACCCGTGTATGATTGCTTCCAATTCCGGATTGAGCTTTGTCGAAACCTTTAAGGGTTTCCTCGAACTTTAATGTAATTTTGTGAGCGGAGACGAGATTAATGGCGTATTGTTTTCAGGCGAGCAATGCAGCTGGGAGTGACTCGACGAAAGTCCGCGTGGAGGTGTCGGCGGACGAGGCGCCGACCGGCGAGGACCCGCCGACGTTCCTGCGCCGTCTGCAGGACCTGACCGTGAAGGTCGGCACCCGCACGCGGTTCCTGGTCGAGATTGTCAGCTCTACTGAGTGCAAGGTGAGGAAACGACTTAAAGGCTTAAGAAAATTAACACATGGTACTGTATTGCACGGATAGCCGAGTGGTTACGGCCATCACGCCGAAATTACAGCTCGCGACGTATCGCGTGTTCGATCCTTGCAAAGGACAAGCATTTGTGAGATCCACGAATACTTGCCCTGAGTAGCTTAAGTATATGTTGAATAGAATGTCTGGGAAACCCTCGCGAAACAAGGATTAAAATCTGTAATGTGGGAGTTGGTTTAAAAAAAATCTTAGTCAGAATTTGAGGCAAATTCAGAAATGCTCAGTTATTATTGTTCTCTGTAAAATTAACGCGTTCTCAATGTTAAAATCACCGACTGTCTGTCTTAAAAATCAGTACAATTTCACAGAGGAATTGAACGCATCTCACAAATATATACCTCTATCGCTTTCCCTTATTGAAATCAATTTCACATAGATTAGCCTCGCATGTCCGACGAAGTTATCTCTCGAAACTCCAGCGTTCTACGAGTAGGATTACATGAGTAGTGTCTGTTGAGATCAGTAGGTGAGATCAAACCAAGTCGGTCATCTCAGTCCGTGTCACCGCCTGTATTGATAGCGTGTTTGCTTTGGCGCCGTCGCACAAAGCGATGCCAGGGCGACCAGCGCGATGTGGAATATATTGCCAGAAGTGTGAACATGAATTCATTGAATAGAGTTGATTTGTGCCGTAGTTTGTTTGTCTTGTTCACCTAATTGGTTAGTATTTTGTTAACCACATATGAATCAATGTTATTTATACACTAGCTGTTACCCCCGACTTCGTCCGCGTGGTTAGAAGATATAAGTTAGGAATTTTTGAACGGAAGCCCTCGAATATGAATATTTTTCCCCGTTTTTTCCATATTTTCCATTGTATCTTCGCTCCTATTAGTTGCAACGTGATGTTATATAGCCTATAGCCTTCCTCGATGAATAATCTATTGAACACAACAATATTTTTTCAATTTGAACCAGTAGTTCCTGAGATTAGCGCGTTTCAAACAAAATCTTCAGCTTTATAATATTAGTATAGATTAAGAGTACAGGTTCTTTAATTTATATTCAATGACCGATGCATATTGAAATAAATATAACAAGTCGTATAACGTGATATAACTTTTCGGAGAACTACGACTATTACAGCTTAAACATCAGTTAAAGGTTTCAGGTCGTAAAATAAATACGGTTTTAACGGAGCAGTAAATACCGAACAGACTGAATGGCTAGCCGAGTGGTATAGCCCACGTTAATTCAACTGCGAAGTACAGCGAGTTCGACGTCTGCGTCGGGAAATACATTTTTAATCAGTTGATGATTGCGTTAAGCTTGGCCTCAGACGCGTCTTAAATTAATAATGTGGTTTACCAGCCTGACAGCGTGTAGAGTGTAAAGTCGCGTCTCTTTTCTACAACTGCAATAATTATATTTCGGTGTCTGGTTGTACGCATCGTAAGTGTTTTGAGTGTTAGAGAATACAATCTCATGTCCAAAACTAAGTTTAGAAATCAAGTAACTGTAGCTCGCGACTTCTTCCGCGTGGAAAATACTAGAGTAAGTTATAGAAAAATACTTTGTAAGAAAATAATATTGCGACTATTGCTATCTATCCTATCTTTTAATTTGTATTTAACTGCACGTTATCAGGTAGTTAAGGACTCGCAGAAATACAATGTATCAAATAATTTATTAAAATTCGATTTCTACAATATTTTTTTCTGAGTAAACATGTAAGAATACATGTATTGTATTCTTCTATTGTATATAGTACTTATTTGTTGTTTGTAGATAGGATTCGAGTGTATATTTGCCACGTAAGCAGTAAGCCTAAACGTGCTAATGTGACAGACAAAGGAAATTAGGAGCGCCGTGACCGCGGGCCGGCTTACACTAGGCCGGTGTGATAGAAGGGGTGAGCCGCACTGACAAACGGAGCGACTAGCGGGTGTTAACATCTTCCTAATTTATTATTTTTTTAGAAGATATATCGTCTCTCATCTACAAATATAGTAATAGTAGCTTAAGAGGTAGTAGGAAGGGAGCAGCCGTGTGGAAGTCTGTGGCAACAAACTACCTCCCCTCTCGTCACCAAATTGTCTGTACTTTTTTATGTCGATGTGTTGTAAGTATTTTTTACTAGAATACAATTAGCGATTTGATAGTATCACACTAATAGTATTTCTTTCTTTCTTCGATCAAAATAAATAAACAAATTCGACATACATTCTCTGTCTCACACTGCAGTCATTACAATCCGCTCCGCTTGTGCCTATGGTGTGTACCTGTCTGCATCTACGTGGAAAGCACTTACGGTACCCTTTATTCCCATGCTTTTACCCAAAACTATAATTATTGTTGTGGACGTTAATTTATTACAATAGGCTTGCAAGATAAATACTTTTAAATCATCCAAATTAATGTTTCCATTGTAAGAACATTAAAATATTTGACTGACAAAGAGGAAAAAATTATAAAAAGAGTTTTGCTCTAACCGCGTTATGGTGTAAGCTCTCATCTCTTCTTGAGATAACGTAAAAAAATGCTAAACTAAAATAAGATTAATAGAACAAAGGAGCATTATTTAAATAAATATATCTAATATATAAAATTCCCGTGTCACGATGTTAGTTACCGTACTCCTCCGAAACGGCTCGAACGATTTTTATGAAATTTTGTATACATATTGGGTAGGTCTGAGAATAGAACAACATCTATTTTTCATACCCCTAAGTGACAAGGGTTGCCCACACTAAAAAAAAAATATTTTATTTTTTGGACGATTTTTTTTGTTTTTATTTTTTTTATAATGGTGCATTAAAAATACATACACCTAGAAAAAAAAATATTCGGCAAAACAACGTTTGCTGGGTCAGCTAGTTATTAAATAACAGTAAGAATATAGTATTTAGTGGTCGATCGTAAAACTAGTGAATAATGACAGTATTATAATTATGAATGCAGTCAGAACGCGGCGGTTGCCAACATTAAAAATACCGAGTGAACGTCCGGCCGAGTGTTTAACGTTGTACTAGCGGTATAAACAGTTCCATTAATTAATTAATGATTTTAGTGAAGGGTCGCTCTTCACAGGGCACCGGCCCTTGTCGAGCTGATATTTAACAAATATCAACGAAACTAATCAAAACATTGTTAATGATGAAAATCGTGATTTCGTGAAGGTCTTCAACTTGCGATTTTTAGGAATATCAAATAAAAAAAATTACCTCTAGTTCGATTAATGTTTTTATTTCGGGCCTGCACGAGAAATAAACTTATTTGTCTAATCATGCGGCCGTTTATTTATTAAAAACGCATAACTTAACACTATCATAATACAAGCTCTTAGGAGAAATTAGAAGCATAGAAACCGGCTCTCAATTTTGGATTCAGATGCCTTAACCGCTGAGCTACGTGTTTATATGAATGTGTGTCATGTAGTGTATAACATAGAACATGCTTTGAGTTAGTTTATTCTACCCTAAATTCTATTGTATTGAATTCTACAATTTCAAGGGGTGAAGCTAATTGAATTAAAATTGTAGAAAGTAAAGGACAAGGCAGTTAAATAAATCAATCAAAAGGTAATGTTTCAAAAAAAGACGCTATTGCTCGCGCGTTTTAAAATTTCACTCTCGTCATTTTTTTCATATCGTGCCTAAAGAATTATATCTACATACAATAAACAAATGGCTGAAATAAATTAAAGTAAAATGTTGCGTCAACTTTGTCTCTACTCTCCAGTTAACAGACTTGAGTTGAAGATTTATGATGACCTAAATATTTGATGTAAGTGCCAGTGTTAGAGTTTGGATTTCGGTCATCGACGCCAAACGCTTCTAAATATAATCTGTCAGCCGTCTGACCTCCGCGGCGCGACTACACTCATTTTTATTTGGGATTGGAATCGTATTCTTTGTCGTCATAATGTAATATGAATGTTCCTCCCTCCCAGAGCCAAAGTCTGTCTGCGAGGCCGATACTTTGGCACAGAAGCTTTTATCCAACCAATTTACAACATAGGGCTTTACTCACCGACCGACAATACACACGCTAAACATTCCATTCCAACAAATACAACTGTTATTGACGCCGAAGTTTTAGTTTAATTAAAATGTAATTTATAGCGGGAGACCAAAATAGCAGCCAGTGCTTAGCCATGTCGCGGGATGTTAGAAAGTTTAGCAGCTGTGTAAACTTCAAGATTAGTTCGTTCCGTTTATGTGGTTTGTCCAAACTCATATTCAAAATGCATGAAACAGTTTATTGTTTTGAATTGTTTGTAAAATATAATTAAAGTGAAATACAGACGCATAAGTGGTTTAATAAACGGAAACGTGACTTCCGTGAGAAATTCATTGCAAAACTATCAGTTATTGTTTTCATTTTTGTACCGTTGTAACGTGTTTGTAGATAATGCCAATTAAAAGTATGTTTTATTGAATGAGAAATGAGACAAACCAAGCTATCGTCATGCGGTTTGTGTAAACATCATTAAACATTTACATACATCATTATGTAAACTGCTTTCGCGAATCATAAGCTATAAAAAGGCGTCACAAATCTTCCACGTTGACTCAAAAACATTTCATTAACGCCACTCAGCCTTGAGAACAGATCGGAATGCCCAGCTCCGCGCTCGTCACACAATTCCTCTATTTCAGACCATCCGTTGTACGTATTTATAATCTGTTATTGAGTTCCCGTGATTTCGCTGACAACTGCCGGAAAACAAAGATGGCGTCGGAAGCGCGAATATCGAAATAGATTTATTTGAAAAAGTTTGCTGTCCGGTTATTTCTTTCAAGGTCTTTCATTTATATTATTTGTGGGTGCAGTATATTTTGTAAGTAATAAATCTTCGTGATTATGTGAATACATTCCCACCCGATTACAAAAATATCTTCCGTAGTAAATTCCTATGGCTGTTGCATGAGTAAAATAATTATAGTGACACGACTTGTGACGTCATTACGTGGGTTATTAGTGGTTTAACAGGTATTTGAAGAGCAATTTTAAGGAATTGGTAAATGTATTGTCACGTACAAAAATAAAGGGCTTAGTTCAACAATGCTTGTATGCTTGGCTCAAATTTCGATGATTGATGCAAAAATTTCAGCTTAATAAAAAACCGGGCAGTGAGCCAAATATAAACAGGATTTGATAACAGACAAAGGGGCATGTGAAACTAGTACTTAAAATGAAGAACTAATTGCCAGGATATCTAGGACAACGTGGAAGCATGGCAAACCTGCTCCATAGTCCGATCAAAACCGATTCTAAACTCACACAATAGATGGGACACCATTGTTTTATAGTCAAACGCCGTAATCCTGCGAGCTATTCAAGGCAACAATGTAAGCTATCCATCTAATCATTACCAATCAGCTGATGATTAGTGATTGACTCGGATCTATATCATATACTGAAGCGAATTGTCTATCCAAGATGCCTGGCGAATTATAAAAATTGATTGTATATCGTGTTGTTGTATCATTTAACTTATGCTACGCTAATTGTTGTAAATATAATAATTATATACACTTTTGTTTTAAATCCTTTTTTGCATATCTTGGTATGTTTTTATGTCCTTTATTTTAGAAAACCATCAATATATAGGTTTATAGTTTTAAATGTGAGACGAATATAGCTGAGCTTAAAATATACATGTTTTTGACGTTTCAATTAGTCGAGGAACTATAAACAATATTTTATAATTTAAACTTTAAAATTCTAAATATATACTAATATAAAATGAAAATAATTTGCTATTTACAAAGCATTTCAATTTAAATTGCTTACAGCGAACTAAAATGAGTTGGAATATTAATTAACATTTGTAAAGCGAATGATATTGCAATGCGAATCCAATATGAAGCGCTACGATTGTAAGCGGATTAGACAGAATAATATCAATGTAAAAAATGCCATATTTGAAATTCCGAATATTTAGCTAAAGAATAAAGGACAATGGGTATACCTATTCCACGTATTGTGCCCGGTCCGCGTTCACGCGAGCCGTTCATAGGAATGGGATTTTGAAGCTCTAATAAAGCTTAACAAAAAGGGCACGTACGTTCTATTAAAAAGTTACGAATAAAAAGTATCTTCTTACAGACAAAAATGTCCTATTGCCAATATTGTAGCAAAGTACCTACCAATGTGAACCTGTTACGGTTTCTGATACTATGTTAATAAAATTATTCTAAGATACTAAGTATTGGTTTCTACTCAGCTATGAGAATTTATGAGCTCTTCTTTAAGCATTTGCTTAAACTTACGCATCTGTTCCTTATTGGATTCATGTAACAACTTAGTTTACGTGTAGACGCAGCGAATAGTGTACGTTTCTTGTATTACCAAAAATAGACAGTATAAGTTTAATTTATTTAAAATTTAATCCCACCAAAAATATTTTCATGTAAAATGTTGCCAAGACGAGCCCATATGACTCGCACTATCAAAAGGTTATCAGATCTCATGTAGAGCCAAGCTTCTAACACTACACGCCCTAACTCTACAAGGCCTAACTTCACAAACTCTACACCTTAGTCAAAATATGTAGCTTGGTCATTTCGCTACATTCACATAGGCGTAAGGTGAAAAATTAATTGTTCAATACTTTTGTGTTATACAATAGTTCTTGTAGTAACGAACGGCCAATTCAGATTGCCTGCTTGCTAGAATTAGCAATTTCAATCTGATTTAATAATATTCTGCAAGTTTCACACGCCATTTAGAATGAATGAAAAAAAAATATACCCAGACACAGAACAAAAGATCTTGGTCACCAGAAAACCTTTTTTCTTGGTGGGAATTGAACCCGCGACCTAGAGTATAGTATTCAGAGCCACTAAACACTAGACCAAAAGTCCCGTCAAGTTTATCAAGACAATGCGTCGAGTGCATTGTAATTTGGGTACCGTGGGTACCTATCAAATGTAGATGCAGAGTAGGAAGTAATTTGTAAATAGATGGTAAGGATAATAATAGTTTCTACCACATACGACTGTTTGTTCCTTGAGAAAGCCTCACAATTCCGACTTGTTTCTTTCACTTCAGGTTTTTCGCAATGCAGCGACTTACTTGCCGTTCGTTAATTGTTTTATCTGTAAGCATTGGGAACAATAAAAGTATGACCGTTTTTATAAAAATTACTCACCTGTCCCGTTGACATTCTGTTATCAAATCTTGCAAGTTCAATTTGATCTACTTCCTGGATTCCGATTTAGCTGAAATTTTGACCGCATGTGTACACATTGTGTCAGCTGCACAGAGCTGACCTGATACTAGACTTAGATGGTGGTTGGAGCACAACTATAAAACACCATCGAATTTAGGTGCTTTTGAATTGTCATTTCGAGTCCTGTTTTTCGACGGCAAAAAAGCAATCTAAAAGCTCGTGTTTTAAAAGGGTTTTCTTTTACAAGCTTGTTCTAAAATAGCTGCCATTTAAATGCGTCTAAGAAATGAAAACAAATTCTTTAAACTTATAAGACACAGAAGGACGCAAACTGTAGAGCGCGGCGACACAACTTCGGTGTTTTTATCCCGGAACTTCTCCGTCCACGTTTTTCGTGTCGTCACAATGGCTTCCCGAGACCTGGTAATGACCCACTGAGACAATTAGTGTTGGAAACCGAAAGCAAGCTATCACTTTCATACGGCCAAAGTTGCATAATGGCGCGAGTAATGCTGCATTTAATAATGAATCTCATTACTAGACTCGCTTTTGTTTCACGTTTAGTTGAACGCCGAAATAGGACTCGGAAATGTTTAACATTTACCATTTGTAAGATGAAGATTTCATTTAGGTTAATTGCAGTTTTGTGAATTACCTATTTATAAATTTCGAGTAGGTATGATATTTCATTTTGTATCTGATGCTATAGAACATTCTATGTACCTACTACACTGCCTTTCTTTGGTGTCACAAGTCATTGAAATTGCACACTTACTTAACACGTTCGGTGCGGTATCGGGTTGATTGTATCTGATGCTCATCTTTCCTCCGGTGCGGGGTAAAAATTACTGTGCTAGCCGCTGGTGCGGGACAGATATATTTGGTCTCCCAATGAATATGAATGAGACAGTTAGTGTTTTGGAATTGCCTCGTTAAATAGATAATATAGGTTCGAAAAAATTGCATCGGGTTCTTACGACCCGATGCCGACTGAAGCAATATTTTTTACGTCTAGTGCGTTCATCGGTTCTAAACGACCCGATGCCCGATGACCCGATAGACGCACTAGATTACATGCTAGTTGAGCTAGTGAGGTGCGTGTGTTTCGATGCGTTTTTATGCAACTGAACTGAATATGAAGCGATCCAGGAAAATGTTGTTTGAGCGAAGGTCCCCCAAGACAAATAATATTGGGTAAACGGAATATGTATGATAATGCCAACCCGTCAACTGGTCAAACATTACACGTCGAAAATACTGCAGTTAGCAATCCCCAGCCACCACATTGACCCTCACCATAAACCAGTACAGCTCATAGTGAACGAATACAAATATTGGAACAGAAAAGAATTCAGCCAGCTTACGGTATAATTAATTTTACATGTTCAAAAAAAACATATCATACATTTTATCGATGACGATGTTTTTTTTTATCATCCACAGCACTAAAAACTTATCGATACTTTTAATAACCAGTGCGGATAACGGATCCTTAAGATCCGACAGACAATTCCTTTATTTACAAACAAACCATTCAGTGCATCTACCTACGATTTCAGCCTTTTATTGAGTGTTTATTTGTCAACATATTGAAATAAAAGAAAATGCTTTAATCATTATATCTATAAAGATAAGTCCACCTAAACCAATGTAAGTCGATCGGATCTTTTTGACCCACCAACGCACCAGGAACAAGTCGTGCTTCGGATATAATAGACCCCATGCCGCACCAACTGAAAGTAATCAAATTTGACTAACGCAGTGAACGTGTTAAACGAATTTCATTAAAATATTCGCAAATGTTCTTATTTATTTAATAGTTAGTAGAATCAATACTCATTATTTCCATGCTAAATTCGAACCAATTTAGCAACCCGCTAAATTTCTTGAATATCCGTACCGTGTGCTTCGTGAGCTAAAGGTACCTACCGCTTGATACATTTAAATACGTGTGATATTACGACAATTTTATAAAATTTAAGTAGTCGGTTTCAAAACCCATTATTGCCTCTAACTTAGCTTCGATCCACCCTCTCCCATTTGCAGGGTGACTTAATATGATATTATTAGGAAGGCATTAAGTGCGTGCGGGCCACAAATTAGGGTGTAGGTATCTCATGTACCAAGTGAACTTTTGAAAGATTTTGATCATTGCTTAGGCCAAAATCTGAGGCCAGTCAAAGCGTAAGACACAGGGTATACTTAATCCTGTTCAGACGATACTGCCTTATAGTGATTATTGCTTGCTTTTGGTGCAGGTGACATGGTACCGCAACGAGCGGCGCTTGTTGGAGGCGGAGCGCGTGGCGCTGGCGCGCGACGGCAACTTCTGGTGCGCGGACGTGGCGGCGGTGAGCGTGGACGACGCCGGCCGCTGGACCTGCACGGCGGAGAACGCCGGCGGCCGAGCCAGCTGCTCCGCGCATCTCAATGTACTTGGTGAGATATCGATGCTGATTAATCATTATGTATTAGATGGTTTGAAATTAACTAGTCTATTTAAAAATGCCGCTTAATCTGCTATCAGGTCTGAAAATATTTTTTATCCACTTTTCTGTGGGTCGACGATATAGTTAAGGTCTTGGGTCGAGTCTGGATAAGGCTGGCATAAGACTGTAGAAATTAGCACGAGAATATGGCTTATTCTTAGCTGTGAGAGGACTAAGGCTGTGGGTGATGATTATGATCTGAAAATCATCGCAAATTGCTAAATCCTCCACTAGGTCCTTCAGGGCCATTAAAGAACTTTCTACTGATTTTAAGTTGGATACTTACTAAATGCGTTCCCAATATTCTAACCAATTATGTCATATAAAAAAAGATTTTTTGGTAATGCGTCAAAAATTTATAATAAAATACCAGATGGCATAAAAAAAATGTCCTTAATAAAGTTTAAAAAAAATCTAAACTCACTGCTCAAAAATGTTACTATGCAGTGGATGATTTCCTAAACGATTCATTTTAATTATTATTGTACTAGCTGTTGGCCGCGACTTCGTCCGCGTGGTTAGAAGATATAAGTTATAATTTATACCTGCCTTCTATCTATCTATCTGCCTTCTATCTATCTTGTAGGATTCAGTCAGCGTTAGCAATGTAAGCGCAAAAAATGTGTTTTTTACGACCTCACATTAGAAACCTCAAAAATTGTAGCCTATGTGTTATTCTGATGTATAAGCTATATAGTGGTAAAATTTCATTCAAATCTATTCAGTAGTTTGTACGTGAAAGAGTAACAAACATCCATACATCCATACTTACAAACTTTCGCCTTTATAATAGTAGTAGGATTCTTTTATTTTCTCTTAATTTTATTTCTTATTGTATGTTTCAAATTCATTTGTATGGTTTAAATAGTACCTAAAATGTACTTTTTATTATTTATTTAATTGTTATATTTTTACGCCTTCATGGCAAAACATAGCGCTCCTTATGTATCTTTAACACCAGCATTTAATGTACCTACCTATGTTTAACAAATAAATATTCTTGATTCTTGATAAAATTTTCATGTCCTCAGCCAAAATCAATTTCTTCTAAGTATAAATAGTTTTAAATTTCCAACAAAAGTGACAGCATTGTAATGTTCCAGTGCCGAAAGCGTACAAGCGTCCTGAGTTCGTGGAGGAGCTGCGCGCGCTGCTGACGGAGCAAGGCACGGTGTCACTGGAGTGCAAGGTGGTCGGCGTGCCCACGCCGCTGCTGCGCTGGTTCAAGGTAACACAACAACACCATACAGAATGACCGGCATATATGTAACTAGTTTTTCGCCCGCGGCTTCGCCCGCGTCGAGGTCGGTTATATCGCGTTTCCAAGAGAACTCTTCAAAAGTCCGGGATAAAAACTATCCTATGTTCTTTCTCAAGGTCAAATCTATATCTATACCAAATTTCATTAAAATCAGTTCAGTGGTTTAGACGTGAAAGCGTAACAGACAGACAGATAGACAGAGTTACTTTCGCATTTATAATATTAGTAGGGATGTAATACGAATGGAGTACTGCGACGTCTAGTGTTCACGATGACAGCATCGGCAGTTGTTTTACTGTAGGAAGAAGTGTGGTTATAGGTGGGATTCTTCTACCATTGGTAGTCAGCACAAAAGCTAACGCTGTCTGATTGACAAGAGTCATCAACAATAACGAAGTTCTATAAATTACTTTTTAGTTTTCTAAAGTTCTATACAAAATAATTTCCTTAAATTGTAAAGGTCGTGCAAATCGTAAATCTAATTTTTTTTAGTCGTTGGGACTAATGAAATAACGCAGCGAGTCTCGAAACACGACTCTTGGCCTATCAAACGACAAACGTCGAAAAACCATAAAAGTGAAAAATAACATAATTGCTTGAAAATAAGTTACAGTGACCACTGTAGATAAAGTTTCAGTGTGACGGATAAAACCCAGTGCTGTTTATGAGTTCCCCTCAAGCGAGTAACCTCCGCGGTAACCAGCTCTCGAGTTAGCGGTCGACTGCACTCAGACATGTTTACACAGGGTGCGTCTCGTCTGCGCCTTTGAAGCTGTTTGCTGCTAGATGTCAACGCCGCGGAAACTGTACTTGTACTCATAAAATATTATAAATCCATAAGGGTGTTTATTTGAACAATTTTGATGTTTTTTTAGCACCGAGAAAAAAAGATTTCTATCTATTTCTCATAATTATTACTTGTCAATTTTTCTTGCAATTCGCAAAGCAATTAGGCAGTCATGCAAAAATGCATGCATGACGATCCAAATGAATGTATATTGAGGTTTTTCAAAAATTGTAACTTGCTTCAAATTTTAATACACGAAGAATAACCGTGATCTGCTTTAGTGCAAGCAAATGATAGAAAACTTTTAAGTACATGAACGGTGAAATAGTGGATAACCATTGACATATACACATAAACGGGATGGACTTATTAGATGACTATCACATCCGAGACCTTTACCAAATCCTTCTAATTGCTAATCTATATGTTATTGCAGGACAGTCGCGAGATAAAAGCTGGCGACGTATTCGCGCTGACTGCGAATGCCGAGGACCCGACGTCGCTGGGCACGTACACGTGCGAGGCGGTGAACTGCATGGGCCGCGCCTACTCCTCCTCCAAGGTGCACGTCGTCGGCCGCGGCAGCCGCGAGGGTTCCGCGAGACCACCTTCTAGGTAACATATACACTGGAACTTTTTAGCGCTTACTTATATTACTTTTCCCAAAATTATGCTCATTTCTTATTTCACAGTCACAGACTAGCATAAAAAACCACGGCTTGCACTCCGGGAGTGCCGGCAGATGTAAAAACTTCAATATTAACGTTGTGATTTTTTTATATTTTGTAATTGTTATGGAATAATTTTGTACGAATTGCTTTTATTATCATAATAAAAATTCTATCATTTATGTGGTAGAATTCAGAATTTATGTATATCACTATCGCTGCAGTATAGCTCTAAATAAGTTTTCATCTTACGCTTTTTCGATCAGCACCACGTGACCCTGACGCGAGTTTAAATGTTTTTACCCATACAGAAAAAAGTGCCCAGCGCCACTAAAGAAGTTTTCACTTCAAAAACACAAACATGACAAGTCTAATGACAGTGACCGCGCGGTTCTAAAATGCATTCCCTATGAAAAAGAACCGACGAGAAACTTCCCAGAAGATTTCAATAAAATTGATTCGATATCGAACAACTTCATAGATAGTACACATGAGGATGGAAATCTCAATACGAACTAAGTCAGAAACCTTACAAACTTTTAATAAGCTAAACGTGTTTTGAAATAGCTCGGCCTTTACATTAAACACCGCTTTATGCTTGGAACCGAACAACTTCCTTGAAGAAAGCCAAAGAAAATTCCAACACAATAATAAAACAGAAAATCTGTGGTTTACACAATCTAGGGCAAATTGCGATTTTTATAAAGTACTAGCTGTTGGCCGCGACTTCGTCCCCGTGGGTAGAAGATATAAGTTATGATTTATACCTGCCCTGTTTTTTTACATTTTCCATTGTATCTTCGCTTCTATTAGTCGCAGCGTGATGGTTTATAGCTATGCTCGATGAATGGTCTATTCAACTCGAAAACAATTTGGACCAGTAGTTCCTGAGATTACCGCATTCAAACAAACAAACAAACTCGTCAGCTTTATATATTAGTATAGATTAATTTCCTTGCGTAGGAAGGGCGCATTGGAAACAATGCTCTTCTTCGAAACGCGTATAAAGTTGAATTGAACAGGATTCTATTGAAGTTCGTATTTCATATTCCTGTATTTTATTTTTATTTATAAAATCTATTTACGGGAAAACTAATATTAGCACATATATTTTTAGTAATTAGTAGTAAGTTCTAAATTGTCTTGGAATTTTATGCCGGTTTATCAAAAGCCATCAATATTACATCAACGAATTATATTTACAAACTAGCTGGCCCAGCAAACGTTGTTTTGCCTAATGAATAATTTCTAGTTGCATGTATTTTTTAATGCCACATTATAAAAATATAAAAACAATAAAAATCGTCCGGAGGAGCACGGTAACTAACATCGTGACACGGGAATTTTATATATTAGAAGAAGATTCTTTGAGTCAGAAAAGTTTTACTGTAACATTGAAGCTTTGACTCGGAGATAGAAAAGGAATAGAAGGCTGTTGTATTCATGAAGTAGTTATTTACACTAAAGAGATAATGGGACATGGCTCATTAAAACTGCTTAGGTTAAAGCATACCATTACCGTAGTATCATACGCTCAGTTTCCCGCGATGAAATCAATGCCAAGGTTATAGTTCATGTATTATTCATGAAGTTAGCGCACACTTGCAGAGCCTCGTGTCTATTAAACATGCATCAACTTTAAAACTTAGCATGTCCAGTTAATAGCTGGAATACAACTTTGCTATCTACTTTTTCGATTTTACTTTAAAACTCGATAAACTGTCCTTGAATGATCTGCTACGCTGTGTATTGTTCAAAGTTTTTGTTGTATTGAATTGAATGACGACCTCCGTGGTCGAGTGGCGTACGCACCGGTTTCAAGGTGTCGCTAGCTCTGAGGTCCCGGGTTCGATCCCCGGTCGGGTCAATGTAAAAATCACATTTCTACATTTTCCCGGGTCTGGGTGTTTGTGGTACCTTCGTTGTATCTGGATTCCATAACACAAGTGCTTCAGCAACTTACTTTGGGTTCAGAACAATGTATGTGATGTTGTCCGCATTTATTATTATTTATATTTATTAATTTCCAAGCTCTTTATCTGGAATTAATTCTTTGAAGTTATAATTCAACCAATGTTCTGTTTCCGATTAAGTCATTATGTAAAACTTGGTTAAAAAACTCGCACCGACCGCTGTAAGAAATGAGATGAAAGAGTTTCATAAACATCCAAGTCACATGCACAAAGATACCCAGACTCAGGACAAGCATTCGCGGATCACACAAATGCTTGTTCTACATGGGAATCGATCCCGTTACACGTTGAGCACTGTGGGTTTGGCATCGTTACCTAATTTACTGGGATAACCGTGCTGCCGCAAAAAATGATTTTAATTTAGTTTTTACGATTGCCGTTTACTATAAATGAAACCGTTGCTCAATGTTTTGTTTTGAGGAAATGCTTTTGTGTCTGGAGATTTCTAAAAGAAAGATTCAAGGATTTCTTCAGTTTGAAAACTAAACTAAACTCTGAACTGCCTCCAAACTTAAAATCCTAAGTCACATCTTGTCATCTCCCATTATTCCATTTAAAACTTTTGTACTTTTTTCATGACCTTATGAACGGCGATGAAGTTCATCTGCTACACATAATAATATACTCAATCAATAAAACTGCGCGTGAAAGGGAAACTCGGAGTCTGATTACCGCGACGACAGTAAATGATTTCTTCCTTTGTGCGTTTATGAATCGATATCAGACAAGAAAATTGAATTTCTTCAAGTACGTAGTACTTTTTAAAGGTCAAGTTACCTTGGACAGCACCCTGCTTCGCCCACCCTTCACTTAGAGCTAGCTTCTGTTTTTGACAATAACATTGTATTGTTATTTATTCTAGCAGCGTAACGCCGGAGCCGCCTCCGATCTTCACGAAGGAGTTGGAGGACCAGTTCGTGCGGATCTCTGAGCCGCTGACGCTGAGCTGTCACATCGTGGTGCCGCCCTGGCCGCGCAGCGTCGTCTGGTACAACAAGGAGGGCAAGGTCGAGGCCAACGAGAGGTCAGTGCATCAAAACTCCACTACTTACACACTTAACTACCTTTCCTCCGAAAATTACAATGTTCCTAAGTTTTACTAAGATCTTAAGCCTTTTAGAAAGACTTCGAAACTGTCGCTACTTTCCATGTGAGCAATGGCCTCTGAACTGTGAATTATTTATTGGTTAAAATATTTAAAACCGCCGATAGTATATGCACGTATTACTGAAAAGACTGAAGAAGCTTTCAATGCAGTTCGCGTGTTCGTAAGCTACTTACCCCCATGTCTAAGTACAGTCACAGGTGAATGCTCGTGAAAGTATAACAAATTATTTTTGCACGTCTGCCGTCGCTGTGTGTCCGTTGGAAATTACATTCAGTTGTACCTGAAATACTAGTTGTATGTGTGTGTAAATGAATAGGTATACAACTGCTCTGCACTCCTCTAAATTAAATTTTAACAGTAATTACTACGAAAAGTCGTCAAATAGAATTAAATTCGTATTGAAAAGCGTTCAACATTCGAAACTAGGAAATTGGTAACCAAAACTTCAGTATTGATGTTGCCTGATAAACTGAAAATTTTGCTTCCATTATTAATTGTGTTATAAATTTTTCTTTACACCACAATTATTTTGTAGGAGTGTAAAATCAAAATCGCAAAGCTTTTCGGTATTAAAAAGTTAATATCAACATTCCGCCAGTGAATATTGATCACGATATTCGTTCAATTTATTTAATCCCTTTAGCAAACCTGGATTTAATAGATATTAATTAAATCGTGCTCCAATAACAGATACAGCTCGCAGTTAGGTCGGGACCAGTTCTGAGAATCGGAGGAAACGTCTTAATTAACTTAGCAAGTTTATTACGTTCTTGCATATTACTTAGGCAAAGAGATTCGCTCGTAATTAAAACTCCAGTTATTTGTAAATATGGCTTCGTGCATATCTGCTGTAATACCGATATGAATCCGAAAAAACTGAGACCGCCTCGACGAGGGTTCTGTACTGCAATACGAGTCTAAAAACTATTTGTTTTTTTGCTTTCTCCAGTCGTATATTGCAATTCATCTTGATTAAATCAATAATATCTGGCATTGCAGAAAAAAACCTGAAAGTGAGTGCCTGCAACGGCATCGGGATATTGGCGAATTATGCTAAACGCAAATACATAATAACAACCGCGATAGATATCAGATTAGTTTAAGCATGAAGGTTTTCATGTCCTTAACCCGCGGATCCCTAAGAAGGATATAGAAGCGGTGCTCAAACGAATATGAAAATGTTCTATTCGTTTTTGAGTCGCCGGTTTATTTGTTCATGTAGGTGTCCTTTGTGATCCCGGCCGAGTGTAATGAGGGGCGACCGCTCACCGTTTCTTTGTAATGTTCAGTATTTGATCGCTGGCTAATGTTTGTATATTAAAATATGTCATCCGAGTGACTTTATTCGCGTGGAATAATGATTTTGGTCAGCATGTTTTCTATGTGATTTTTTAAATTGCCAGTAAGTACCTTATTATTTGTGGACCGATTGTCATGAAACAAACACTAAATGTTAAGTGAAGATTATTATTATACTACCTACATTATGTAGAGACTCATTATCATCAAAGGCCTCCCCGAATAATGTCCATGACGCTTGCTTTACTAATATTTATTTCCCAGGATTCCTGGTGTTTGCTTTAGTGAAGGCGAATAATTTCATGTGTTTATACGAAATGATGAAATTTTCTGTGTTATGGTGCGAGAGCCCGGCTTCGGTTAATAAATGAAATTATTTTATTTATTGTGGTAGAACAAATTTTCGGTACATTTAATAATTCAATATTGATGAGAATATTTTTAATGGATGTCTCTGCTTTATGAAATATCGTGTTGATTTTGATATATTGCTCGGTGATTGAGTCACAACCTACTTACCTTTCGTACTTTAGCTTTGATGAGCCATGGCCCACATTTGGTTGGTGCACTCTTAATCATAAAAAGATAATACTAATATTGACTTATTACCATATTTTATTGTAAAAGTAGAGATTCTCTTTAATGATTACGAGAAAAGAATAGCACGGTTTGCTTTTTTTTCTGAAATTCTCTGAAGTTTTCAAAGATGAAAAAATTAACTTCTTTGAAAATAGGATAACTTTGAGGTAATAGTGATCTCGTGAAAAAAACTGATCTCAACTCAGCAAGTTTATCAAGGCACGACAGATTAACACCCTTAAACGTCCTCACTCAAGACAGCAACTATATTGTTCGTCCTGGGAACCGAAACCGTCACCTTGTTCACAGCAGCCACGCTTATTTACTACTAAATCAACAATGCAGCTGCGATACTCAAATACATCATATTTTCAAAATAATAACCACCTCCGAATCTCCAATGATAATAGTGAGACTACGAAACAGCATCAGTAATAACGCCATAACGGCATGCCCAGAGTCGGCTACAAACCAACATTTACCAATCAGTCAACGCGGAATCCTCGTTACAATTTACAGAATGCAACGGAAGCAGAACACAAATAGATTATGAACCGAACAAACATTTATTTGAAATCCTAATTAACGGGAGGATGCATAGAATTAGTGCAAGCATTTCGATATTGTATTTTGAATTATCTGGTCACTGTATTGCAGTGTATCGGTATGTTTCCAGTTAAATGAAGAAAATGGAATACCATCAAAATATAAAATTGAACTGAGAGCCAAGTATGCCTCGGTTGTTGACTGTAACGACAAAATAGTGTGATCTTATTTTGTTCCAAGTAATAATATATGTTCTTATTACTGAGGATAATATATTGTAGGCAAAGGTCTGCCTTGGATGATTTGGCTCATTATGTATCTTGCAAGTCTCAACGTATGAGCAGAATTGCCACGCTTATGTGAAAAAGTTTTTGAGTTATTAAGAGGTTGTTTGAGTTGCTCCAAGTGCTTCGTGTAGTATTACACACGGTGCTGCACTGCGAGCCAGTTCTCTTACTTTAACTTGGCTTGGAGCACGGCAGCTAGATTCAACATTTATCTCTGTAAGTTAGCTGACATATTTATAAGAAAAGGCCTAAGAAGATTGAGGTTGTTACCAAACTTCAAAAGCCACAAACCACTTACATTAAATCCAACAAGCCTATTCGTATTCCCGCTTAAACACTACAATCATTTATGTTAATCTCGGAAAACCTGTCCGTCGGTGTTTGAACATAATCCAATTCCCCGGATACTACGTTCGGAGCGCAACAAGTCGACAAAGTGATACCGCGTGACAAATTGTTGTTCAACATGCCGTGGCTTGTAGCACTTAATTCTGTGCACGAGTTCACTTGCAGAGCGCGGTGACACGCGGACACATTGGAATCTTTCGACAGACACGTGATTTACTCAAAGGGCCAAAGGGGTGAACAATTAGGCCCTAACTGCCTACACTGCCTACCGGAGATCGTGTACGTGTTCGATTCCAACCCAGGACAAATGTTTTCGTGATGAGCACGACCATTGGTTCCGTGTGTGGGTGCAATTTATCTACATTATGTGTGTATTTAAAAAATATATAGGTATGTTGTTCAGTTGCTACTGCGCACTAGCGCACCTATGACTAGGTGGCATTGTGTGAAAGTTTTGTGGGATAAAATCTTCTTCTATCTTCTAATATGTAAAATTCCCGTGTCACGATGTTAGTTACCGTACTCCTCCGAAAATTTTCGACCGATTTTTAGGAAATTTTGTATACATATTGGGTAGGTCTGAGAATAGAACAACATCTATTTTCCATACCCCTAAGTGTTAAGGATTGCTCACAGTTAAAAAAATATATTTTATTTTCTTGGACGAAATTTTTTGTTTTTATTTTTTACAATGTGGCTTTAAAAAATACATACAACTAGAAAAAAAAAATCGGCAAAACAACGTTTACTGGGTCAGCTAGTAAAAAGTATAAAATGCGAGCGAGGTACAAAAGGAAATGGGCGAAACGACAGACAGCTTGAGGGGTGATGTAATAACCCTTAAGAAATTGAAACAGTACGGTCAAGGTCACGGTCGAGGACGGTAGACTTTTGACGGTGTGCTCTGGGGTAGCAAACAACGGAGGGAGTTGCTCACGGATGTGGTACCAGAGGAATTCTTTTAAGAAGCCTTAATTTAGAGCCTAGCGACAGACCACGAGACAGGTGTCTCATTGTTTGTCAGCAATGATATTCCCGGTTTCCGAGTGAGCTAATATTTTGACAGCAAATGTATATTGCGTGTCAATGTAATGTTATGTAATTACAGCCATAGCTAGTTACTGTGATGTTGCAGTTAAGTGGCGATAGGAGCTCCGCTAAAATCACTATCGAATTTAGACTAGTTGGATTTGTCTTTTTGACCACTTTGATTCAAAAGCAAAAAACTATCTGTAGGCTTTTTTTGTTTAGTTTCTTATGCCTAAGGATTCACTGTCGTACCGTCTGACATCAGTTTCTGGTGAATCAAGATGGCTAAACAACTGAAAATTTCAATGATAATGTGTATCCATAGCCGATTAAATACAATCAATGACGTCAATAGATATCTTGACTTGACTTATCGAAACGCAATGTCATCTAAATAAATTCTGCCGATTATTATTGACGTCAAAAATTTTAGATATTATTGATTATCGATTATGATTGGCTGTAGTTAAAGTTAGCCTTCTTGCTGGTTTTAACTGCTCTACTAGTTCACCAAACATTCCTTTTTATAAAAAATCATTATAAGTATTATAAGTGGACTTTATTTCCGAAACCCGCTTCATTTTATGATATCCGCATTTTTCAGGACCCGCTATCCCCCATATTCCACTACAGTTTTAATTAATTCGTCAGCCACATTTGTACCAATATATTAAAGTGAAGCGCTTGGTATGCTCCTGTGCGGCCCTTCACATATTTGAGGGCTGGTTAAATTTGCCGTTCGATATTTATATTTTGGTATTGTTGCCACATTAAATGCGAACTTTGTTTGTGGGATTATCGGCAGCGTGTTTTTTAATTTGCATTAATCTCGCCCTCGTTTGATGTATTAAAATGGCTCTAAAGCTTTGGTAACTGGTATTTTGTAATCCGCGATTAATTTCAATATTATCGTGTACTAGATAAAGCCCACGGTTCATTTGAATTTATATAATTTGTGTAACAACTTCCACGTAGTCACTTACTTCTTCATCCATCCATAATTTACGTTGTGGATGGTATTAGACCAGAGTCTAATACAAACTCATAATATTATTTATTTTTCATGAGACTTCTTCAATGATACAAATTACAGCCAATCTCCCACACGTGGGTAGTTGATCAAAACTATCATTTTTGAGGAGTTGTTCTTTACACCTCCGAATTGCTTTTATGTGGTGGCTGTTAGCTTTTGATAAAGTCAGTACGGAAGATTTTGTCCATTTTTAGGGTTCCGTACATCTGAATACAAAAACGGAACCCTTATAGGATCACTCGTGTGTCTGTCCGTCCGTCGTTTACAGTCAATTATCTCCGAATCTATTAGACCGATTAAGTTGAAATTTGGCACACATATCAATTCCTGTGACCCAAACACAGAAGTGTGACGTGAGCTGATGAAATCTGTATATGGGGGGTCATTTTTGGGGGCGAAGGGGAAAATAAAAAAAAATATCTGAAAACTGCATCGTGTGGCATATCAAATGAAAGGTCTTGTTGAGAAGATCTTAAATGTATTTTTTTGTAATTTTAAAATAAATAGTTTCCAAGTTATTCAAGAAAATAGACGAAAATTGACCCTTCCTCTTATCCCCCCCCCTTATCCCTTACCCCCCTTATCTCCGAAACTACTGAACCTAAAATTTTGAAAAAAATACAGAAATTAGTTTTCTTCTTACAGATTATAGGAAAACCTATAAGAAGTCCATGATATTAAAATAACATGGTAAATCACTCAATATTGTGCGAACCAACTTATATTTGCAGGTGGAATGTGCGGGAGAACATATTTTTTAACTCCAAAAACATGATAGGTAACATCGTACGGAACCCTCTTCACGCGAGTTCAACTCGCACTCGTCCCCTTTTTTCACCTACTACTAATAAGTAAGGGTTGCCTTTATAAAGATCATTATGATGCGCACGCGCAACTTTATCGAATTAACAGAAGTTTCTTTAAAATGCAAACGGAAAGATCCATAATTAGCTATGAAAGCTTTCGAAAGAGCTCGGCTCTTATGGAATTATTGCTAGAGAAGTTTAAAAACCAGATATCTTTTTTGAATTATCAATTTTGAATCTAACCAAACTGTAATCGTAACCTAAACAACGAAACTTATTGATGTTCCCTGAAATTCGTAAGTTTCGATAATATATCACGTAAATATTTTACCAAAACTAGTAACCCCTGTTGTTTTCGCGTGCGCCGCCGACGAGAAGCAACGCCAGACTGGGTTCAAAATACTGAATGGCGCCCCCCCCCCGCCCTGCGCCGACGCGAGCCCCGCGTTCCAATGTCTGGAGTTTGTCAATCTCGGCCACAGACGACGGTCACGGTCAACTTAATTCGGTCATTAAGTTTTAAGAAGCACTTTATCTTCACTCAATCATTTATTAGAAATATAGTTTTCGGGCTTCGTGGAGTCAAATTTGACGTTGAATTTGGGTAGTTCTGTTACTACATGTGGCGCGTTGTGTCGTGGCGGGACGCGATCTGTCTGTGTTGGTAATAGTAGCAAGTTGTGCAAGTGTGCGTGCGAGGGGAGTTGAACCCGCAATTACGGCTTGTCGAGTGCTTATCTCAAGGTCGGTGCTTTGGCTTCACAGACTTGTGTTTACGAGCCTGGCTCGTTTTGCTGTCCTACTCTACTGCGCTACAATGAGGGTTGTGTTTTTGAATGTATCTGTTTGTCTATTCTAGGGCAATACATTATGATCGGTTTTTATAAGTCGTTTTGCTGTAACAATGAGGTTGTTTTATCGTGTGTGCACAGTTATTGGATACAATTTTTCCCAAGTTTTTATACAGTCACTTTTCTTGTTTTTTGGTTTGTCGGACAGTTTGGTTTGAAGTACCACAGACATAAATTGGTCAAGCTACAATCAAATGACTTACGTGTGACGTCATGAAGTTGTAAAAAATGACTAAATCGTTATATCACAAGCAATCACTCCTAAACTTTAGAGCACTCTCTGAGGGATTAAATAGATTTTTACTTTTTAATCCCAGTTGTCATATCTATTGATTTCAAATTGAATGCCTGCGTTTGAATGCTTGTATTTGATTTTATTGCCACTCCAGCGCCACCTAAAATCTTATTTGATTTACTGACTTTTATTGCGGACTGTACAACTATTTTCTAAACTACTACCAAGTTTCGTCGGCATCCAATTTCTGAGCTCCATGGAAGCCTACACCTTATCTACTCCGCATCTTCGATTTATCTCAGATTTCGGAAAAAATATCCGATAAGATGAGAATCTAAGCAACATATTATTTGGTAGTTGTTAGATACGAGTATGTCCCGGTGGTCTTGCAGATCTTTGAACGGACTTGAATGCACGAAGTTCTAAGTTCGATCCTACTGAAGGCAAATATTGATCTGGTACCATCAAAGTTGTATGTGTTTTCCTAATTATTCTTAGCATTTTAAAACATAGTTTCCTAAATCTTGGAGTCTGAGATTGACAAATGGCAAGTGACGAAGCGTGGCGATCTAGTCTAATATTTAACCCTTGTGAGATGTAGCCTTTTATCTGCAGTGTAACATTTAAATGGTATTGTGTTAGTAAATATTCAGTAGATAAATATTTCCACAACAAGTGAATAAAGCCCTTCCTAAAACATAAAATACCAGATGTGAAAACATTTCCGACTTTAATCTGTGTGTGAAACTGTGAGGCACGTACCCTTCAGAGAGCGGATTAAACTTTTTCATTTGAATGCTGTAGTTCAAGGCTACGTCGTAGCAGCAATAAGCAATTACTTTACACGTGCTACGCCGTAGCCTACAAAAAAAATACGTTCGCTTAAAACTATGCCAAATGCTTTATCTCTTAATTGGTCGCGCTTTTATTTCTGCCAAATCATTTTCATGGTTAAAAATTTTATTGCGATTATGTGAAAGCAGTTTTACGGCTTCAGTTGTATTAGCCTCGCTAAACTTATATTATTATTTACGCATTCTCAAGTACAATGGGTCGCTTTGTCTACCTACTTCCTTAACCTTTAAACACTGACCCGATAGAAATTGGACTAATTCTTATCGCGACAAACAACGTCCACACAATCGGAGACAAGCGCAACAACTATTCAGTAAAAGTGAAAGTCCGTATGTTGGTCACGAGTAAACCTTTAAACCGATTTGCTCTGTGGCCTTTAGCGACGTAACGACATCCGTGTAAGTAAAGCCTATTTACTTTTGTCTGAGGTTCTTTCTCAAAGCAAAAAGGATCCTCTGTTCTTTCTAGGAATACAAAGCTATGAAAACTTAAGACAGAGTTGTTTTCTTTGTAGTGTACGATGAATAAATATGTATGAAACAGAGGCTTGCCTATTCGATGAGCAGGTACTTGTTGATACTAAATCACGACTCACCACTTAACCAGTATCAATTGACTTCAGTAGAAACGTTAAAACGCAGAACAACATTGTTATTTCATCCAATTAGCTTTAAAATCATGCGGTTGATACCTACATTGCAATACTGATAATGGATTATTGTGATGTTATTGCATGAAGCGGTTTTATGCACTCTGCAATTTTATTATAGCACTGTTATTAAATTTTGTTAATACACATCTAGTATTGTAAGCTCAATTCAATGTCATGCAATCATGATGAAAGCTTTCGGCTTTGCCTGAACTTTGACCCTGACACACGTCTCGCTTGATAATGTCAATATACATATTATTTGCAAATTAGATCGTTTTGTCTTTGTGACATTCAGAAATAGTTTCATCCGTGCCCCTTTTACTGAAGATGGGAAATATTTGAAACCTGATTCAAGATCCAAACTTGCGACTCATAGCAGGTACAGAGTATTTGTTATTGTGCCTACAAAGTAGTCAAAGTACGTATTTGTATGCATCAATACTCCTTCGAGATTTGTACTCACAACTATAAACTCACAAAGCAAGAGGTGCTATAATTATGTTCGCCAGATGACTGAAAGACGACGCGTTAATATCTATTTATAAAAGTTCCTTTACTTATTATTTTAAGTGGTGGAGTTTACCAAAATTTTAACATGACTTAACTTCATATCTTGCAGGGTAACGTATTATTTTTAAGGCGAGCAAATGTTTATATTTATAGGCCTAATTATTTACTACACATTACGAAGTGACTTAAAAAGAAACTTTAAGTCACTGCATTCCGTTTGATAGTTTTAAGGATAGTACAACGCCTGAAATGGACATTTTGTTAAAGTAATGAATAAAGCTGGCAGTTTTTAAGCACGACACAGTAATATGACCCTTCGGTGTTGAAATTATAATAAGAATTAAACCATTTTTGCATAAGTCTGTAAGTATGTGTGGATATATGAGTGTTTGTGTGTGCAGGTACCATGTGTTGGAGGACGGCGCGGGCGGGTACCTGGTGGAGGTGGCGGGCGCGGAGTGGCCGGACGAGGGCGAGTGGAAGTGCGTCGCCACCAGCAGCGGCGGCCGCGTCGGCATCTCCACCTGCTATGTCACCATGGATGGTCAGTACAACTGTCTAATATATTTCGCATTGAAAGCCGTGAATATCGTAAAATCTACTCCATTTGATTAGGTAATAATGTTGTTGTCTTATACGAATACGTATTAAACTTCATTATTTTTACATTAGTCGCGTTTTGTTTTTAAACTGAGTTTTTGGAACGTAAAGACACACCCCATTTTTTGTGTTTTTTAAGTTCTTAAACAAATGGAGGATAAGTGTATACCTATGTAACTTTTGATATAATTATCATCGACGTCATGCGAGCTTAAGTTTTGTAACGTTCCTAATCCCTATCAAAATCGCTCGGGATCGAAATATCATCATAAGACAGACAGATCGACAGGCAAACGGATAGTAGAGAGTTAGTTCTTGCCTGAGGCACTACAGCAACACGCTGTCGATACGTTGTCCATCATACTCGCACTAAAGCCACGCGGAAACAAGAATCCTATAATAAACACCCCTGTTGCGTATGTTTCGGCAATATGCTTTTCACCGACTCTCCTCAATCCGTGCAAACATAGCTCTCAGAGCATATGTATGACAGCTAGCCGATTTTCGTTGCAAACACAAATCTTTGACAGGAACATAGTTCCGTTTTCGGTTTGATATTTCTCTGATAACGCCATAGGTATACAATTTTCGTATTCGTTAATCCAATGCATTGTTTTTTTGCCAGCATTGTAAACTATGCAGCAGTGATTCCCTGTTATTGAAGGCGAGGCAGACAATTTTAGAATACGATTTGTTTATTTTTGGATGCTGTTTTTGTTTTAGTTTCGATGCAAATGTTCGTTTAAAGAATAGTTATCTTTTGAAATAACAGTGCCACGTTTATAAGTTACGTATTTGATAACATGTGTTTTTAAATTGATAATTTCAGTAATGTAATTATTACTTGTTCTGTTTAGTGCCCAAAAACTACCGGAAGCCAAGATTTATGGAGAACCTGCAAGCAGTATTAACTGAAGAAGGCCTGGTCTCCTTCGAGTGCAAGGTCGTCGGCTTCCCGACGCCGGTCCTCAGCTGGTTCAAAGACGGCCAGGAGTTGAAGCCCGGTGACGTGTATCAGCTGACCGGCACCAACTCCTTGGGCTCCTACTGCTGCATCGCTAGGAACTGCATGGGACAGGCCAGCAGCTCTGCTGAGCTCACTGTAGAAGATATACAGAACCAATTGAACGAAGAGGAAAAGCTTCAACTATTCTCTAAGAATCAGGCGCCCAAGTTCATTCAAGGCTTGAAGAGCGTCGAAGCTAAAATTGATGAGCCATTCCGTTTTACGATTAAAGGTTTGTACCTAGTTAATTTTCATTGTATATCATTGAAGAGATATAGATTTATCGTTTTTTATAGTATTGCGTATGAAAAACACCTTTCTCAATAATTATTAAATGTTTTAAATTTCTTTGATTCCGCAGTCGCCATTCCGCCTGAGCCGTCGGTGCTGTGGTACCGAGACGAGCAGCCGGTGGACGAGTCGTCTCGCTGCCACCACGGCCAGGAGGAGCGCGGCGTGTTCTACCTCGACATACAGAGCCTCGAGTTCCTCGACCAAGCCGAGTGGAAGTGTGTCGCCATGAACGACTTTGGACATAGCGTAACCTCATGTTTTCTTAAACTAATCATACCTAGACATTATAAGAAACCTAGATTTTTGGAGAATCTCCAAGCAATCTTATCTGATGAAGGAGCGGTGAACTTGGAATGTAAGGTCATCGGAGTCCCTCAACCCGTCTTAAAATGGTATAAAGACGGAGAAGAGTTGAAACCGGGCGATATCCATCGCATCATATCTGGACAAGACGGCACTTGCTGCCTTGGTACTTATACCTGTGAAGCACAGAACTGTATGGGAATAGCTGCAAGCTCAGCCTCACTTCTTGGATTCGATGATTCGATGAAAGCTAAAAAGAAAAAAGCAGAAGAACAAGCTTTACAAAGGAATTTGTCGCTTAGCACCATACACGAAGAAAGAACATCACAAATGTATGACACACCTGTTGGGGACGTTACCACTCTTGACGATAAGGGAGAGATTTCGTTCTCGTTTGACGGCAAAGAAGTTTCGGTATCTCTTTACGAAACTCCTGATTTGACTGAAGAAGAAGCTTTACAGATCGTTGAAATGTACGCTGACCAGCTCTCAGAAAATATTACAGAACACAATGTAGTTGAGTTACCACCACTCAGATTTGTAAAAGAAACTTCTACATCAGGAAATTTATTGATGGAAGCAGTCATTATCGACGTATCACCAGACTACTTTGTTTCTCCGGACGAAGACATGCGGACAGAGGCTGATATAGAAGATATATCGATAGCTGACGAAAACGGCCCGCCTCAGCTTTCTTTAGATCAAGACATAGAAATAGGTGGAGAAGATTATTTGGAAAAAACTATGGCGTTATTATCGGAAGAAAAATCTGATGTGCTACTTAAATTCAGCAGGAAAAAGTCAGATTCTCAGAGAAGTGCCGATGACTTCTTCAGTTTATCGCGTGATCCGTCTATGTCTGAAGATATCAAACGAGATGACGATACGCAAGCTGAAAGCTTCGCCAGTGCCCACAGCCTTGGCAAACCCAAATCCAAATCCTCGAAACCATCAGGCGAAGATGGGCAAGAGTCATCTGAGCCAACAAAAACCATTGTGTTTAAGGATGAAGCCGTAAAACATTCTCTAGATTCTGAGATAGTGCCAGTTGTTAAACCCAAGAGGGAGAGACGAACTAGTCGCAGCTCCAGACGATCAAGCTCAGGCAGTGAAAAATCTGTCAGTAAACTAAGGGAGGAAATACTTGTTAAGAAAGAATCTGTTGAAGTGGAAGTACATAAAAAACCTCAAATAACTGAAAACGAGTTCAAAGAAAAGATGATTAATGTGAGCACTTCATTATCAAAAGTTATCAATGATGTCCAGATTATTGAAAGAGATATTATTTTGAAGTCTGAACTGATGACTTCAGCGGCAACGGCCTCTCGAAGCTTAGAAATCATAAGCAGTTTAATATCTCCTCTCACTGAAATACACAGCATAACAGACGCTGCACGAGAAGCCGCAACTGAATCTAAAGAAGTAAGCAGTACATTATTTAACAACCTTCCACAACCTTTGAAGGCTCTTCAGCGGTCACTTACTCTTATTGAAAAGTGTATTGACATGGAAAGTGACAGCAGAACTTTAGTGAAGAAAACATGTGTAGCATTTGTTGAAACATGCGGAAGTGAAATGCAACAATTGCTATCAGAAATTAATACTATCATTTCCAAGGATTACTTGCTCACTGACGACAAAGTGCTTGCAGAAATTCAAACAGTCAATAATGAAATGTGTACCGTAATCAAATTCTCTTCAGACACCATAAAAGCTAGAAACCTTCTTAATGAAGCAAGTGAAATTAAAGTTGAAGAACCTTCGGTTGAGATCAAGCATCTCAGAGACACTCAAAAAGCTGTATTTGAACTAAAAAGTCCTCTGAATTCACTTCTTAGTATTGTGGAAAGCGCGGACAGTGGCAAAATCATAGATGTTTCTAAAGTCAGAAACAGTGAAGTAATACTTAATGACATGTCTGGATCTATACAAGATCTGCAAACGGCATTAGAACAAATAGAAACATTATCGGTTAAGGAGTCCACATCATCTCTACATAAATACAATACCGAAATTATTGAAACCGTAATGGAGTCCGTAGTCAAACTAAGAAACTCATTTGAACAGCTATCGACTGAATCTAGAAGTGAAGAAAAGGAAGTTTTGAAACAAGCTGTAGCATCGATTAAAGAAAACCTACATAAGATATCCTCGCAAATTGAAGTAATCGAGAGAAATGTTGGTACGTTTGACGTCCTACAGAGTGAAAATAAACTGGATGCCTTACAAAAGATGGCACAGATTTTAATAGCATTAGAAAATAATTTACCCAGATTAGATTCTTTACCTGAAGTCAAAAATCATATGACTGTTTTCCACAAAAACTTAACCAAAGTGTTAGAGAATGTTATAGAGAGTAACGAATCGAAGAAATATTTTACTCTTATGGGAATTTGTGATGCTGTCAACATTATCAATGCCTCTATAAAGAATTTAGACGTCGATAGCGTTTTGGCACTTGCAAGTTTGAATAACTCTTTGAGAATTATCCAAGACCAATTCATCACAAATGTCTTTGATTCTGAATTAAACTGCTTTATTCTAACTAACATCGCTGACACTCTCGTCGGAATACAAGAAGCTATAAACACTGCAGAAGAGACTAGCGTACAAATTGATTATGAACATGTTCAGGAATTGCCTCCACAAGAGCTTAAAGAATCAAAGGCTAAAGTTGTTGTAGAACATATAGATCACGCGATAGCAGCAATTGAGAACTTAAAAACTTTAGAGTCTACACAAGAATTAAAACTAGGTGTAACACCAACATTAGAAACTATTTGTCCCGTTCTTGAAGAACTGAAACGCAGTGTCGCGTCTATAAAAGCAAGTGGCATCGATGAAGAACATGTTTCAGACATATCGGACATTTCTTCGTTTGCTCAAACTCTTGCATCACCATTATGTGAACTTAATCAAAATATAATTGTGCTCAATCAGCAGATTGTTGAAAATATCGAAAGTATGAAAGATAATAGCGAAATAATGGCTACAATAGCTGAGCCTCTTCATGAATTAAATACAACATTGGAAATATTGCAACAAGAAGTTATCTCTCAATACGATGAGAATTTGACTCCTTATGATATAAGTGTTAATATGGCTAGCGCAGTACAAAACTTACACAGTTGCATTTTGATGATACAAGAACAAGCTGGAGTAGAAGCTATAGATGATATGTCAACCTTGGAAGATATATCGGGTATTAAGACAACGGCTGACGCGACTGCATCAGATCGTTTATTATTACCGGCTGCTGTCGAAACGGCAATCGAGCCAGATGTATTAGTATTAAACGTCGAACAGCAAACTACAGCAACAGCCCAAGCTCTACAAACTTTAAATGAACACATAACTATTCTTCAAACCCCAGATATTATTGATGCTTTAGACTCATTATCGGAAGTCAGTGATTATTCTAGTCTTAAATCATTCGTTGTAGGTTTAGGTGAATTACATTCGGGTATTGAAGAAGTTCTTCATCCATTGCTTATGGAAGGATCAAACGAAATTAGCAACTTAATAAACCCATCAAAACTAACAGCTATAGCTGAGCCGATGCAGGAAATACAGCAGAGTTTGTCGGTGTTAGACACAAGCAACATTCCAATATACGAAAATATATTAGAGCTGCCGACGGAAAAAATACATTCCGTAATTCAGAACTTGTCTGAATTTAAAAAGCATATAGATAAGTGCATGCTTGCTGTGTTTCCTGCTATGCATAATGCTGATAACACAGTAGAGATTGCAAACAAAGTCGGTGCGATAAGAGAGGTGTGTGAGCATTTAAAAGAAATTATTGAGACTACAAAGGCCGTCGAAACGACTCCTATACCAAAAGAAGTGACTGCCTTAGAAGTGACCGTTGACAATTTATTAGATG
This sequence comes from Trichoplusia ni, assembly GCF_003590095.1. Lineage (NCBI taxonomy): Eukaryota > Metazoa > Arthropoda > Insecta > Lepidoptera > Noctuidae > Trichoplusia > Trichoplusia ni. The sequence continues at coordinate 565,477 of NC_039490.1, read as the reverse complement.
CAACCGATGTGTCCAAAGGAATTAAAATTGATCAAGTTAAAACGATTACAGAAGAACTGTACGAAAAAATTACAGTAGTCCAAGAGGAAATAATTCAGTTCACTCCTCATGCCCCTGAAAAAATAGCGCAAGAAGCTAAATTAATTCAAACTATTGACGAACTTCAGAATAACATAGCTGTTTTAGAACAATACGACTTTGTAGATCTGTCTCGAGCTTCCGACATAACTTGTATGTCACCACAGGTTGCTGTGGAATTGGAATCGGAGTCTCTTTTGTTAATGGAAGACATAGTTGACAGTGCTGTTAATGTCGTGCAAGACTCAACCCAAGAGACGCCTGAAGCAGACCTGATGATAGTCGAAGACTTTTTCAAGACTTGCAAAAACGAATTCACGATTCTTCGCTGTTTGATTTCAAAGGCTACAACACACAAAAAGATCATTAGACTTTTGCAGGAATTTAGTTCTTTGCAGAGCACAATTAATGATTTTAAAAATAAAAAGTTCGAATTGACCCTTTCCGAAGATATAAATGAATGTTTGGCTACGTTTTTGATCCATGCGGATGACTGCCTACAAAACGTTCAACAATCTCTTTTGAAAATAGTCGACTCACAATCTGAGCTTCTCATTGAAGCTCCTTTGGCGAAGTTTGAAAATTCAGCTAAAGTACTAAAAGCAGCAAAGGAGAACAAACAAGATGTGCAAATCACAGAAACTGTTAACAAATTTGTCGAAATCTTAGAAACAGCCAAACCTTCCTTACAAAATGTACATGCTGATATTTTAGAAGAAATCAAAAGCACTAAAACACATGTTGTTGAATGCAGTACGTTAGCAAATATGATTGAAGAATTTTCTACGTTTGTCGAACAAGAAAAAACGGTAAATAAGGATTCCAACACAAAAGACATATTAGAAAAAGTATCAACTTGTATTGAAAAACATCAAGACTATAAAGATGCAAGTGGAACGGGGAAGACATTGATTTTACTCAAATGTCTGTCTGATTGCACTGATGTACTACAAGAAAGCCTTCTTGAAGTAAAAGCTCCCAAACCAAGGATAGAAGAAGGTCCTTTGAAAGCAGTGCTCACTGAAATGCTGGAACCTTTACAAGCACTACACAAGCAGCTGACAAGTGTCCAGGAGCAGGTCCTTAGTGGTGTGGAAGAGGACTCTATCTCCGTTGATATCTCTACTACAGAATCTCTTGTTCAAACAATGACTGAAAAACACAAAGAAATCATCGAAAGAATCGAAGCAGAGGAAGCTATTGCTAACGAAGAAATATCATTGATAATGGAAGTTGATAAGGAAATACATTCAATACAAGATAGCTTGCGTTCAATTGAAGGAGTACAAGTTGCTCAGGTGGTCAAAGACATCGCTAAGCCAGTGGAAGACATTGAAAAGTCACTGGGTAACATATTATCCTCTGAACATGTCACCGTGTTCACCGAGCAGAAACTTCCTAAGGGTATGTATGAAGAATACTATTTAATTGCATATTTAAAAAACGTGAACAAAATTTCAGGTTCAAATTAGTATGATTTAAACTATGTGATTAAACAAACTCAGGCTATATCGTAATTAAATATTCAGCAGCTGACTTACTTCGACCTAAGTGCAACATAAAAATGATTATTATTTCAACTCTTATTTACGCACGATGTCTTCATTTGCCTTAACAGTGCATAGGATAACGTGTACGAGAGCAATTTGAAAAAAACAGTTGAAGCTTGTTACAGAAATGCTTCAATGTTCAAATGTTTATTGAATAGTTCTGAGTAAATTGGCTGTGACACACGGACGGATTTACATTGTTACGTTTTTAGGAATAACAATAGTTGAAAAACTCGTTTACTAGTTTCGTCCAAGTGCCATTTCTATAAAATGTACTCTCGAACTTGTTAATTCCACCAACTATTTGCAAAAAAATATAAAACACGATTTAGGTAGACATGCCATATCAATAAACCTAAGAGGTTATCTTAAACTCGGTTTCAGTACTAATTTCGAAGCCAAAATACGTTATAAATAAAAACAGAAGGAAACCTAAACCTCAAAAGTTGAAACTAATTTAGTATATCCTCAGGAAAATGTTTTGTTAAAAATATTATTTTTGTTTTAGGTGTCTAACCATAAAACAAATTCAAATAATGAGAAATCAAAACGTATATTTTAATAATTTACATGACTTTACATAGCTCATAATAACGGTAGATGCACACTTTCTATAAAACATCGATTTTAAAATATCATATCTTTATATTGCAAATATTTCCTTTGTTTACCTGAAAACTATTATACCGCGCTCGCAAATCAATTTCAATCAGTACGCCACCAGGCTTGCCAGAGCGAGGACGTGTCGCTCTGCGCTTTGCCTGCCGTCGGAGTCGTGTTTATCGTGAGTAGCCAAAATGTAATATTGCGTTAGCGGCCATTTAAAGTTGTAAATGCTTTTACTTAGCGAATAATAGAGCTTCGAATATTAGTCTCAACATTTCATATGCATTTTTACGGTATTAGTAAATCCGTTTGAAGCGTTTCAATGTTCTTGAAACATTTACATTCAGTAGGTTTATGTTCTTCCTTCCTGGTCTAGAAAAAAGGCCGAAGGGAAGCAACATAGGTATAAAAAAGCTAAAGAGATGGCTCAGGATAGAGTAAGGTGGAAATCGCTGTACCGACAAGTGCTCAACACCTTCATTTTGATGTAAAGCTTTACGATCCGAAACGACATTTAAAAGGCAAATCTTTACTTCGATAGTACGCAATATACCGTGTGTACGTATATGAATGATCCTTGCATTTAATTCTGATTCACACTGATATATTAATATAGTTATTTTAAAAACTTTTTGACAAAATATTGCATGTAGACGGATTGTATTGGGCCAGCAGAATCCCAGTGTGGCGTTCTATTTTGTGTCGTACAAAATTGCATTAAATTGTCTTAACTTGACGTCGGGTATTAGTAAAAATGACAATTATCACATTTTAAAAGCAACAATTTTTATCAAATAAGCGTTGCTGTTACGGTTTGATTGGGAAAAAATAACAAAAGTAAACAGTATTCGTCCTAATCCTTTTATTCAATAATCTTTTTGGACCTAAAACAACAATGTTATTGTAAAATGGTAATAATTTCATCACTTTCAAATTGTCACTAATAATCAAAATCTGTTTAATTAAGAACATGATTTAATCGAATAACACTCTCTCTCTCTAAGGTTCGGCACCCAAACGGTAAAAACAGAATCCTATTACTGAGGCGCCGTTGTTCGTCTGTTTGAACATCCCGCTTTAGTCTTTATCTCATGAACCGTAATGGCTTGAAAGTTGAAATTATCATAGCACTCGAATTAATTCTGCTGCTATAAGAACAAAAACAATAATATCAACAAATAATAAAGATCAAAGTTAAGTAACGATTGTTACGAAAGACAATTTGTTGATTGGTTGATAAATAAATCTGAGAATGGGTTCCCACTAATTTATTTATCACCCAATCGATTTGTTTATTTAAGCGTCTTTTTACACTTTCCCTTGCGAGGCCGACCCGTACATGACTGGTTTTGTTATCCGTCCCAGAGTCTGTTCAAACACTTTTTTTACTAACAGTGCAAAGGAGAAAACCAAACTCCATAGAATCTTGGGCCTGGCGTTACAGAGCTGGAATTTTGCCATAAATTAGAGAACTTAGGAAGATTTCACGTCCCCAATTTTCACGTCTCTCAGCAATGGCCAAGTTGGTAAAATCAGACAATGTTTACACTGATTGTTAGTCTCAGCGAAACCTCCTTATTATAGTGAAACCTCCTTAATTCTTCAAGATCCTTACTGAAACCTCCTTCTTCAAAAACTGTGACTGGACTATCGGTGCGCTTTAAGACGGAGCGTGCTTAGTAACCTAGCAACGCTCTCTCTCTCACACTCTCTGCTGTCAGCAGGCATCGCAGCCATATTTTTGTTTCGAGCTGTGCGCTCGCAACCTAATATGATGAGGTTTAGGTACCTACTTACATAAAAAGTGGTGAATTCAGATTAATATTCTTGAAAACCTCAGCAGAAAACTATGTTTGCTAGATAGGGCCTACTTACATCAATAATGACATATTTAAGCATTGTGTTTACTACCAGGGAATTTGATGCTATCTGAAATTACAGTAAACTGCGATTGCGACAATAGGTTTATTAAAATAAAAAAACCGTATTATTGAGATCATTCTTTATTAACCACCTTCGTTAGGATTATCATAATATAATAATACACTATCTAGGAATTGTGCAGGAGGATAATTGGTCCATGGTGTGGGCACAGCACCCAACCAATATTCGCCTTTCTATTGTGTTGCAACGGTCTGTTGCTATTCCTCCATTAATGCACTCATGATACCGTATCCACCAATTGTCAGAAGAGCAATATTCAGATCCGGTTGTCCAGCAAAGGTCAGCAGGAATGCAGGCATCCAATATGCAAGCGAGGGTCAGTCAGAAGGCAATCAGTTTCGGAGTCCAGTATTCGAGCAGAGGTTTAATATTGTAATGAATCTCGAGTATTTGAAAAACACATTCACATGCGCGAAGATACGAAGAGCGAATGACACGGAAAAACGATGTCAATTGTCAGACGTTGACATTGGCATTTGCCATTTACTAGTGCAATCCATGTGAAATAAATGAATCGATTCGTTGAAATCGATTTTTTCAATTATTTATTTCCTTTAATGATTTTTTAATCGTGCTTACATAAAAATATTATTATACACCAGATTTTTTTTTATTTTACAATGATTTGAATTTAAAAAAGCAATTACAATAAAATAAAGGCTAATGCAGGTTTATATTTTGCCCAAAGAACGTGACCATGCAACCAGCCTTCTGGGCATGTTTCCCGACTTTGGCATGGATGAAGATGTATTTTTTGACGTTTTGTAAATAATGTATATTTTTCATTTTATATTGATATAGTTTTAAAAATGTAATATCCGCTAAATCGATTATATTCTAGGTACACTCTATTGTTTTATGCTAGTGTTTCCAAATGAAGTTATGTACAATAAAATAAATACTTTACAAAGGTTGTTTTAAATAGAAAAATAAAAATGTACTTTTTTTTAGACTTGGCCATTGTAATTGTTGCTAAGATTTAAATGGGTTAACTAAGAAAAATAGTAGAATTTTTTGGTACATATTTCATTCGTGTAACGGCTAGGCCCAGAATCGGGTTTCTCCTTTGATTTACATTATAACTATACCCTTTCTTTCTTTTAAACAGTTATGTGATTACAACTGAATCTAAACATTGCGATGGTTTTACTTATGCTGCTCAAATTTTGTTTACTGATAATTGACTTTTTGAATGTTCTTTTTTATAGATATCAATTCTAACATTGACTCTTTGGAAAGCGCAATAGATCGGTTTGTTAATATAGATCTTGAAATATTGGTCGCATCAGGTACATTGTGTGACACTGATTTAAACCAATGTTTTGAGTTGGCAACTGAATTAAAAGGTTTATTGGCTCTACCTCTCAAAAAATTGAACTCTCCAAAAATTACCGAAGTAAAGAACAAACATTTGACATCCCTTAAAAATATTTTGTCGAAATTCGATTGGAAATGTACCGACATATTCGAAGGAAAAACTCAAGTAGAAATCGAAAATATGGAACTCGTTTTTCTGACTACGTATCAGCTATTGACTGAGTTAGACAAAGTTGAAATTATCGAAAACATAGAAATCAAAGAAGGTAAAATTTACGTGGATGTCAATAATATGGTTTCATTATTGAATCGAAATTAATCAAGGCTTTGTAAAAACGCAAAATGTACATCATTGTTCGTTTGATTCAAGTGTATTTTACTATCATAATTCTATCTTAAAGAAAACTGCCGCATTGTAATGATTAACTATGGTGCAGTGTTGCATTATAATATAAAGTTTTCGTTTTAAAACATATCCTTTTTTGCAGAAAAAGCAAAACAGTTAGTTCAGCATATAGACCAGTACATTGAATTAATTGAAATTGTCGAAGAAATATCTGCCGTAATTAGAATTGAAGATATCAATGAGACTATGGAAATTGCGAAGGAGCTACGTGAAAGTTTTGCAGCCTTAGAAACTTTGACCGAAGAAGGAACTAAACTCGAAAATACAACGGATATAAGAGAAAATCAATTTAGACTAGCACAGAAGCTTCAAACAGCGTTGTCTGCGTTGCAAGTTCAAGTTTTGGATAGTGCACAAGAGCTTGCTCCGGCTCTCAGCCCACGAGTACTGCAACGAATTGCTAGAGTAACGGCCCAACTTCAAGCCGACTTAGTAGCTGTGACTGGAATCCAAGTAGCATTGCAGGCTCCTCTAGAACCACCCAGGGGTGCCGAAGCCGTATCGACCGTCGAATCGGTAGAAAGACAAACTGTCTCTATAACCACATCAGAATTAGCTGCTGCAACTTTGGAATCAACACCTACTATTTTGGCACAATTAGGTGAAACCGAAGCGTCAACATCTCTTGAGCAGGCTGCTGTAGAGCAAACATCAGAAAATTCTGTTACCGCAGAAACTATGCAAGTTGTCACGTCAGAAACGACTGCGGACATAAGCCAAGAGTTGTTGCCAGAAACTGCTGATATTATTCCACTAGAAACTACTGCAGTTGAAGGTAGCGAAAATGTAATAATGGAACAAACTGGATCAGTAGCGATGGAATCAATAGTGATGGAAGATTCTAAGTTGAGTAGTACTGATTTAGATCAATCGTTAGAAGTGGCGACTTCGAAAACATTGACAACAGAATCGGTCAGTGCCGTAGTGATTGAAGACTTTGGACCGGTGCTGCATGAGGCTGCTCCTGATAGTGAACAAATTGCATACAAAACTGCTGAGCTCCTTGAAGTTCCTAAAGCAACAATAGGTAATTTATAAACTCTATAGATAATTCATATAAACACTAACATTTTCAGCGGTTTTATTTTACATAGTTTACTTTCTGTTACTATGTTTAGGATTTAGGAGGATTCAAACAATGTTTAAAGTTTCAATTGCCATAAATGTCTATTTTTTTTTTCGCAGATTTGTTGGTACAGCATATAGATGAGTTTGTGTCAGATGATATTACTGAAGTAATAAATATTTTGTCTGATTTTGTGAATGCCGAGGAACTGAAGAAAACGATAAGTGTAGTTAAAGAACTACGTGAGAATATCGCGGCTTCTGAAGTGGAATTAAAAGCAGAGACTAGCGATTTTCTTAAGGAAGAAACAAACTTACAGAGAGTTCAGTTAGTACAAAAGCTTCACATGGCTCTCGCAGCCCTAGAAAATGTACCATTGGATACCTTAGCAGGACTTCCATCTACTAACAAAGAAACTATACAACGTGTAACAGAAATTACCGAGAATTTACTAGCAGATCTCACAGCGGTTACTTCTCAACTCGATATTACGGAAAAAGCCAAAACAATAACATCTGAAGAAGTTGTTGCTGATGTTGCACAAATCATAGAATCAGAACTTTCAAAGACTACTGACACTACGACTCAAGTTGAAGTCTCAAAGAGTAAATCGATTTCTTCAGAAGTAACTGAAGCAATGTTTGAAACAAAATCTTTGTCAGAAGTTGCAGATGCATCGGCAGTTAAAGGTCAAAGTGAGACAGAAATGAAATCCAAGGAAATTATGCCAATGCAAGTCGGTTTGGAAAAAGAAGCTGAACCTATTTCTTTGGAAGAGGTGAAAGAAGTAAGTGATGTGAAGACTGGACAAGCTTCGCAGAAAACAGAAGAACCATTGGCAGAAGCTACGACAGGTATTTATAAATTCACTTGTAGACATTCTATTAAGTTTTACAGTATGTATTTAAAAAACCTGTCCTGTCAATTAAGCGATCGAAGAGTAGCGGAAAATGAATAAGTATAGATTTTTGTAATTATTTGATCTTAAATTAATTCAGATTACCCATGTCAGTGTTAAAATAATTAATCATGATAACTAGAAAACCGAATAGAATTCAAATAAGCTTTCCGACAATTATGGATTCCTTTACTTCCACTAGCCTTCTATTGCCGTAATCCTCTGATAAAAGGCGCACACGTGTCTAGTATTATTTTTACTGATTTTCGAAATGACTTTCTACGGCCGTACTTTGAAATCGATATGTCATTGTTGACTCGAACAAGAACGGTATTTAAAACTTGCAAAACTAGCTACGAGTATTTTTTTATTTTACATAGATAAATGTTAAAAAAGAAAACAATATTTAACTAATTCAAATATATTTTCCATATTTTTGTTGTTGTTACATTTTCTGAATATTACAAAAATAAAAAGCGTTATCATGTTTTGTTTGCCTAATATGATTAATTTCATCCTATTAGATGATAGGATACACGCATACATGGTACAAATAAATAAACATAGAACTTTTGTTTTACAAATGCATAGTTTGTGAAATCATAGTTCAAATTAATCAAATAAATATTACGCAGCACTAGTCGAAGGGTGCCAGGTTTGGCGGCACCTTTGAAAGTTAGTTTTTACTATTCTTGGTCGGCATGACCTTGGCACGACTATAAATCATGAGCTCTGATATATAAAATGCTCGTGTCAATAATTCTGTACGAATTAGTATTTCTCCGAAACGGCTCGACCGCTTGTCATGAATTTTTTGATGCATATTGGGTAAGTTTGAGAATCAAACAACATCTATTTTTCATAACCCTAAGTCATAACGGTTGTCCACCATTAATAGTCTTCACTGTGATCATCGATTGTCAGACGGTACGTAGTTCGTCGGGACAGCTAATATTTTTATAATATTTGTTTTGCATGTCTGGCAGCTCTTCATCATCATCATCACTGTGGGCATAGGCCTCCCCTTTCTCGTGCCAATTTCTGGCACCTCTTATTTATGGTTATATCAAAGTTAAGGACAGGATTTTTAATACATGCTGTATTTTTTAGAACTCAAAATATATGCACCGATACCGGCGCATTTCGGTTACAGTAGACAAGAATCTTTTATTTAGGGTTTTATATAGTTTCCTTAACTATTTAAAACTTTTTGAATAAACCTATGGTTATAGGAATGATCAATTAATAACATCAGTTATATGATATTTATGATACTTCATGTTATACAATATACACATTACAATTCTCTGTCAATCTGTCAATTAAATCTGAGTTAGTCTATTTATACACATTTTAGGATATATGTAGGTTACTCCTCAAACATATTATATCTCCAATGAATAATAAGTACCTACTTTACACTACACAAAATCTACCACACTTTATTTAATCGTGTAATACATTAAAACTTACATATTTTCAGACACACTATTACAGAACATCGGTGAATTTTTATCTGATCATGTCATTCAAACTGTTGATCAGAAAACTGCTTTGGTAAATGTTGATGACCTTACACAGGCCGCTACTCTTGCCCAAGAGTTGCAAGAATGTTTTGCTGCGGAACGTAATGCTGCCGCTGAAGACGGTTTGTCTAAGGATTCCGTGATATGTGACCAAGTAAATGTAGAAGATGAACTTGATACTTTAATTTCCATGCAAGTAGTTACTTCAGAATCTACAGAAAAATTGTCTGATGAAGTCAAAAGTAACGCTTTAGAACAGATGGTCGATACTTCTGAGCGGTTAAAAGCAAAGCTTCAAGTACAGAGTATATGTGATGCAGCTCAAGAAGAGTCTTTTAATGAAGACATTGAAAATAGTATTATGCAGGAAATACAAACCGAAATTAAAAATATAATAGGCACAGAACTCGAAAAACAAGCAAGCGAAGTTATCCCAATTACACAAATAAAAAATGACCAAAACCTAGAAATTGTTAATGACGAAGGTAAGATCCAAACAATTTCTTGTAATGTTCCTGACGTAATACAAGAACATTTGGCTGTCAATATAATTGATGTAGAGACTACAGCCACAGAAATGGATAGGTCGTTACCTGAAGATACCTTGTTATCAGAAGAACAACTTAGTTTTGCTCCTGAAATCATATTAGCTCAGCAAACAGCATTGGAAAATATTAGTGCTACTAGTAAAACAGGTGATGAATCTTTAGATTCGCAGATAAAAATTACTGGTTTGTCAATGGAAGGTGGTGTTTCCGATAACGTAACAGTAGAGGGTCATGCAGATGCTATTTCGTCCGATACACACGAGTTGGCCAAAGAAGTACAGAAACCAAACATTCTAAAAATTGATGACGAAGGTGTGACCTTGACAGAAGTCAAAGAACTAAAAGAAAACAGCTCGTCACCCTCAAGTCTAATTTCAGAACAAATATCTGAAGAAAGTTTAAAAATAACTGATTCGACTGTTGACATGAGGACTTTAAATACACCCGATGATAGCAATTTGAATACACCAGAATCCATCCCATCGTCTATTTTAGGAACTAACATAATAGAATCAGCTGATAATACTACGATAATTTCCACTGCTGACGAAAAAATTGAGCAGTTAATACAAGATAATGTTGGTGCTGCGTTACTAACCGAAACTGCCACAAAAACTAGTTTGGATGAATGTGAAAAGGAAAATGAAGACGAGGTTTTGCAAGAAAATAATATCATGTCTTTAGGGTTAGGAGAACAACATATTCTTCTACCAGATACACATAGTTTTGTAGAATTAATTGAAAAAACAGATTCTGCTTTTGATCAGATTAAACTCGAAAGTGTTAAACCTCAAGAAATTATACCTGACACACTCGAAACAACTACTATAATTGAAATCAGTTCTGAAGAGCCTCATACTGTCCTAGGTAGCTCCTCTCTTGGGGCAAAAGAATTAGAAGAACACGTAACTAAAGATGAAATTGCTGCACAAGCCGCTACTTTTGATATTATAATACAAGAAGTACAACAATTACCACCAATTGAAGCGATTGATAAAAACATAGACGTATCTTTCACTAGTGCAATCGATAATTCTTGTACAGTTCAACAAGTAACTTTAGTTGATACAACTAAACAAAATATTCAAGAATCTGACTTTACCGAACATTTCGCTGAAGAAAGATCAAAAGCTGTTCTTAAGACCGTTAGTGACGAATATCTAGATGTATTAGAACCAAACGAAAGTATAGTCACATTAGAGGTTGCTTTAGATAATACAAACTTTGAAAATCTTGACGAAACAGGTGCAAATAGTGGTCAGAGAGCTGAAGAATTTTTAAAATCAGTCAGTAATGAACGCTACGATGTAGAAAAAATAGATGGAATTAAGGTGATTGAAGAACTTGATAAAACTGACGTACTAAAGCTAAGCGACGCTACTTCATCTAATTTACAGGGTACAGAAACAGTTCCAAAAGCAGTAAGTGACGAGCATCAAGAAATACTAGAACAAAAAGAAAGTAGTATTACATTAGAACAGGTTGATTTAGTTGAAACATCAACAAAAAACGAAAGCGAAATTACTGATACAAGTGCTCAGAAACCTAAAGAACTAATACAGCAAGTTTGTGTTGAAAGCAAAGACATTGTAGAGCAAAAAGAAAACATTATCAAACTAGAACAGGAAACAGTTTTAGATAACACATCAATAGTAAATCTTGCTGACATAGATGTGTGTGCACAAGTTTGTGAGGCTACTGCTGCTAATGTAAAAAATACCGAAGAACTTATTAAGTCAGTTGGTGACAAATGTCAAGATACTGAAGAACGTATTGTTGACCATGACGAAGTAGGTCCCAAAGCAGCTTTAGCAAATACGTCAATAGAAAAAATTGCTGAATCTGACGTAAATTCAGATGTATGTGTAGTTACTGAAACTATAGGGCAGAATGCCAATGCAAGTGATGTTACTGCTGCTAATGTACAGAGTGATGAACGTCGAGATACAGTAAAACTAAAAGATAATGTCGGCGCTGTAATTCACGCTTCTTTTACTGATACTTCGGAAGAAAATCATTCTATAACTGACAACGTTGAACCTTCAAGTAACATGATAATTTCTAATGTAGAGAGTTCAGCAGAAGTCCTCAAATCTGTTGATGATGAACAAAAAAGTCTTGAACAAAAAGATACGCGAGACCCAGTCACAGCTTTAGCCGAACCACAACATAAAGTACAATCGGAAAGAGTTGAACAAATAAGTAATGATATTGTTACTAGTGACCACGTTATTTCAGAGGTGAATGATAATGTTATGAAACCACATCAGACTGCAACTTTAGTTGAAATGTCTGCCGAAATTACTGAAAAAGCAGACGTTACAGATCTTTCAAGTGCTGTTGTTATTGGCAATAAGGAAGGTCTTGTATCCGTTAGTGATGAACAAAAATCATTAGGGCAAGATATTCCAGATCAGGTTACACTTTTAGTAGACGCCTCTTTACAAAATATTGCAGAAGCTGACATTATTGATCATTCAAGTCACATCATTGTTTCTGAAGCACAGAGTGTTGAAGAAGTTCTTAACCCCGTTACTAACGAAAACCATAAAGCTCAAACGGCAAATGATAACAGCCCACTCAATACTACACGAGAAAAAAGATCTACTGAGAGTTTAATGACTACTATAGTAGATGTGTCGGGTAAAAACGAAACAGCTAATGAAAAGTCAAGAAGTGCAGATGTCTCTGAAAATGAAACGCTGCTTGATGAGAAACAAGATGAAATAAAAACTGAAATCTCACAGCCTCCTATGGAGGACTCCATACAGCCTGAGCAGGGAAAACCTAGCGATGAAGAGCTAGAGTTATCGCAAGGAATAGCAATATCTCCTGCAGTTGCTAACAACACAGAAAATATTTCTCAGACTATTGATGACTTTGATGACAATGTTGAAGGCGAAGTATTAGTTTTGTCAATTAATTCAGACTTTGAAGAACCTCGTTCTCCTACTGAAAAATCGCGTAAACCAGAATTCGGTAATAATTAAAATATTATGTTGCTTTTAATGTTAATTCATTTTGTAGAAAGCTTCTTACGTAGCTACGTATAATATTTATCATCGCATAGCTGCACAGGAGGATTTATCAATCAAGAACTAGTGTTTGCGTTAAAAACTAATGCCTTCAATAATTTAACAAAATATAATCTTATGTTTTACTGCAGCTGATTATTATTAGTCTGAGAGAAATGAAATCCATGTATCATATAATAATGATAAAATGATAGCTGTGACTCCATTAATTCAGAAATCATTTTTGATATGATTGTGTAACTTCATGACGTCTCATACAACGAAACATTTTCCTCAATGCGCCGTTGCATAACATATCGATATTAGTCAAGTAGTGTAACTAGCTTTAACGTATGACTTAAGCTATATTATTGATACTTAATTGAATGTATAATTAGTTAAGTTTGTTTAATTGGCAGCGTAATTGCAATGCTTCAATAAAATAAGTTTTGTAACGAATCGCTTTCTGGGTGTTTTAATTACTTGAAACCGCATTTCATATAATATTTCTTTCTTTTTGTATAAATTTCTATTTAACTTATAAAATATCGAATTGAAAACATCGAAAACATTCTCGTAGTTTTAACTGTATAACTTTTTTCGTTTACATTCTTACTCACACATCTTAAACAATTTATAAAGAACCACCAAATAAGATTACAATAACTACCTACACCTTTAATATATGACAAATAAAACATGGTTCTATAGTACGTATTCAAGTAGTCCTATCAGTAGTACAATTAATAAGACATAACCCATTTCTTTCAAGAAACTCATAATATGCACTCACACATACACGCACAGATAAATAATGTTAGTATGTAGCTGCTTGCATTTACAATTTCAATACGCTGACGAATGATAACCAATGTTTTTATTTGCAGCTCAAGCAGGTCTCTTTGAACACATACAAGAGTTCACATCGGACGCAGTATCTAATCTAATCAATGAAATAGCGCAGATTACTAATTCTGATGAACTCAAAGAATCTTTAGAACTGGCTAAAGCGTTAAAAGAAAGTATTGAGTTCCCCTTGACGGAAGAAACTAGTATTTTAGAGGAGACAAAAGCTGAACAAGTTCAATTGGTGCAGAAATTACAACATTCCTTGTCAACGTTACATGCGAAAGCTCTGGAGAACGCAGAAGAAATTGCACCTGCAGTAAAACCTGATGCTTTACAACGTGTGTCAGAGATCATCACATTCCTGCAAGATGACTTGAATACTGCTATGGTATCAGGATTACCTGAAGTTTACAAGGCAGAAATAAGTAGGTTCTTTTGTTTTCTTGATGCCGTTTTTAATTTTAAAAGTAAGATGTTCCTGCGCGATAAGTACTTAAAAGAGGTTAATTTTTCAATTTTTGCATATAAGTTCTAACACGAAATCGACTTTTTTCCTTTGTGAATTTTGATCAAAATGTAATATCTTAGAATAAAATATTTACAAATTAACTTAGTGGTTTTTGAAGATTTTAATTAAAATCATGTGTTTATTGTCTAATCTTCAATAATTTCATGGTACATACATTCCACAGCTCAATTAACAGAAGATGAAAACTCAATGAAACAGCTAGAAGAATTGCTTCAAAAGGTAACAGACAAAATTAATCTACCAACAGACAGAGACGCTGATGATACGGAGGATCTAAAAGATACACTTGATGAAGTTCAGACAGTTATTATAAAACTCAAGCAGGACTATGACGGAGCCATGAATGATACTCTCAATGAGACTCTTGAAGATTTAGAGTGCAGTGTGAGAAGTGTACAGCTCCAGATAAACGAAGACAGCCCACCAGAGCTACTCAAAGAAGCTTGTGCAACATTGCAATTACTAGTTAACAATATGAACGAAACGCAAGAAGTGAGAGATGCAGAAACTGTTGCTGTTAAAGTACCTGACGAGAATATTTTAGAAAAATGTTCAACGGAAACAGACAGTACAGTTACATTACTAGAAGAAGCTTCTAAAATCAGTATTACTGATAGCAATCTAACCAATATAGTTTCTAGCTTAAATAGCCTTAGGAATACCGTTAAATTTCTTAAGTTGAGTTTTGAGGGCAATGCTGATGCCCTCATCGAACATGGAGTTGAAGTGCTACAAAATTTAGACCAATTAGAAGATAAAGTATTTTCACTCGAAAAGGATTTGACGGAAGCAAAACTTACAACAGAAATGCGAGATACTATTCTTACAGCAGTCCATTCAGTGTACGGCAGTATTTCTAATATGCGAGGTACCATTTCAAGTATACAAAAAAGGTACATGTTTGAACATTATGGCAAGCCTTCAGAAAGTCTTCTAAAGGCTATCAAAAATATAAACGGCATTATAGAAATTGATAGTACAGAAAAACCAACATGGAAGAAATTTTCAAAATCTTTACGAAAAGTTTTAAATCATTTTGAGGACATTAAGTTTTATATTAACCTTGATAAAACGGCAAGATTGCCTAGCGATGCTGCATTTACTAAGATAATTCTTGAAGAACTTAAGTCTAATATTTGTGAGGTAATGATACCACAAGCTTCAGTGTTAGGAGAAGAGTCCACTGCGAAAGTAAATGTTCTTTTAAATTGCGTAAATAAAAATATCACAAACATTGAATCAAAGTTAACATTGGAAGTAAAGGAAAAAATACCAGTGTTTAAAGAGCTAGCGTTACTAATTCTTGATGTAACAGACTTTATTAAGGTTGAAAAGAATAAAATGATTAAAGAAAACGTAGAGATTTTGACATCCGAATCTGCAGTATTGCAACCTACAGAATCATCTACCGAAGTCGTAACCCAAGATGATCAACCCGCAAGCATAGATGGCAAAATTGAAGAGCCTATTGATAATGATCAAAAATTAGATAGTAAATCTGAAATAGTTCGAGACACAGCATTTGAGAAACCAAGCACGAGTCAAGAATTACAAAAAACTTCTGTCTCGAAGAAGAAGAAATCATCTAAACAAGTGTGTATACAGGAAACAGAACCAGATGTCGAAATACAAATTGAACAAATCGCGTCGGAGCTGGTAGCAGAAATTGCTACGGAAGCAGTGACAGTCGTTCAAAACTTGAAAGATGCTGGTTTCTTAGAGGAAGCGGTGGGTACTTCTGAACTTAAAAAAAAACTGCCGCTCCCAACAAGTGAAGAACAGGAAACTTTAGAAGATCTACAACAAGTTGATGAATCAATTAAATCAGAAGAATCTAATGAGTTCATAACCTCAGGAACTCTACAGGGGGTTGAAGAATCTATTGAAATGCAACCGGAACAAAAACTTTCAATAGAAAGTGTTGCAGGTTCTGATAAGCAAGCACCTAGTTCTGCTGTTAAAACTGTTCTTGTGGAGGATCAACAAGAAACAAGTACTTCCACAGCAAAAGAATCTACTGAATCTTCTAAAGAGGTAACAAAAGAAACTCAGGAACAAATGAAAGCAGTTGTTGCTGAGCGTCATGTCCAAGATATTTCATCAAAACCTTCAACAAGTGCCGCAAGTTCTGCTATTAGTAATGATAAGTCTCAAGAAAAGGACGATGGGAAGGAAGAGAACCCAGAACAAGAAGAAACCAAGGTTGAACAGCATTCAGATGATCAAAGTCCTTTGGATTCAAAAGACACTGTTGTGCTTGATAAAGATCAAGCGCCTGAAGACCATGAGACGAAACCTGACCAAAATACTGAAGCTCTGATATTACAAAGTGCTGAAGTCATGGTAGAACAAGCCTCTGAAACTGAAACAACGGAGAATGTTGCAGATACAATAGTTGATGTTGAAGATAAAAATGTTCTAGAATTAGATAGTCATCACTCGAAAGAAGAACCAAATCCAGAAGAAGCTAGCACTTCATTGAAAGCAGAAGAAGTCAATCAATTACTGATAACAAAAGAAGAAACACAGATTGAAGCGGAGGCTGTGGAAGATCAATTACGATCAGCTAGTGATCATCAAGTAACAAAGGCTCAAGACGTAGAAGAACAACATGGTGTAAAAGTTACCGAAGTTATAAACGAAGAGAAGGAAAGTTCGCAAGAAAAGAAAAAAGAGGTAAAGTCAGCCACTGCTGCAGCAAACAAAAAATCTGATGAAGAAGTAACTCCAGCAGAGATAAAACCTCAAACGGATCAAGTACAAACGAAACAAAAAGAAGAAACACCTGAAAAAGCTGCCACAGTAGATAAAAATTCACAAAAAGAAACTGAAGTTCAAAAACCAGTAGATAAAGCGGATGAATCTGCCGAAACTGTAATTACCGAAACAAAAGAAGTAACTGAAAATATTGGGGAAGAAGTAACAGTTGAAAATAAAGATGAAGTGGCTAGTAAAATGCAGGAGACAATAGTTCAAGAAATGGAAAAGACAAAAGACTCGAATGAGGTATCAGAACTTGCTTACTTAGAAAAAGACAAAACATCTGTACACGCTAACGATGAAGCAGAAACCGAAGTAATACAAAAGCTGGACGATGAAACAAAACAAGAGCTTGCTATAGTCGAGAAAATTCATAAGGAAGATGTAATAAGGCAAGAACAAGAAATTCGGCAAGAGAACGTAGTAACAACTTTATCTGAAGCAGAACAAATGCAAGAAGATAAACAAGTAGAATATGTGGAAGAAACAGGTGAAAAGAAATCAGAGCAGAACCTTGAACAGGAGAAAGAAGCAATGCATCAACACGATGAAGATGCAAGAGCTAAGCAAGAGAAAAAGGATGTCAACAAAGGCGTTACAGAAGAATTACAATCTAAGGAAAAGCGGCAGGAAGACAAAGAACTCGCGGAGGCCTCTACTCATATGGAAAAGAAAGATACTGAAGGTCAAGAAAAACAAGAAACCAAATCCAATGAAAAAATAAAATCCAATCAAGAAGGAGTCGACACTGATAAACAGTTTGAAGAAATAGAACCCCAAAAAGAGAAAGTACTGTTAGAAGAACAAAAACAAGAAGGGGAACCTAAAGCCAAACAAGACAAGAAAAAGGATGAAGAAATTGGGTTGATAGCTGAAAAACAACGACAGGAGGAGCAACGAATAAAACAGGAGGAAGAATTTCAAAAACATAACGAAAAGAACTTGGAAGAAGACGAATTTAAACGCTTAGAAGATAAAAAATCTCAAAAAATCTCAAAACAACAGGAAATAGAAAAGGAAAAATTAAAAGAAGAAATTAAAAAAGATGAAGAAATAACGCTGGAAGAAAAAGCCAAAGTAGAAAAAGAGGAAGCTAAACAACGTAAACAAGAAGGCCTGGAAACTGATAAGAAATCAAAAGAAGAACAACCAAAACAGGCCGAAGATGAAAAAGCCCACAATTTAAGAGAAAGCGCTGAAAAAAAGGCTTTAGATTCCGAAAAACAACTGCAGGAAGAACTACGAAAAACGCAAGAGGAAATAAAACCTCAAAAAGAAAAGGAAGAGATAGAACAACTTGAACAGGACAAAATTAAGAAGGAGAAAAAAGGTAAGAAAGAGGAAAAAATTAAACGAGAAGCTAAAGAAAAGGCGGAAAAAGAAGAAGCTGATAAATTGGAACGTGAAAAGGAACAGAGAGGACGAGAAAAGTTGGAAACAGAAGAGAAACAAAAAGAAGAACTGAAGCAAGGAGAGAAAGCCAAAGCTCAAGAAGAAATGGCAGGAAAGCCTAAAAACGAAAAGCCGAACATTGAACAACGTAAAGAAGAAGATGAGGCCGAAGCTAATACAGAAGAAGAAAATAGACTCCAAAAAGGAGATGAAAAGATAAAACAAACTGAAGAAGAAGAAAAGTTGAAAGTCGAAGAGAAACGCAAAGAAAATGTAAGACTCGAAGACGAACGGGAAGCCAGAGCTAACAGACAAGAAGAAATTAAATCAGATGCTGAAAAACATAAGCAAGATGAATTGGGAGCTGAACAAAAGGTAGAGCAAGAAGAAAAAACTAGAACTAAAAAAGAAAAAGAAGATGCAGATACACGCGAACTAGAAACCTTGGAAATTGAAAGAAATCAAAAAGAACAAGAAAGAATAAAAGAAGAAGAACAAAGAGCTCAAAATGAAAGGGAACGATATGAAAAAGAAGAAACTGAGAAGAAACGCCAAGAAGAGCTTCGAATCAAGCAAGAGGAAGAAGCAAAGAAACTGAAAGAAAAGGAAGAGGCTGAAAAGAAAGAAAAAGAGGCTGAAAAGAAACGCCAAGAAGAGCTTCGAATTAAGCAAGAGGAAGAAGCAAAGAAACTGAAAGAAAAGGAAGAGGCTGAAAAGAAAGAAAAAGAGGCTGAAAAGAAACGTCAAGAAGAACTGCGAATCAAGCAAGAGGAAGAAGCAAAGAAACTGAAAGAAAAGGAAGAGGCTGAAAAGAAAGAAAAAGAGGCTGAAAAGAAACGCCAAGAAGAGCTTCGAATCAAGCAAGAGGAAGAAGCAAAGAAACTGAAAGAAAAGGAAGAGGCTGAAAAGAAAGAAAAAGAGGCTGAAAAGAAACGTCAAGAAGAACTTCGAATCAAGCAAGAGGAAGAAGCAAAGAAAGAAAAAGAAGAGGCTGAAAAGAAAGAAAAAGAGGCTGAAAAGAAACAACAAGAAGAGCTTCGAATCAAGCACGAGGAAGAAGCAAAGAAACTGAAAGAAAAGGAAGAGGCTGAAAAGAAAGAAAAAGAGGCTGAAAAGAAACGTCAAGAAGAACTTCGAATCAAGCAAGAGGAAGAAGCAAAGAAAGAAAAAGAAAAGGAAGAGGCTGAAAAGAAAGAAAAAGAGGCTGAAAAGAAACGTCAAGAAGAACTGCGAATCAAGCAAGAGGAAGAAGCAAAGAAAGAAAAAGAAGAGGCTGAAAAGAAAGAAAAAGAGGCTGAAAAGAAACGCCAAGAAGAGCTTCGAATCAAGCAAGAGGAAGAAGCAAAGAAACTGAAAGAAAAGGAAGAGGCTGAAAAGAAAGAAAAAGAGGCCGAAAAGAAACGTCAAGAAGAACTTCGAAGCAAGCAAGAGGAAGAAGCAAAGAAAGAAAAAGAAGAGGCTAAAAAGAAAGAAAAAGAAGCCGAAAAGAAACGCCAAGAAGAGCTTCGAATCAAGCAAGAGGAAGAAGCAAAGAAACTGAACGAAAAGGAAGAGGCTGAAAAGAAAGAAAAAGAGGCTGAAAAGAAAGAAAAAGAGGCTGAAAAGAAACGCCAAGAAGAGCTTCGAATCAAGCAAGAGAAAGAAGCAAAGAAACTGAAAGAAAAGGAAGAGGCTGAAAAGAAAGAAAAAGAGGCTGAAAAGAAACGTCAAGAAGAACTTCGAATCAAGCAAGAGGAAGAAGCAAAGAAACTGAAAGAAAAGGAAGAGGCTAAAAAGAAAGAAATAGAAGCCGAAAAGAAACGCCAAGAAGAGCTTCGAATCAAGCAAGAGCAAGAAGCAAACAAAGAAAAAGAAAGAGCCGAAAAGAAAGAAAAAGAGGCTGAAAAGAAACGTCAAGAAGAGCTTCGAATCAAGCAAGAAGAAGAAGCAAAGAAACTGAAAGAAAAGGAAGAGGCAGAGGGACTGGAAATTCAAACTCAAAAAGATGAAGTCGAACTTGAAAAGAAGAAATTGGTTGAAAAGAAACGTAAACGAGAAGAGAAGCTCAAGACAGCCCAAAAAGAAGAAGCAGAAATTAAAAAACTGGAAAATGAAAAACAGTTGGCGACGAAAAAACTTCAAGAAGAAGAAGAACAAGAACGAGAACGCGAGATTATTGCTAAGAAACAAAAAGAACTTGAGAAACTTGAACATGAAAAACTACAGGCCGAAAAGAAGCGTTTGGAAAAGGAACGACTCAAACAAGAAAAAGCTAAAAAAGAAGAAGAAGAAGAAGAGCGAAGCAGACAAGAAAGGGCTAAAGAAAAGCAAAAACTGACTCAAAAGAGAAGAGAAGAGGAAGAAGCTTTAAGAAAACAAACTGAAGAAGCTGAAATATCTAGGAAAATAGCTTTAACCAAGAAAAAAGAGGAAGAGAAGGCGAGGTTACGTAAAGAACAGGAGGAATCAGAAGCTCGGGAACAAAAACTTAGAGAAACTGAAAGAAGAATAAGGGAAGAAAGACGACGTGAAGTAGAAAAGGATCTCAATGAAAACTATCAAAAGGCGGCGACCACACGTGTAGACCGCACTTCATCAGAATACAAACACAAAACGGAAGAAAATGGTTTTTCAACAAGCCAAAGAACTGATATGGAAGATCACTACATCAGAGAATATCACTACGAACCAACTCGACAAAAATCTGACGAAAGATCAAAATTCGTAGATCATAACCTTAAAGACTACTCAATGGAATTCTCAAGACCGTCCGGCTACAGAGAAAGGACTTTTGAACATGAAACATTCACGGAAAGAGAAAGTTTGGGAAAAAATGCTACAATTTACAAAGCGCAGACTATAATATTGGATTCACAATTAAGGTCTTCAGTGCCACCACAGTTAGATAGAATCGACGCTGAAAAGAGAACGCAGCGCTTTGACCGAAGCGAGTCGGAGAAGCGATTCGAGCGGCACAAGTCTAAAGCTTTGAGCGAAGCTAGGAGCATGATCACTGAAAAACGTTCAGGCGTATCGAGGGACTTGAAGCGAAAGCCTGTATTTTCGACATATTTGACCGATAGAACTGCGGTTGAAGGATCCCGTGTCAAGCTTACCTGCAGTGTCCTCTCATCAGCAGACCCCAAAATAACTTGGTACAAGAATGGCGTGTTGTTAGACAACAAATTGAAATATAAAACTAAGTTTATGGATGGATTGATCACTTTAGAAGTATTGAACGCAGTTGTTAGTGACTCGGCGGAGTACAGTTGTACTGTTGAGAACGAGAATGGATCCGTCAGCTCGTCTGCTAATCTGAAGGTGTATCCGAGCTTCGAGGCGTCTCCCATCCCACCAACGTTCACGAGATCCATTCGGGGTGAGTACTGTTACCAAATATTAAATATAATTTTAATATTCGTTGCACTTCCGTACTACAAATTTAGTATTGCACAAAGCTAACGACTATTACGTTACCCTCTCTAGTAAGGGGTGACCAAACAACATGCAAAACCGGAATTTAAGAAAGCCAAGTTCAAGGCGACGCGACGTAACTCATAGGGGTACAACATTAGCCCATCGGCCGAATTATACGACTGTAGCGTAAGTAGGATAAAATCGTGTCGGATGATTTTATGATGTTTTAGAATACATCAGTTTTAGAATAACCAAGCAACCAACTCACCAACTGATGTTGCTGATATAAGGTAGGATTTTAAACAAGTCAATAAACTTTCCTCGCTTCAGCGCAATTTAAATAATTATTTTATGGAGTTGTGTTAAAACAATGACATCATCATGAAACTAAATGAAGTAAGGCTCAACTTTGTTCCAAATTAAATACTCGTAATGGAATTAAGTTATCCCGATTTATTTTTTAAGATTCTTAACAATTTGTCGAACATGATTTTTACCTAAAAACTTAGGTAAATCGGTTAAACAACCGTTTTGCATCGCTGGCTCAGAATAATGATGACGATTGATGGTATATAGCTTGTAGCATTTTTCAATATAAGGCTATCCAACTTTACAACTTAATCACATTTGTAAAGATCTGACGACAGAGGGCAGTGACACTAGTCCATCAAGGTATAACCACAGGATTGCTTTGAATTCGACAAACACACTCCGATCTTGGTTTAGTTCATGCTACAGCAGGCACTGCGATACAAGCTTTGAGGTGCGTGCCTGCGAATGCATCCCCCAAATTGGTTTGATCCTCCTAATCGCTTGTTAGCGTTTCCCAGGACCATCAAATCGAATCAGTTTATCACAATTAACCGACTACAAGAAAGCAGGAAGTTCTTAACACGTTGAAATGAGAAACGTATGAACGTAGAAATGTTTGTACTTCTTATAGAAATACTGATATTGGGTAAGGCAAAATTAAACATTAACAAAACCCTTGACAAAAAAAAACTGCAATTAAATCTGCGGTGCCTCAGACAAACATAAGGCAGTCAAATTTATGACAACCCTCTAAGAAAAGGTCTCATTATCTTGAAATGACTACATCGATATGCCAGAGCATGTTTAGAGACTCAGCAAAAAGACCCCCTTTCTAATAAGAAAACTCCCTTCAAACCGGTTAAAACTTAACAGGTCATAATGGATAGTCTACGGTTATTAACTTTTAAATACGAGAGCAAATAATGACACTAGTGAACTACATTATATGTTATTGGTCAAGTTACCAAGAAACCCTCAGATCTTTAAAGCATCAAGAAACATTATTCCTACGTACTATGCAGTATGTCCGAAAAATTCTGTCCGATCCTTGAAGGACATGCAAGCGACTTGGAAGACGCGCTAAAAAAACATACAATAAAATTAGGTCTTCATGTTACATCCAAATTAGATTTCTTTAGCACATCGTTAACTGGAAACATTACCCAATTACAAATTTTAGTTTCCTAAAATAGTTAGGTCCCTACTTTTTTCACTGTATGACATTATTTTAAATCCATATAACTGATGAGGTAAAGTCTTTTCTACGAATAATTAATCACAAGGTCTTCAATTATTATAAGCCATTCTACAACCTCTTATACGATTAGACAGGCTTTTAATACACACTTATATTACTTAAGCCATAAAGTTGTCTAGGTAGGAATATCGGAAGTTTAAGCTTCCTTATCACTATTTAAGACAAAGCCGAAAACTAATTTCCTTAAATTTGTATCGCCGTTACTCCAAAATTACGTGTATGGCTGTAGCGCTCGCCCCGTCCGCTAGAGGCGCTGCCTACTCTCTGAGGAATAGACACCTAAAACAGATTCCAAAACGAATTTTACGATGTTCAAAAATTATGTTTAGCCTTATAACATGCATAACTAACTATTTTAAATTAAAATTCGCATAAAAAAGGAAAAATTCTATCTTTGCTTAATTTAATAGTTTTTGATGGGCACTCCCTAGATGGCGTTGGGCGTTAAAATAGAAGTCGCAATGGTTTCGTTACACGCCGGCTTATATAACCGTCCGGCCGCCACAGTGCGGTGTGAAACTGGACTAAGGATAATATTTTTTGGAAGCTCACCGCACTTATGTGTACGGGAGCTTAAGAATACTCTTGAATTCTCTCTATAGGGAAATGTGAATTTGCTTTAAGCATTTTCTTTCATCTGTAGGCACGTTAAACAGTGTTTTACTGTAATTCTCTATGGAGTTTTTCTTTGTAAAATTTTAAAAGAAGATTTAGTCTTACTTGAATTTGAAATATTTCCACTATAACAAGTTAATCCACGAAAAGAGGTTAAGGAACGACTTACTGTCATTTGTTGGGTGTCAAATAAAATGTAGATACATACCGATTTTTGTTTCTATCTATTTATACTTGCGTGTTACGGGTCCGAAAAGCAGTTTCTTTTTTAATTAAGGTTGAAAACTGAAATGTGTAAAATTTAGCGAAACATCGATCAAAAACTTCAAAAACACGTGGAGTACTTTAAAATTAAATTAAAATCATTGCCATGCTGTATACCAAGTCATAGCTAAGCAGAGTGCAGCCACGCAGGTAGATTCGCGGGCTACAGCTAATCATATCACAAGCTTTAGGTAGGTAACCCACTTCGCTGTCCCGCCAGCAGACACAATGATAATAGAAATTTTCACATAATGACTCACATGAGAAATAGTTAACACTTATCAATCTACTCCTCAGACACATATCACTTGGCTGAGAATGAGCTGGTGTTGGAGTGCCGGATCCGCGGGCAGCCGCTGCCGACCATCACTTGGCTGAAGGACGACAAGCCGGTGGCGGGGGACGAGCGCTTCCAGGCGTTCTACCTCGCCGACGGGGTCTGCCGGCTCGCCGTCAGCGCGCCCACGCCCGCCGACAGCGGCAAGTACACGTGCAAGGCGGAGAACTCCGTCTGGGCAGACCAGATCCATCA
The DNA here is from genome assembly GCF_003590095.1 of Trichoplusia ni. NCBI lineage: Eukaryota > Metazoa > Arthropoda > Insecta > Lepidoptera > Noctuidae > Trichoplusia > Trichoplusia ni. The sequence goes on along the minus strand of NC_039490.1, from coordinate 540,617 downwards.
TGTCGTCAGCTTCAGTGGTAAGCTCTTAGCAGTTCATAGAGATTTTATTTCGCAAATATGTGACAGAATTGGCAAATGAGCAGTTCAGTTCAGCATAGTAACTTCTTATATTTAGTTAAATGCAAAAACATGAAAAAATGGGAAGTACATTTTTAAAACGTTTTGGACATAACGTAAACATACCATGACGGTATAACTTTGTTATATATTTTTCAAGTCATTATTGACTAGTTAGACGTAGTTTTGAGTATCCAATGCTGTAAAAAAACAAAAGTTAGACATGTTGCAATTTTTCTTTTTCAAAAGTACATTGAACATACTTTATTACAGGAAAAGACAGGTGTCTCAGTCCAAACATTGCTACAAAGGAGAGATCCCGGTTCAATCGACAAGCGCTCGAGTCTCGGCGCCCGCACTTCACTAATGTGCTGAGCGACTACAAAGTCGCCAAAGGCGGTACCATCGGTCTGCAAGTGGAAATCCGAGGATGTCCCACCAGGGTGGAATGGCTGCGAGAGGGGCGTTCTGTCACGGAAGTGTACAGAAACGCGAGGACTTTCGTCGAACAAGGCCTCTACACACTGGCACTATCTGACGTCACGGAGAAAGAGTCAGGCATGTACACGTGCAGGGCTTGGAGCACGCATGGCAATGTGGACATGAATGCAGCTATCACTGTGGTGCAGCCGAACGAGCTGGAGGGCAAGCCGGCCATCATAGTCGGCAGACCAGAGAAAGACATTCTTATATCGGTTGGAGAGGATGTTAATATTTCGTTTAGAGTGCAAGGCGAACCTAAACCTAAAGGTAAAATATATTTATCACACAAAAAAAAATTGCGGACGAAACTTTGAAACCTGCTGGCAAAGTTTATGTCCTATCAATTCTGCTTTTAAAGTGACCATATATGAAGCATAATTAAATTCCGTATTCTGTAGACTGATAATATTTGAAAAAAAAGAACAGATATAAAAATAAACATCAAAAAATCGGTCCAGGAAGTCCGAAGTTTCGAGATTACAAACTTGAACGAATTAAGAATTTCATGTTTTTTGAAGTCCGTTGCAAGGTGTTTTTGTCCTCACTGCATTTCGTTTCCACAGTGGTGTTTATGAAGGGTATCCGCGACATCACGACGAGCCAGCGCGTCTGCAAGATGACGTCAGACGACTACGTGAAGTTCACCCTGAAGAGGTCGGTGGTGTCGGACGCCGGGACCTACTGCATCCTAGCCAGGAACGCGTATGGATGCGACCGCGCCTTCGTCACTGTCGTGGTAAGATGTAATGTGTAGTTGTTGAAAGCGTTTCCGAAAAGTTTGCGAAATCAAATAACAGAAATAGTAAAAAAATAAATGGGTTGAAGAAGTGAAACTTCGTAATCTGGAAATGAATTCGCATGCCACGAATCCACTCTCGCTCTGTCTCTTTCTATCCCCCATTCAGAGCATGGAATGTTTAACGAAACAGTGCTCGCATAGGGGGCATGGTAGCGTTAAGCGTTTAACGCAACCATAAGAAAAGCCTGCAGCTGTACCTAGATGCTCTGGATTTATATATTGTAGAAAATATAATAGTAATTCGTGTTTTGCCGCTACAGGTCAGACAGCGAGCTTCATCTGAAAACCTGATATCAGACTGGACGTACCCCATAGATGACTCATCTATCTCTTTAACTGAAAGGAAATATAAATGTAAGTGTAAGCGTGGAGTTCATTATCTGCCGAAAATTGAGTTGCTTGGTTTCAATTATCTTCGCGGTTTCATTATCTTTGTGGTCTTAACTGTATTCACGTCTGCATCCATGTTCTCAATATAAACATACACGCAGCATACGTGTTGTTACCGAACATGTCAACATTAGATTGTAATGTTGGCGACTCAGCAACAAATCATTAGATCATTCTCACTATTTATATTTAACCCAACCTGCCAATTCTGGCCCGATCAATCTCAAATCAATTCAATAAGTCATCTGGCAGTCTCATTTGGCATCACGTCAAGTATTCCTTAAGGTCAGTGCCGCATCGGTTCTCGTTATAGCGGTCCCGGAGCGCATCCCGGGCGAGCCGAGCGTCGTGGACGGAGGCAGCAACTGGGTGTCGCTCGCCTGGCCCAAGCCCGAGCAGCGCGACGCCGCGCCCGTGCTCGCCTACCGCGTCGACAGCTGGCTCAGCGGCAAGGACGGCGGCGCGCGCTGGACCGAGCTCGGCATCACGCCGCTCAACTCCTTCGACGCCTTCAACCTCAAGCAGGGCGAGGAGTACCACTTCCGAGTGACGCCTCGCAACCGGTACGGCTGGGGAGAGTCCGTGCAAACATCCACCCCCGTCGGCGTCGGGTTAGCCGGCGACAGGCCCGAATTCATCGACATTCTGCCCGGTCAGCTGAAAGTGTTGGCGGGCGAGACGGCGAACCTAAGTTGCAGTGTGAAGGGCAAGCCGTTGCCTGAAGTGGTTTGGATGAAGAATGGGCACGAGATAGAAGAGGAGGAAGGGCGGGTGACGACCGCGTTCAACGGGCAGGACTGCGCGCTGACCATCCGGCAGATATGCGCGGAGGACGAGGCGCGCTACAGCTGCGAGGCGAGCAACGCGCTCGGGCGCGCCTCCACGTACGCGCGCCTCGCCGTCGTCACCGACCGACTGCTCTGGGAGGCCGACGCCAAGCTCAAGAGGTGAGTCAGCCGGACAACGAACTAGCTTCGTGTTTATTTATATGTGCTTGCGAAACACCTTTATTTATTCAGTTCCTATTTGTGGTGGTCATCTGCTTTCATTTGTTTGTAGTACCGGTGCCTTACTACTGACATCTTTTGCGAGCACCGTAAATAATGACCCAACAACATGGATCGAATTTCACGAATGGTTTTTTGTTAGGAAGAGATGATTTTCTTTCGCACTTAATCTGATTGAATTCATAATTTCTATCTTTAATTGTGTCAATTTTTTTTGTGTGGTAGAAACAGGAAGAATCAAATAGTTATAAATTTCTTAAATGTACTACTTAAATCGATAACAACTAGTTCCTAACGCGAATGCCTTTTGTGAATCTGCGAACAGAGTTCGTTTAACGTTGTGTTGAAAACTAGTTAACCACAGTTAAGTTAAAACTTAGTACGTTAAGTTTCAAAGGCAACATATTGAGGCCACAGATAAAGCGCGCGCATTTCAGGGTCCGCCTCCTTTGAGCTGACCAATCAGGGCTTCAGGATCCTTCTCGAGTGATCCCCTTAACTTTTATGACCGCGCGGTATTCACGAATCGTCGTACAGCCTCGGAGGTTTACCGGCTCGTAAAATGTTACTACGGCGAGACAACGACAGCGGAGCGAATGGAAACATTCAGTTAAAGTTTATGAGTTCGTATTGTTCATGCTGGGTGGCCATTGGAAGCTATAAGATTGAAAGACAATTGAGGAACAACCAATTCCTAATCGAGTTATGACTTGCGAGAGTTTTACTAATTTATAGTATTTTATTAGTCGTTGCGTTACCGCTTTATCTCGCGGTCGCGCATAAATGGTGTTAAACTATATGGTATTTGATGGGGATCCAAAACTTAAAATATTTTTAATCCGTCAAGTAGATCAACTTAAAATATTAGACACATATTTTCGCCTTTATCTGAAGAAAAAAATGAAAAGAAGCTGTTTTAAAGTTTAGAAGACGGAGATTGTGGCGTAACAACTTCGACACTTTACTTCACTTTAAGACATTAAAAGAAAACTGTCAGCTGTTAATTTGATGAACTGAACAGTATACCACTTGACACCTTGGCTATAAGTTAAAAGAGGTTGAGAAATATAAAAACGTTCAATATTAATTTCTTTACGACTCTTACTAACCATTTGAAGAATGAGTTTAAACAAATAAAAATTAAAAAAAAATACAGATGGTGCCTCGTCCCCGCTCGAGGCACGGGCTCTGCTTATATTCATAATTTTTATTAGATTAGTAGTATTAAAAAAAAAGTGACGCGTGACGAAAAGTTTTGCCCAACGATAAAGAAGTTTCACTTCAATAATGTATGAAGGAATTCAGGAAAAACACAAAATAGACATATTTAATTTAAAAAATTAAGTATGTCTATCTTCCGTCAACTATTGAAGGTACATTTATTATTATTAGGTACCTTAGATATGTTTCTATAAGCAGCCAAGGTTCGCACTGGGCTGCCAAGCTTCCCACCAGTAGCATTGTGCCTCCCGCGTGATTGTGGGATTGTCCGAAGGGTACGTGTTTCGCATTCCCTCTCTACGCAGAATTATGAATGCCACGTACCTACTGACCAAACGCGGGAGACGTTGGACGCGTTTAGGTTTAGTCAGTAAGAGGCCGGCAATACGCGCTTGAGCTCGAACAAATGAAACATTTTACGCAGTAAGTAGGATCTATATTTCAAACATCACTTTTAAACATGTTTTTTTTTATAAGATTTATCACATTTAAATTGGAGAGGTCTTTGTAATATTGAAGCAACCATTTCTAAGTGTCACACGCGAATGAAGTATTTTTGAAGTGAAAACTTCTTGCGGCGGCCGGCGTCGTGCAGTCTTTTTTTTTTTTTATTATCGGCAAAATATGTTAAACTCGCGTCAGGACACGTGTCCTGATCGAAAAGTCGTAATACGAAATCTTCTTTAGCACAACACTGCATCGATAGCGAAATAAATGAGTATTGTATTCTACCACATAAATGATAGTAATTTAATAGTGATAAGTATGTAATTAAAACAATTCGTGTAAAATACCATTCCAGAATGTCAAAAATACACAACGCACAGTTTATTAAGAACAATAAGAACCCGGTTTTTACAGTATCAATCTCACATAGCACACATCTCACACACAACACACACATAGAAAAATTAAATTCCTAAAATATTAAAATAACAACCATTAACTTTGAACACTACTGCTCGAACATAAAGCTCAATTCCGTTTGTGAAACTTCTTTTAAAATTATAATACAAAATATTAAATTAATATTCTCTGAAATCAATAAATTAATTTTATTCTTAATTTTATTTTGTAAAATAATTTACGCGAAAATATGGCTTATCTTCTTAGAAATAAAGTACAATTAATATTTACTCCATTTTAATTTTAAAGAAATGGCTTTAAAATTAATATTGATTTCTTTTTTATTCTTTTTGTGTTATCGAATGACCAAGCGGCGCCGCTAGTGGATTCGGTGACTATCAACCTTATAGAATTAGAAATATGATACAATTTTGAACATGTGTCCTCAGCGCCTGCAGGTTTACCTTTCACTCTTATTTTGATTATCTCTTTCATTTTGGGCATGACGTCATTGGCGTGTGTTTTGTTTTAAGACCTCTGCGTATCTCTGAGTTACACTTTTTCTCGTGGCGGGATGAACTACCGTTCTCTTTCTAATTATCTACTTATCTCTTTCATTTCAAGCATGACGTCACTGACGTGTCTTTTGTTTGTATTAGCATAAGATATTGTCAACCTTATTTTAAAAGCAAATTGTTACAATTTTGAACACAATGTTGCTTATGGCTGTAGTTTTATGTCCTGGTCTTTTTTGTACTCTATCTCTTTCATTTTGGGCATGACGTCACTGTCATGTCTTTTGTTTTGATATCAAATTGAGATACGGAGAAATTCATATGAATATTTTTTATCACATGATTATCTTTCTTTTTCTAACTATCAATCTTTCTCTTTCATTTTGGACGTGACGTCATTGGCGTGTGTTTTGTTTTTACTGGAATACGACATCACGTGTGCACAAGAATATGAATCTTCTTTCAGATAATTTTTAATCGACCGACGATTATTTATGTTGCGTAAGGTGATTTTTTATTATTTTTTTATTTGATGGAACACTGTGAAAAATGAAGCCTAAGAATATATTGTGGGATATCGTGATTAATTGTTTTAATAGTTTTATTAAAATCGTGTGAGTCAGACAAGCGGCACTGAAGGTTCTGTACGAAAAGTACAAAGAAAAACAACATTGGTCACCCATCAAATTTTCGACCTTACCAATCGTTGCTTTACTTGTCTTTATTTTTTGTTGGCCTCTAGCAATCTGCGAACACTTAACCGTCTATTACGGTGCATTAGATACATCCTGGTAACAAACAGTCGGACATACAGCGAAACCTTCGTTCTCGATTTCACGTTAAAAAACCGAATAGAATTTAGCTTATCCATTTACACTCTGTGATATCACAAACAAACACACATTATCCATAATACCCTAATCTTTAAGTCGATTAAACATCGTAATGTGATTCTAGACTAGCCACAGAGACTACTTAGCTATCAGAGTCAGGCTTGACGAAACATAAATTGGAAATTTGAGTATAATTTCAGTAATAGGTACCCGCGCTTAGGACTGCCACTTCAACCAAACCATTGTTCATTTCGAACAGCCAACACCATATTAGTAACTAGCTGTTGCCCGCGACTTCGTCCCCGTGGGTAGAAGATATATGTTATGATTTATACCTGCCCTGTTTTTTCACATTTTCCATTGTATCTTCGCTCCTATTAGTCGCAGCGTGATGGTTTATAGCCTAAAGCCTTCCTCGATGAATGGTCTATTCAACACAAAAATATTTTTTCAATTTGGACCAGTATTCCTGAGATAAGCGCGTTCAAACAAACAAACAAACTCTTCAGCTTTATAGATTAAGTAGTATAGATTAAAAAATATTTAAAAGACCGGTTTTCAATTAAACTTGTTGCTTTTTTGGGATACTTGAAAGTGACCACACTGACCACCTCTAGGAAAATTTTGAATTTCCAATAACTCTTTCAACCGATGAGCTAGGTTTTGGAAAAAATACCTCACACAATAGAAAGTATCAGCAATTCTTTAATGTAGGAATGAACACCTACTACGGCCGTTTAGATGAATAAAAAAGTGGAGACGAAAAATGAGAAAATATATCATATCTCTCGACCCATTCATACTCACGCAACAGGAATTGGTAGAACGGTCAGTTATTATACCTTCCTATACTAATGTTATGAAGAGGAAACATTTAATTGTTTGTTTGTTTGTTTGACACGAATACGCTTCGAAACTACTGGACCGATTTGAAAAATTCTTTCACTGTTGAGAAGCTACATTATCCCCGCTGAACACAGGCTATAAATTATTTCGAAAAATATTAAGGTTCCGTAAGAAAATTGCAATAATGTAACCAAAGGTGTAAAATCGGAAACCTATTTCTGCGTACGCTGCTAATACTATAGAAAATAGAACAAAATGATGTACCTACTATGGGTTTGCTTACCATGCGGACGAAGTCGCGGGCAACTGCTAGATTTAAATAAAATAGGTACAAGTCTTGGTGAATCCGGAATTTTACTCTGATCCTCAGAATTGTAGATTCTATCGAATAATTTAATTAAAATCATGATCATACAAAAACCGGGTTCTTAATGCACTGTGCAACGTTCATATTGAAGTTTTCACTTCTGCCGGCACTCCCGGAGTGCAACACGTGGTATTTTTTTTTGAAAAATGTTTCTTTGATTTTTTTATAAAATACTAGCAATTGCCCGCAACTTCGTCCGCGTGGTTACAAGAAATTGCGACTATAACTTGAGATTTAAACTATCCTATCTCTCAAGTTGGATCGAACTGCACATGGTGTGCGAATTTTATTATAATCGGTTAAGTGGTTTCGAGATTTATATATATTAAGATCTGATATATTTAAAAACTGATAGTACGGAAACATGACGCCATATTGCCGAAACGGACTTCCTTTGCATTGTGGTCCGGTTAGCTCCCAGTCGCGTCAAAAAAGTTTAACTTCAAAAAGTACCGTTACTTGTTAATACGAAGTATTAGTTGCACAATAGATTGTGATTGGTGGGTAAGGTTCTGGCGCCTCCTTTGTTCCTCCCTCCGATTACAAATACATAACGCGTTTACAAAGAAAGTAAAGTATATGGAGTCATTGTTTCAGTGAACATTTATGTAACGCCTGACTCAGATTGGCTAGGACAGAATCTACAGAATCATTACGATGTTTATTCGACTGAAAGATTAGGTTTAATGGATAATGTATGTTTGTTTGTGATATCACAGAGTGTAAATGGATGAGCTAAATTGTATTCGGTTTTAAATATGAAATCGAGGATTAAAGTGCCGATGTGTGTCCGACTGTGTGTTACCAGGATGTAGGTATCTAATGAACCGTGATAGACGGTTATATGATAGCAGATTGCTAGATAACAACAAAAAATGAAAATAACGTCAGGTAAAGCAACGTTTGGTAAGGTCAAAAATTGGATGGGTGACCAATGTTGTTTTTCTTTGTCCTTTTCGTACAGAACCTGCAGTGCCGCTTGTCTGACCCACACTTTTTATAGTATTTTTTGGTAATCAAGCGATGGTTAGGGAGTATTACCTAATACCTACTTGTAATAATTTACTAAAATCGGTTCAGCCATTGAATAAATTCAAATATACCTACTATCTAATAATAATATGTATTCAACGATATCCCACTTCAATATAGTTCTATGACTTCATTTTTCAGTCTTTCAACAATTAAAAAAAAGTAAAAATTAAAAAGAAAAACATTCTACGGAACAAAATACAAACACGCACCTTATATTTAACGCAGTAATATTCTTGTGCACACGTGATGTCGTATTCCAGTAAAAACAAAACACACGCCAATGACGTCACGTCCAAAATGAAAGAGAAAGATTGATAGTTAGAAAGAGAAAGATAATCATGTGAGAAAAAATATTCATATCAATTTTTCCGGATCTCAATTTGATATCAAAACAAAAGACATGACAGTGACGTCATGCCCTAAATGAAAGAGATAGAGCACAAAAAAGTAAATGTACAGCCAGAAATGTAGCAAATTGCCTTTGAAATAAGGTTGACAATATCTTATGCAAATAAAAACAAAAGACACGTCAGTGACGTCATGCTCGAAATGAAAGAGATAAGTAGATAATTAGAAAGAGAACGGTAGTTCATCCCGCCACGAGAAAAAGTGTAAGTCAGAGATTAGCAGTGCAGAGGTCTTAAAACAAAACACACGCCAATGACGTCATGCCCAAAAGGAAAGAGAGATATTCAAAATAAGAGTGAGAGGTAAAACTACAGGCGCTGAGGACACAATATGCCCAAAATTGTATCATATTTCTGAAGCTATAAGGTTGATAGTCACCGAATCCACTAAGTAGTGGCTCCGCTGGGTCATTTGGCAATCACAACAAAGAATAAAAAAAATATAAATCTGAATTAATTTTAAAGGCATAACAATAAAATTAAAATGGAGTAAATATTATTTGAACTTTATGACTAAAGACATAAGTCATATTTTTGGGTAAATAATTTTAGGAGCATAAAATTGAAATAAGAATTATATTATTGATTTTTAAGAGAACATTAATTTAATATTTTGTATAATAATTTTAAAATAATGTTTCACAAACGGAATTGAGCTTTATGTTCGAGCAGTAGTGTTCAAAGTTAATGGTTCCTATTTTAATATTTTAGGTATTTAATTTTTCTATGTGTGTGTTAGATTGATACTGTAAAAACGCTTTTCACTTGCGAATATAATTTGTTTGCGTGACCTTTATCTGTATTGAAGGTCGAACCGCATGTAGTCAAAATTGAGTGCGTAAATAGAGCTATTAAATCAAATAATTTTTAAGAGTTTAAAACATTGAGCAGATATAAACATACTTCACTATTTTCTATGATACCAGGTTATTAGACTTGACTATACTTTTATGTTTTTTTTTCGATAAGATATCGGAACTATGAAGTTAAGTAAACAGGTATCTTAGTAAGGGAATTTGACTAAAGGAAATTGCGGTTCGCAGTAAGCAGCACTTAGCCTGACAGATTTAAGAATGCACCGGTTATATACTGCAATGTTCACCTCCAGAGGGCAGTACTAGCACTGTACACAACTACCAAGCACCCCGTTTGTGAAGTAGTTTCTTTAGGTCATTCACTTTGGCAGTATGTTTGATGTATGTGCTTGTGGCGCCCTCTGCGGCGAGCTCTGCGAAATGTCCCTTGCATCCTCCGTGGTCGAGTGGCGTACGCACCGGATTCAAGGTGTCGCTAGCTCTGAGGTCCCGGGTTCGATCCCCGGTCGGGTCAATGTAAAAAATCAAATTTCTACATTGTCTCGGGTCTGGGTGTTTGTGGTACCTTCGTTGTGTCTGACTTACAAGGGGTTTAAAACAATGTTTCTATTAAAAAAAAATCTTTATAGGTGGTTACGTGTATTGATGAGTGTGTGTGTACCCAGGGAGCGGTCTCAGGACGCCGAGGGCGAGTACCCGCCGCAGTTCACGATGCGGCTGCGCGACCGGCGCGTGCAGGCCACGTACCCGGTGCGGCTCACCTGCCAGGTGGTCGGCAGCCCGCCGCCCGCGCTCTCCTGGTTCAAGGACGGAGACCATCTCGCACTTGACAGTGAGTACCTGCACCTGCAGTACGGTCAAAGAAAGAAAGTAATTACATTTCGTTTTATTTAGTAACCTGAGTAGGAACAATGCCCAAATTGTAAACATGGAATCCTATAATTAAAAAATCGCTGTCCCTTCGTCTGTTAACAGGCTGTAACTCAAGAACAGTTGTAGCCAGACAGGTTTTCAAATTATGTATTTTTTGACGGTATTACAATAATAGGTAAATCAACATCAAATCGAGCGGATATTTTTTGTTGTTAAGTAGCCTTTTTGTAGGACACTCGCTGTGACGCAACTTCCACTTGCATTGATCAACTTTTTAACACTTGCACCAAAATTAAGTTGTCGCAAGTGTGGCCGCTGTGTGTATGTACAGATCTACTTCTTTTGTTTTTGTAGAAATATTTTCTATTTTTTTCTCGTTTTCAAATTAAACTTCATAATTTATCGGAGTTTCGTCTGTGCGCAGGCCGTCGTTCAGTGTACCAGGACGAGCACTTCCACACGCTGGAGATCGCGCCCACGACGCTGGAGGACGGCGGCGTGTACGAGGCCATGGCGCGCAACAGCAGCGGCGCCGTCAGCTGCCGGTGCAGCCTCGTCGTCGACAAGGGGATCCGCGCCTACGTGGCGCCGGACTTCTGCTGCGGACTCGAGCCCTTGTACCGACTGGCTGAAGGTGCGTTTTATACTCTCTATAGTCGATAACTTTCATACAACGCCATCTAGTGTCAAACTAAGCAAAGCTTGTTTTATGAGTATTAGGCAGGCAACTGATAAGCATACTTATATATTTCTAAATTCATACAAAGTATAGATAAATGATCGTGTTCGTCACACAAACATCCTTGCTGGTAATCGAACCCACGATCTCCGGTATAGCAGTCAGGGCCACTAACCACTAGACTCACATCCAGACAATAATGCAGCTTATTTTCGGTCTGTTTTAATTAATGTGAAGAAAATGTGAGGCTTTTATCTAGAGTAAGACAGTCTGGGCTTAAAATAATATGAAATCAAGATTGGAATTATATGTGCAATTTGATTAAATGCAAAGAAAATCACACAGCTGTTACCGGTATGATTAAGTCCGTCATCTGTAATCACAAACAACTAACAATTTTCTCCCCGTACCCAGGTGACGAGCTCCGCATCTCTGCTGTGGTGGAGGCGTACCCCTCGGTGGGGGTGACGTGGTACCGGGACGGTGTCCGGCTGCGCCCCAGCCGCAGAGCCATCATGACGCTGGACCGCGACGGCCAGATCGAGCTCGCACTCGCCGCCGTCACCGGCCGCGACGCCGGCGTCTACACCTGCACCGCGTCCAACGAGGTCGGCAGGGCGTCCACCTCGGGGAAAGTCGAGGTTATAGAGTCAGGACAGCCGAGGGAAAGGAGGAACGCACCCGTCGTCATCAATGCGCCTGATGTGCCGTGAGTGTTGATATTGTGACTATTGACTGATTAAATAATGGTTGATTAGAAAGCAGGTACTCCGTCAGACTCGTCGTAAAACTTCAGGTTGACAGCTAGAAAAAACATCTTTGGTAGTAACCAAATCTCATCAAAACATACATGTGAAATGAGAGCCAAGTTCAACGACAAAAGAAGTGAGATCTAAATGTGAGCTAAGTTCCATGGTCAGTACTAAAATTCATTTGTAATTACATAAAAGATCATGTCTTCATTATAACTCAAAATAATAATATTATAGTCTAAGGTCTGACTTAGCTAGTTGCTGCTCGCCACCTGTTACATAAACTTGGCTCCGATCTAGATTAGCGAGTTTTAATTGCTTTCTGTTTCGATACATATATTTTTTGACCTTAGAACATCAAAACCTATCAGAAATATAATTCTTAAAGGGTTTGACATTGTTTCATGTATATCTAAACATTAACTTCCATGACAGGTACTCCAAGGAGCCCATGTTTGTTCGGAAGCCGCGCTCCAGCGAGGCTCGCGAGGGAGACACCGTGATCATCGCTTGCGAGGTCATCGGAGACCCCAAACCTGATGTGTACTGGCTTCGAGACTTCCTCAAGGTAAGAGGATACCTAAATGGTTTTTTAATTAAACTGTAAATGGAAGGATCCTGTTAGATCTATACTAATAAAGAGAGATTTGTTTGTATGTTTGTAATGAATAAACTCAAAAACTACTGGAGCGCTGTCATAAAATGCCAAGAGCAGTGAAAAAAATGCATGAAACAATCAAAACTTAATTTTGCAATTTTAAACATTTTTAACAAAATTGCGTACAAGACAATTGATTGAAATTTTCAATATTAAACTTTATTTATCCCTGAATCGCGTCGCTACATTATCCTGTAGCCGTGGTCAACTACGACGTAACCGTAGCCGTAGGCGTGTAGCGTGCTTGGAGTTTCGACTTAGCAAGATTAATATTGTAAATATCTGTCGCTTACATTTTTTTTTTAAATACTGCAGTCGAATTAGTTATGTGAATGAGTGTATTGTTTTTTCTAATTAATTGTTTCCCGCATACTTTACACACATGCCTTTGAAAGTTTAGGTAGACTACGTTTTCAATTACTGCGGTACGCAGAACGCCATTGTAGAGTACAAACAAATTTACATAGATGGCAGTACCGATGCGGAAATGAATTTTCACCATGAGTCTTCATATAAATTTAACTGTAACACGCCAATCTCTATTATACTTATAGTATAATGGCAGAGGCTACGTGAATGTATGATTGTTACATCTTCAAGTTCAAACGGCTGAGTTAAAGGCACCCTGCTTTAAATGAAACAATGGTTTCTTTTTGAATATCGCTTTTGTGCATCTACAAGAAAATCAGTAAGTCTCCAAATATATTGAAACTAGCTACCGCTACAAATCGTAAATGACCCGAAAGGAACATAAAATGTTAGGTTATAAACTATCTGTGAACTAAGTTTCGTCTAAATCCGATCATTTTTTTTGCGTGACAGAAGAACAAACTTCCACACAAACAAACTTAAGAACTTCCTGTTTCTTTTCGTCGGCTAACAGGATTGTTTATTTCTTAGTATTTTCCGCTATTCTAGGCTCTACATTCACGCTTCTCCATAACATTTCAGCCGGACTACTACCGCGACGCGTCTCACTTCAAGCGAGTGGGCGACGGGCCGGAGTACCGCTTCGAGATCCCCCACGCCAAGCTGGACTACACCGGCGCCTACTCCGTCGTCGCCCGCAACGTTCACGGGGAGGCCAAGGCCATCATTTCTCTTCAGATATTGGCTAAAGGTGAGAAACGTTCAATCATTAATCCTGATAAAGTGATAACAGATGTCCTCAGTTTTAAGTTCACTTACCACCTTGAGAAGAAACCTCGAGTTAAAGTCAAAGATCTCTTTCTTTTGATCTTCACTAGTAGATACTAGTTACCTAACCTACTAGAAATACTAGCAAAAGGAAGCTATCCGGCACTCATACCTTAAGTAAGTAAATAACGTAACAATTTTAAAGAAAGTCTTGTTGCTTCCTTCTAGACAGAGTTTTAAATTCCGATAGGTACAGTTCTCGTTTCCTGTTAGAAATGAAAATAACTGACAAAATTACCATCCATCTGATTTTTGTTTTCTATTGAAATTCATTATCTCGGATTTCAACACAAACAGCCATAGCCAGATATACAAGTGAATAAAATTGTAATGTTGGCTGACTGGAGAGTGCACACAACAAAAGCCTCTTCACATGACTTGCATAGCTAAGTGTCCTCACACACGATACCACTTCAGGGCTGTGTAAGCACCGCTCGAGCCTGCACAAGCATTCAACAAGTGCCGGCACCTCGCTCGTGCATTTAAAAAGAGATCGGAATTAAATAACGTAGAGATACTCTTACAAATACACCGTGTATATTTCTTTAACATGTTGGTCATTTTAGTTTGAGTATTATACAACGCCTCTATTATACAAAGGTTTAGAATTATAGGTAATCTTCTTACCTACGGAATAAGTTTAGTATTAAAACAAGCGAGATTGTCCGAAGGGTCACCACAGCCCTGTATACTAAAGATAAACGAAGGATCAAGTACAAGCCAAAGAGGAAAAAGTCATTGATGATTTCCAATTCAAAAAAATAACGCATCGTATTAAGAATAAGATATGTCACTAAGTCACGTTGAGTAAAAGAGATGGAGATATCACGGAGTATACAGTAAATTAAAGAGATATTTTTTCGTTTAGATCCTCTCTCTTTAATTAAAATAATAACTTATCTTGTTCTCCACACAATTTCGTGACGCTTCAGTTTTATGTCACCCTAAATACCGCAATGAATACTTAAGAAATAAAAAATGAATTGTTTTGTTTCACAAAGAGATTTCTTCATTGTCTTGTGGCCCACCCCTGGCGTGTTCTTAAACGATCGCACGCCCCCCGAAAATAACTTCACGGGCACGCCCCTCAAATTTCACGGATAAGGGAAGTCTCCCTATTTGCCGGGTTTTCTGTTTCCAGGAATGTTAGGGCGGTGTGGGGCTGTCACGGGCAATGATAAAACCATTAAAGGCGGGACCCGCTGTCACGGACCATGATTTACGATTACGCTCGGGGTCACCGTGAACCCTATTTGTGTGCGCCGTAACCAGTGAGAATCAGGCGACGCTCTCTAGGGTAGCTTCACGTACTCCTTGCGTAAACAATGGCAGGGATAAAAGATATTGTTTGGGAAGGGCATTACTGCCACACGCGAAGATAGACGGCTGTTTGAAAGGGCGAAGTGCATCGTAACGTTGTTTTGGGGTCGATCAAAAAAGTATTAGAATAAAAATTCTAATTATTTGACCAGGCAAATTTCAGTAAAAATTAAATAATAATATTCTTCCAAACCGTATGGAATCGCGGGCTACTACAATTTTTACAACAACGTTACACTTGTTATCAAAAATTGCACTGATACGTGACGTCACACGAGGTTTCCACTTATTGTTATAATCTTCAGTTTTTTTAAACAACGTGATGAAAGAAAATATGTATCTAGTATTTTTTTAAAGATTTTTTTTAAATAACCATATCTTGAACAGTTGAGCTGTATTCGAGTCTGAAAATATGGTAGAGGTTTAGGCATTTGACATGTATTAGAGCTTTAAGTTTGACATACACCCGTCTCATAGCCTGGTTTTATTTAAGGAATGATAGCAACTTATAATAGTCATGTGTTTTAACGTTTCAGATCCGTCTTCGACTGATGATTCACACAACGTTCGATACGGGTAAGTTAAACATGTTATTTAATCCAATCTTAATTTTATTAAAAAGAAACGCGACTTGTTGTTGGAAATTAATATTAATTGTGTCACAAACATTTCACGAATGGGCTTTCACGAGCAAGCATTCGTGAGCATAAAAATGGTTATCCTATGCGGGGATCGAACCCACGATACGCCGCGTTCAATGGACTTGGCTTGGTAGACTCAACCACTCGGCTGTAGTGATTACTACACAAAGTGAAGTTTATAAAATAGACGTACTATATTTTTAAAGATCCCCTGCCTCTTATTTTTTTCCTATATTTTCCAGTCGCGTGGAAGTGATTCCTCGCTTCGAGAGAGAGCTGACGGACCTGCTGTCGTACGACGGCGATGCTGTTGAGTTCGAGTGCCACGTCACCGGCAACCCCGAGCCTGACATCAGGTGGTTCCATTACAACGAGGTAAGTTCAACCTTAAGCCATTGCTATAAAGCCCATTTTGATAGAACCCCAGTTTTGCTTGACTTCTGTTTAACCTACCACAGACATAATTCAAATGAAACCCTAAGCTTTTGTATTTGAGTTCATTTTTGAAATATAACGATTCCCGAAAAGCTGTTCGTACGCTCCCTTGGTTTCTTAAAAGCAGTCAACGTAAAGATTGGTATAGTCATCTTGACTTGGAGGGACGCAGTGATTGGTTGTTCGTAATTTGGTCAACCAATCAGATTTGAGTAACGTTGAAGGGAAGCTAAGTTAACGTGTTTGAAAAAAAACCTGCTCATTCATTTATCTTTTCATTTTGAACACTTCAGTTAACGAAGTCATTTGAGGATTTACTTTTTAACTCTCATCTTGTCTGTGGCGTCACAGCTCCCGAACGGATTGAGCGATTTAATGTAGTGTGTTTTTAATTAAGGTGGAGAGGTAATTAGTTTAATGTTGAAAATTGGTCGAGCCATTAAAAAGTTGTTATGGGTGGATTTTTTTACCGACAGGGGTTTTTAAATGTCATCTTCTTATCATTTTTGTTAGTAGGGTCTCAAACGGGCTTCACACTATACTCTCAGGCATGTAACCTTTGATCAAACATACTTAACCTTTCTAAGCCCTTAATATTTGAATTATTTTCATCATTACACTCAATATTGTGTTCCAGTTGATCCGCGAGTGCTCGGACTTCGAGTCGTCGTTCGAGGAGGGCGCGGCTCGCCTCAAGATCCGGCAGGTGACGGCGGAGGACGAGGGCACGTACTCCTGCGAGGCCTCCAACAACCTCGGCAAGGCCACCTCCAGCGCCTGCCTCGTGGTCTACCGTGAGGAGCTATTTCATTCTTTTATACCCCAAAAATAAGATCACATCTATTTATTTTACGTACACTTACAAAAAGCTTTGTAGTTTTTTGAAATGCCGATTTTGATAGCTTTATGTTTGTACGTAAAAATACATAATTGTATTTATGCGTCCAAATAAATGTAAAGTGAAATAAATTAAAATTTTCTTTTGAAAAATGCAACGGTTTCATCATTATCTTCTTATGACGTTGTCAACTATCGTCAGTAAACCGACTTTAAAGACAACCGATTTTCTACTTCAAAAGTTGTTATACCTAGTGTCAGTAGTTAATTACGTAAATTATAGCTGTAGTTTAAGGTGGTACTTCTATTTTGACGACCTCCGTGGTCGAGTGGCGAACGCACCGGTCTCAAGGTGTCGCTAGCTCTGAGGCCCAGGTTCGATCCCCGGTCGGGTCCATGTAAAAATTCACATTTTCTACATTGTCTCGGGTCTGGGTGTTTGTGGCACCTTCGTTGTATCTGCATTCCATGTAACAAGTGGTTTAGCAAGTTACTTTGGGTTCAGAACTGGTCCGCATTTGTTTATGTATGATGGTATGTTCGGCAGCGCCGGGCGAGCCCAACACGCTGAGCCAGCGGCTGCGGCGGCCGCCCGCGCTGCTGTCCGCCGCCAGCACGCCGCGCTCCACGCCGCGCTCCACGCCCGCGCGCTCCCTCTCCCGGACACCCGGTAACTTACCAACAAACACTTATATTGTGTTACAATATTGCAATTTTCTTACGGAACCCTAATATTAAAAGAAAATATTATATGCCTATGTTCAGCGGGGATATTGTAGCTTCTTAGCAGTGAAAGATTTTTCTAATCGATCCAGTAGTTTCGAACTCTATTCGTGTCAAACAAATCTTTCCTCTTTATAATATTAGTATATAGACAACCATTCACTTTGAACACTACTGCTCGAACATAAAGCTCAATTCCGTTTGTGTAACATTCTTTTAAAATTATAATACAAAATATTAAATGAATATTCTCTTAAAAATCAATATATTATTAATTCTTATTTTTATTTCGTAACCCGAAAATATGACTAATGTCTTTAGTCATAAAGTTCAAATAATATTTACTCCATTTGAATTTTATAGTAATGGCTTTAACATTAATTCAGATTTATAATTTTTTATTCTTTGTTATGATGACCCAGCGGCGCCGCTAGTGGATTCGGTGACAACCGTATAGTTTTAGAAATATGATACAATTTTGTCACATGTGTCCTCAGCGCCTGTAGTTTTACTTCTCACTCTTATTTTGAATCTCTCTCTTTCCTTTTGGGCATGACGTCATTGGCGTGTGTTTTGTTTTAAGACCTCTGCAATGCTAATCTCTGAGTTACGCTATTTCTCGTGGCGGGATGAACTACCGTTCTCTTTCTAATTATCTACTTATCTCTTTCATTTCAAGCATGACGTCACTGACGTGTCTTTTGTTTGTATTAGCATAAGATATTGTCAACCTTATTTTAAAGGCCATTTGCTACATTTTTGAACACATGTTGCTATTGACTGTAGTTTTATGTCTCGTTTTTTTGTACTCTATCTCTTTCATTTTGGGCATGACGTCACTGCCATGTCTTTTGTTTTGATATCAAATTGAGATCCGGAAAAATTTATATGAATAGTTCTTTTCTCACTTGATTATCTTTCTCTTTCTAACTATCAATCTTTCTCTTTCATTATCGACGTGACGTCATTGGCGTGTGTTTTGTTTTTACTGGAATACAACATCACGTGTGCACTAGAATATGAATCTTACCGCGTTAAATATAAATATAAAGACAACTTTTAATCGACCGACGCAAAGGTGTTTTTATTATTTGTGTTATATAATATTGTTTATTTTTATTATGTTTTACTAGCTTTCCGCCTGCGGCTTCACCCGCGTCGAGGTCCGTTTTATCGCGTTTCCAAGAGAACTCTTCAAAAGTCCGGGATAAAATCTATACTTATATACTATGTTCCTTTTCAAGGTCAACTCTATCTCTGTACCAAATTTCATTAAAATTAGTCCAGTGGTTTAGCCGCGAAAGCGTAACAGACAGACAGAGCTACTTTCGCATGTATACCTAATATTAGTAGGGATCTGCGTGTGTCAGGTTAAGTGCTGCTTACTGCGAACCGCAGTTTCAGTTGTGCTTGCATGCTTGTGTAATAATCGTAATAATATATTACGTGTTTTATTTTAATCAAAGATTTTGATAATTAGAAGACATTGCGTGTAGGCGTCTGTTTTTTTAATCCTTTCGGAGTTTTCCAAATGCATGCAATCTAAATTCTATGACTAAGGTGCCTACCTGTCTGCTTAACTACCTACCTAACATACTTCATAAATCTAATATATGAATGAAAATAAATGGAGTTATTTAAGCACTCCATTTTGTCTACACGCGGTTCGACCTTCAATCCAGATAAAGGTCACGCAAACAAATTATATTCGCAAGTGAAAAGCGTTACAGTATCAATCTAACACACACATAGAAAAATTAAATTCCTAAAATATTAAAATAACAACCATTAACTTTGAACACTACTGCTCGAACATAAAGCTCAATTCCATTTGTGAAACATTACTTTAAAATTATAATACAAAATATTAAATTAATATTCTTTTAAAAATCAATAAATTCCTTCTTATTTTTATTTCCTACCCCTGAAATTATTTACCCGAAAATGTGACATATCTTCTTAGACGTAAAGTTCAATTGATATTTACTCCATTTTAACTTTATTATAATGGCTTTAAAATTAATTTCGATTTATATTTTTTTATTCTTTGTTGTGATTGCCGAATGACCCAGCGGAGCCGCTAGTGGATTCGGTGACTATCAACCTTACAGTTTTAGAAATATGATACAATTTTGAACATATTCTGTCCTCAGCGCCTGCAGTTTTACCTCTCACTCTTATTTTGAACCTCTCTCTTTCATTTTGGGCATGACGTCATTGGCGTGTGTTTTGTTTTAAGACCTCTGCAATTTCTGAGTTTGAGACACTCTTTTCGTAATGTGATGAACTACCGTTCTCTTTCTAATTGTCTACTTATCTCTTTCATTTCGAGCATGACGTCACTGACGTGTCTTTTGTTTGTATTTGCATAAGATATTGTAAACCTTATTTTTAAGGCAGTTTGCTACATTTTTGAACACATGTTGCTTGTGACTGTAGTTTTATGTCTCCTTCTTTTTGTTTTCTATCTCTTTCATTTTGGGCATGACGTCACTGCCATGTCTTTTGTTTTCATTTCACATTAATTTACGGTAAAATTCATGTGAATATTTTTTTATGACATGATTATCTTTCTCTTTCTAACTATCAATCTTTCTTTTTCATTTTCGACGTGACGTCATTGGCGTGTGTTTTGTTTTTACTGAAATTCGACATCACGTGTGCACTAGAATATGAATCTTACCGCGTTAAATATAAAGTTGCAATCTCAATCTCATTTTCTACCGCCATTACCTACAGCTGACAATTTTCAAACGACCGACGCAAAGGTGCGTGTTTGTTATTTGTGTTGCGTAATAGTGTTTTTTTATTTCGTGGAACACTGTAAAAAATGAAGTCACAGAACTATATTGTGCGATATCGTTGAATACATATCTATACTAATCTATACGAATGTAAAAAGCTGAAGAGTTTGTTTGTTTGAACGCGCTAAATCTAAATAGGTTTTTCAGTTCAGTTCTGTCACACATATTTCAAGCTTTGCTTAGTAGGCTAAGTATCTATATATCTGTTGTACTCTAGTTGAGTTTTCATCCTAAACTCTAGTTAGACTTGGCTCCATAAATCCTTAACCATTTTCCCCTACTACTTATAGGCCCAGAGCCGAGACGTCTCTGCAGTCCCTCTCGCCAGATGCCGCCCTCCTTCTACACGTACCCCTTCAACAAGGTCGTGGAAGAGGGAGAGCAGGTGACCTTCAAGTGCGCGGTCAAAGGTCTGCCGGCGCCGTGGGCCACGTGGGACAAGGACGGCATCATCATCACGCCCTCCGCCAGGTTCACCCTCAAGGAGAAGGACGAGATGCTCAGGATCCTGGAGATCGAACAGGTCACCATCGAGGACGTCGGCGTTTATAGGTATGTGAAGACCGTTACTAAGTACTGAGGTATAGAGTCCTAATAAACTCAGCATTTTGTAAATTAATTTGTGTTTTTAATATTACGATGATGGCAGATTGTCAGATCTGTTTCCAGTTGAGCATTAGTAATCGAATTATATGTTTTAAATTCCAAATGTGGCTAGGGGAGCTCTTTTTGTGTATGTCTAGATACACAAAAATAATTAGATACACAGATAATTAGATTATAAGTAAAAGTAAGAAATGAAATTATTCAGAGATCAGCGTATAAATAAATAGATAGACAGTCCATTTGTTTTGCTGGGAAAGAAAAGATTTGAGTGAACTATGGAAAGACTTTTCGATTCAAAAGCAAATCCATTTTTCCGAGACAAAATTTCGTCGTGGACTCAATTCTCTTTACATCTTTATGCATTGTAGAATCTTATAAAAACCAAATGCCCTTCTCTCACCAGGATAACAATAGAAAATGAGTTTGGGCGGGCGGAGGCCTCGGCGCGCCTGGAGGTGATCACCCAGAGGGGCAAGTTCTACGGCGGCGTGCGCGCCTACAGCCCCTCGCCGCGGAAGTCGCTCACGTACCGGCGGTACCCCTCCGTGCCCCGGCAAGACTGAACGGGGACAGGTCGATTATGTAAGTTGGGGGACGAGTTGGTTCAGAGATGCGAAAATCGTTGGTTGATTTTTGGGTCGGTGAATCTGTTTGTTGCTGTTCATCTCAGAGATGCTATGGATGCTTTGATACATTTATTTTTACGTTAACTGTATTGAATTCTATTAAATCGGGCAACTTAAGGTTTATACATTTCTGGAACTAGTCCAGAAATGTATAAACCTTAAGTTAATAGATACTTATTTTTTGCCTAAGCTCCGCCGGTTTATTAATCCCCAAAAATTTGCGCGCCTTTTAAAAGCCCAAGACGTTAAAAGATGTAAGCACTTATTGCTTGAGAAAACCAACCAGCCAGCTTGAATACTTTCTATAATTTTGGTTAGTAATAAGTGACTCCTCTGCCTTGCGATATCGGGTACCCATTTTCTGTGTCCGCCCTGCGAATACCAGCGTTGCGAAATAAAACCATCTAATTTTAATTTCTCATTCTAAATATTTATTTCAGGAAAGGAAACGTCGCACATGAAGATTATTATAATTAATTAAATAGTCATTTGTTTTTTCTTCTCTAATTTATTTTCTGTGCATTTTATTTATTACTTTTCTACTCATGACATAACTTTGTTTGACGAAGTTATAAATGTTAAGTTTGTTTTTTTTTCTCTGTTAGGTTACGTTAAGGTCGGTTCACATGGTTCTGCAAAATGTAGTAGTTTTGTTTGAATCTAAAACTAGTCTGTGTTACCGTGTGACATTGAATATTGAGTGTGGTGTTTGTTAAATAAAATCACAAATCTATTTACAGTATGGTTAAGTACTTAATTCGATTTAATTCTATATTTATTTTCATTTTTCACTTCTCTATAGATTTGTGTTCATTATCAAAAGCCTCAGAAAGTGTTCTCATTGTTTTATCGGATGGCATGTTAACCGACCTTTGACCTCGGTTATCCGGGCTCATAGCACGAGGTGAAATCCGGGTACCGTTTACCCGGATATCTTGTATTTCATATAAGTTTGTTACCCTAAATAATTTATTAATGGATTTTGGTCTCGAGTCTTGGTAACTGAGGTTTTACTATTTAAAGATTTATCCTAAAGTTACCTAAGTTAGATAGTCCAAAGTTAGTATTTCGGGGTATGCGATATTTCAAATAAATTTTATGACGAGTTGTTTACTTGTTTCATTTTATACCAAGTAGTAATAAGGTAATGTACCCTGATGTTACAAAACCATACATTGCAAATCCCAAAGGACTGTGTTTTAACCCCCGACAAGATCCTAGTGTTAAGTTTAGAGTGTCTGTGTGTGTGAGTATAACTATCTGACATGTCCATATGGATCAATGTCTATTTATATAGAGAGAGATATTTATAGAGAGACTAGCTTTCCCGGCAGACTTCGTACCGCCTTAGAGTCGATGATAATATTGCTGATTGTTTTTAAGTAATCATTTTAAGTTGTATATAGGTTGTAAATAAGAAACACATGATTTACTAATATTGCCGATTGAATTAGTTTTTTATGCTAATAGCGTCTCTTCAGCAAGATCGCAACCACCTTCATATACATCTACTGCAACTTAGAGCCAAACTCATGGGTGCTGCCAAGTTTAGTTTATTTCTTTCTAGTTTATTTTTGATTTTGACTACCATTCCCCGATTTAATGGTACCACCTTCATGTATTACTGCTACCTGCTCTACTGGTAATCCCCTCATGACTGCTACCTACTCTAAGGTCCCACCCTACTCTCACGCATACAGTACCTGCTACCCAGCTATAACCCTCACTGCTCTACTGGTAATCCCCTCATGACTGCGAGGTAGAGGAGAGGTCCCCTTAGAGTAGGTCTAAGGTCCCACCCTACTCTCACGCGTACAGTACCTGCTACCCAGCTACAACCCTCATGAAATACTCCTATCTGATCTCCTGGTATCACCCCAATCAGCTACGGCTACGTGCTCTCCTGGTACCGCCCTCGTGCTCCCCAGCTACAACCCTCATGAAATACTCCTATCTGATCTCCTGGTACCATCCTAATCAGCTACGGCTACGTGCTCTCCTGGTACCGCCCTCGTGCTCCCCAGCTACAACCCTCATGAAATACTCCTATCTGATCTCCTGGTATCACCCTAATCAGCTACGGCTACGTGCTCTCCTGGTACCGCCCTCGTGCTCCCCAGCTACAACCCTCATGAAATACTACTATCTGATCTCCTGGTATCACCCTATGGACAACAAAAGTTTGACATGTAATAAACAAATCAGCATTTATTGAAATGAAAGTATTCATTACACATATCGAGTTTTCATTGTTTTTAAGATATATTCTGCTATTCGGGACGGAAACAAATCCAACAAATCCAAAACCATGGCAATCGGTCCAGCCGTTCTCGAGTTATAAGTGTTGTAACAAACACGACTTTCTTTTATATATATAGATAGATAGATAGAAATAGTTTTAATATTGATGTCTTACAAATATCAAATTGTCATTCATACGTCATTACATAGCTGTCATTATACGTCAATTACATAGCTTTCATTTGCGTTTTGTTATTCCAAGTCTGATTCTTTTTTGTTATACCACGTTTTATAGTGACTGACGTTTCATGTCAAGTCACACGGGAACGCTGTCGAACGGGATAAAAAGTATCCTATGTCCGTTTCCTGGCTCTAAGCTACCTCCCTACCAATTTTCAGCCAAATCTGTTCTGCCGTTCTTGAGTTATAAGTGGTGTAACTAACACGACTTTCTTTTATATATATAGATTGAAAAGTGAATGGATCCTATGATTTAGGAACTATTGTTTACTGGAAGAACCATTGGTCGATGAAACCAGAGGACCGCTATTACTGTCACTTAAGAGAATACTCACGCCCAAGTACACATTAGTACATTTGGCCTACCCTCACCTATAAAGCTCAGACATGGTCACTGACACAGCTTCAAAAGTTCGCACTCGGTTTCTGTCAACTAGGAGAGCGCGGAATATTGATGATTTAGGCTTACTGATCGCTTTAGATGGTTCAAATGCAGGGCTAACGGCAGCTTAAGAGCTCGGCTCAGCTCAGCTTGACTGGCCTGTTAGTCTAGTGAATATTGACCCTGACTGCTATACCAGAGGTCGTGGGTTCGATACCCACCCTGGACAAATGTTTGTGTGATGAGCACGATCATTTTTTCTGTGTCTGGGTGTCATTTATCCTACTACTATTATAAAGGCGAAAGTTTGTAAGTATGGATGTTTGTTACTCTTTCACGTAAAAACTACTGAATGGATTTGAATGAAACTTTACCACAATATAGCTTATACATCAGAATAACACATAGGCTACAATTTTTGTTAATAATAAAGGTTTAACCCACTTTTTATTATGTGTGTGTGAAAAACATGGAGATTAAAATTGAGGTATTCTGATTTTAAGAAGGGATAATGTTGATACTGGGAGGAGGGGGGTCAAGGGTTCATTTCCACCACGCGCTGTAAACTGAAGGCCACGCGGACGGAGTCACGGGCAACAGCTAGTCTATAATATGTTTGAATTTAGTAACTGGTGAGGGGCGCGGGCGGCGGCGTTTTTATCATTTTCAAGAGTATGTTTTAGATTTTTCTTCGTACCTGTTATCTTAGTTGATGATAAAACAATAATAATCGCGATTAGGGCTATTTTACATCGGGTACATGAACTGGGCTGCTTTTGTAAGACGAGTAAAAATCACGGTGTATAAGTATGTTTATCAGTGGTCTAGTACTCATAACACAAGCTCTGCTTAATTTGAGACTAGATGGCGTTGTGTGAATGTTGTCCAATATTATATTATCACTAGCTGACCTAGCAAACGTTGTTTTGCCGAATTTTTTTTTTCTAGTTGTATGTATATATATTTTTTTAGTGTGAGCAACCCTTAACACTTAGGGTTATGAAAAATAGATGTTGTTCTATTCTCAGACCTACCCAATATGTATACAAAATTTCATAAGAATCGGTCGAACCGTTTTCGAGGAGTACGGTAACTAACATCGTGACACGGGAATTTTATATATTAGAAAAAGATATTATCAGCTCAGATGAAACTGAGCTGTTCTCATCTGATGCATGGCAAGAACAACAGGATGACGGCACAAACTCTACTCACTCTTTCGAATGAAACTGTTGGCCATAAACCGAGATGAATGGAAGGAGGGATGGAAGGCAAAGGCCTTCCATCCCTCCTTCCATTCAGGGCAAAGGCCCTGCAGTTAACCTCCTGTTAACATTTAATAATGACTGTTTAACTATCGAATCTAAATATTTTGGAATATTTTAGTAACTTAGTTTTTTAATCACAAGGAAACCCACCAGCCCAGATAGCCCTCATGCATCCGAAACCATCGATGTGTGAATTTTAGGTGGTTATGTGTAAGTATGATCGTTGTGATATAAAACTATTTGCAAGTATGGTCCGGTTATATATTTATACGCTAGATCTGGTAAGTTAAAATAGAGTGTCACCTTGTCTTACGAGAGAGATGAAATTTTGTAAGTACAATATGGGTGTATTGTGCGTGTGATTAGAATGTTATGGAAACACCTCATGCCACAAGGGTTCAAGAAGTGAAGGTGTTATTAAAATGCAATTTATAGGACAGGTTATTAATTAGTGAAATATGAACCTTTAGTGTCTAATGAGGGTGAAGTTGTGTCAATAAAAATGCCAAGTTAGGTATACATGATTTATTTGTGATCTTTTAGATATTAATTAACATACATAAGAAGAAAAACACACATAGAGGAAGCGTTGCACATTTATTTATTATTGAACAAATAAATTAATTAAAGACGCTAAATATATGTCTTAAGTAATTACAGTTTATTTTAATTAAATTAATATTGTATACGTCTTTTGTATAATGTAGTAAACAGTCAAGTACAGAGATTGAAATTGAAGTTAATTTAACATTAAATATTAATGTATGTTCAAACTTGAAAATTATTATTTTATCAATCTTAAAGTTTAGGACATTTCTATGAATGTAATGCAAGAATTGTACAATTATATGACTTAGATAAAGTTATTAACAATTCCGTATTAATAAAAGGGTTATGACTGAAACTCTCGCTAAACTCATCAGTCAAATGCCTTAAATTATTTTACAAGCAATAAATAAAAAATATTTTAAATTCTTATTCACAAAGTGTTTATGAGGTTTCAAACTACCAAGGCGAGCAGACATTATTTTAAAATGTATTTATTTTATTTTTTAAATTTAATTTGCTACTTTATTTATTATTTATTACAAATTATTTTTTTCAAACATGTTTGACTGATTTGTTCTTAAACTAATCTATTGAGAAAATCAAAAAATCTAAATTATTTAAAAACCGGATAGTACAGAAACGCCATATTATAACGGACTTCTGTTCTATTATCGTCCAGTTTTCCTTCAAAAACCCATTGAAAATATAAAGAGAAAAGTTTAGTTTTTGCTTAAAACAACTGGATAATATTATTTTTTACTAAGAGGGTGATTCTCAGGAAATAAGTAACACAAATTAAGGACTCATTATCCTCACCACACTTTTAATACTGCAAATTGTTTTATTAGATGATATTCTGTGTCCAAGCTCAATAGATTAAGTAAGACAATTAATAAATACAATTAAACACTACAGTTACTTTAACCAATTAGTGAGGATAATGTGAAGACTTTAACTTATGTATTTTTTTCCTGAAAATCACCTAACTTGGCCTAAAATATCTGGTCGAAGGCCGCACCCGACGCTCGATCTCTGCATCGCTGGCCATCTCGAAGTCATGAAATTCTCCGCCACAAGCTTGTGCAGTAGAAAGACAAATAATTGCAACATGTTAATTAAACACATTTAACTAATTATTTGTGTTTCTACACACCTAGATGTTGTCCATCGATGAGTACGTCCCCATCTTGCTCTAGTGACGGCATGAACGGCAAACAAATCTGTGAAGATACATCTCATTACTCATGATGTACGGAAGCTCAAAATGTATACTAATATATAAAGCTGAAGAGTTTGTTTGTTTGTTTGGTTGTTTGAACGCGCTAATCTCAGGAACTACTTATTCATATTGAAAAAATATTTTTGTGTTGAATAGACTATTCATCGAGGAAGGTTTTAAGCTATATTCCATCACGCTGCGACTAATAGGAGCGAAGATACAATGGAAAATGTGGAAAAAACAGGGAAGGTATAAATCATAACTTATATCTTCTAACCACGCGGGCGAAGTCGCGGCCAACAGCTAGAATTGTATATTCAGTGAGAAAATTAATAGGTCTTTAAAAGCATACTGAAATGAATGAAATGCACGTTGTCTCACCTGATATCCACTAACAGTCTAAGGCATCTTGTTGACGCTTCCTGACTCTCGCTGGTCCCCTCAACGCTGGCGCTCTCCAAGCACGACCATCCTACACGAATGAAAAGGAAAATAATTATAACTTCTCAGTTCATCCGTATTTGCTTTATGTTTGTTACTTTAGAACTACAATAAATGAATACAAAATATGAAATACCTGTCATCTTAATCCAAAAGAATTTCATAACTTTTATGCTCAGTATTTCTATTCGAAGTCGTGTCAAATCTTTGATTCGGATTAGAAAGTACGACGTAAATACTGGCAAGGTGACTCCCTATCTACGCAGTCAAGTTGAGGATGAGCAAAAAGTTATTTTGAAACCCAAGACCTAAGACTTTGAGACCGAATTTGTACGTACTTGTATTCCTCAGGAATGTATCCCACACTGTCGTATCTCGAGCCGAATCTTTATGGCGAACTCTTCGATGGCCACCCTAGACGCGTCCAAGCCCCTGCAGCCTAGCGATACTCATTCCGCGAGGCTCTGCAAGCCCCTGCAGCCTATCGGAAATCAGACAATAATTAATTAGAATATTTTAAAATATTCATTAACGCAAACTATTGTCTGATTTACAGACCGATATTTCGTTGTCTGCTTTTGTATTACTGATGACTCGGACCCCACGTGCATGGTTCAGGTGAAGTGGTCGCCTTGAACAAGGAGGTCCTAGGGTAAGTTCCATTAATCTCAATTATAATTGACTCCGATTGTCTTTTTATGGAGCACTTACCTCTCGGGAACCGGGATACACTTCACTGCGGCTGATGCTTCGCGATAAACTCTTCGATCCCGATCGCCTTACGCTTGCCGAGTGTCCGCACCTAGTTGTTAATCGGACAATAATTAATTAGAATAATATATGTATTCATATTACACAACTATTTTCCGATTAACAAACCGAAGAACTGCGCTTTGTTGTATGTTGATCAAGTGGCTTCCAACATCATAGCCTGCGAAGTCGTGGCGGCCCATTCAAATGAAAGTGTTGGAGGAACCTTAAACAAGCAGAACCTTCTTTTTATTGTCACCCGATGGAAAACTTGTATGCAGTACCTACATCTTGAAGAAAGACTGGATTGTAGTTCTCTGTTCCCTCTTGCCGGAGGACAACGTTTTAACAATCTACTGCTACTGAGCAAGGAGGCAATATGTTTAAGGAGTCTTAATATTTCTTCTTTTGCTTAAATCTGCATTTGGTAACTCCAAACTGGATGATACGATTTTGTTGATTCATTTTTTTATAACATTAAAATCTCATCATATTTGGCTCAGTAATTTTCATTAAAAGTCGATTGTGTGATTTTGTTGTTGAAACAACATATCGGACCGATCAAATGAGCCCTTTAAGAATTCATGTTGCTTTGTTGATGTCACGTTGAGGCCCTGGTGTGGTGAAATACCACACTAATCTATGAAGAGGGTTTAAATTGAAAAACTAGCTTTGGCTCCTACAATATAGATTTACATAGCCCGGGTACAGGCGCGGATCCAGCCCGCTTGTGATCGATATAGTGCATTCTTACAAAGGAGATGATAATAAATTAAATTACTACTGACTGTGGAAGTGTGACGTTAAAATTCTATGAGGGTTGTGGGCATGCCCATCGTGCCCACAATAGTGGATCCGCGCTTGCCCGGGTAGAGATGATTTTGGGTGATCAGGTTCTGACAGAAAGTGGCTATCATTAAAATAATATAATAAAAATACTATAGTCTTCCTGCAGTGAGACAACTGTATACCTAGACAACTTTGTGTAAAAAATATACCTAAATAGCCGGACATAGGTCAGGCCGCAAAAGGTTAATTCTTGTATCCAATCAAATCCATTCAGATCGAATGTATCAGACTTAGACGAAGCCTTTGGTGATACACTCCCGGCCTATCCACGCAGTCCAGTTGAGGATTTGCAAAAAAAAAATACTTTAAGACTTAATCTAGTTATACGTACTTGAGTTCCTCAGGGTTGGGGACACATTGTCGTATCTCGAGCCGAATCTTTATGACGAACTCTTCGATGGCCAAGCCCCTGCAGCCTATCGGAAATCAGACAATAATTAATTAGAATATTTTAAAATATTCATTTACGCAAACTATTGTCTGATTTACAGACCGATATTTCGTTGTCTGCTTTTGTATTACTGATGACTCGGACCCCACGTGCATGGTTCAGGTGAAGTGGTCGCCTTGAACAAGGAGGTCCTAGGGTAAGTTCCATTAATCTCAATTATAATTGACTCCGATTGTCTTTTTATGGAGCACTTACCTCTCGGGAACCGGGATACACTTCACTGCGGCTGATGCTTCGCGATAAACTCTTCGATCCCGATCGCCTTACGCTTGCCGAGTGTCCGCACCTAGTTTTTAATCAGACAATAATTGATTAGAATAATATATGTATTCATATTACACAACTATTTTCCGATTAACAAACCGAAGAACTGCGCTTTGTTGTATGTTGATCAAGTGGCTTCCAACATCATAGCCTGCGAAGTCGTGGCGGCCCATTCAAATGAAAGTGTTGGAGGAACCTTAAACAAGCAGAACCTTCTTTTTATTGTCACCCGATGGAAAACTGGCATGCAATACCTCTTGGGGAAAGACTGAATTATATATCTGTAATGTAATGTAAGTAATGAGGCAATGTGTTTAAGGAGTCTTAATATCAATTTATTCCATTGTAAATGAGACACCTTGAACCGCCCAAGCGGTCAAACGAATTATCAAAACGGGAACTGCGGCAGATTTTAGAAACACTCCGGATGTATCTTCAATAAATATGGTTTACTTTTGGCCACACAAATTGTGAAATGAACGACAATGCATATCACAAGATTAATCTTAGATGAAGTGTCAGTGGGACAAACAGAGATGCAAATGTCTTACTGTCATTGTCATATTTGTAATCCACAAAACGAGTCTTTGTAATTTGTAATATAAGAAAAAAATAAATTTTAACTTGTATCGCTCACCTGCGTAGTAATGCTCGTTTGGCAGATCACAGCGATTGCGGAAATGCTTCATCATGACTCGACGCTGACTTCTTCCTACTCTTCTGGTATCGGTTACCTAAGCTGAGAACTTGATAACAATGGTACATACTTATAACTAGAATAGAATCTACAAATGCCATTGTTTAACAAAACTCAAAATGCATGAGGCAACAAATTGTCCGAAGCATAGCTAGGCTAAAGGTTGTATAAAATGCGCAACATTTTGAAGTTGCCTCACTACATGCGCGCATTGAAGAATGGAATGTTTTCAGGATATATTTGTTTAGAGTTCCTGAAAATGGACAATTTAAGCATTTCAAACTCCGTATTTTCTATTAGAGGTATGAGTGAAACGAGCTAAATCTATTCATAGAGTTTTAATGTGATTATATGACACTACTAGATATTATTAAGTTTCAAAAATGTTTCGTAGTCTAAAAGAAAACATCGACACAATTATAACTACACAAATACATATTCGATAAGAGATTTCGTTTTAAATCGTTGCACGATATGATCACTTGCTTTTAAGCCAAAATTTCTCATTCTCACTTAGTTCCATCACTTTATCTAGAGTATCCCATTGCACTTTTAGTGATCAGATGGTCCAAGGATGTTATACACATATTACACGTTACTTTGTTAATTTACAACCTATATGTAATGCACAAGTATCGTCATTCCTGTGTCCACCGACTGTGAGCCGGTTGTGTGAGAGACGTTCTCACGCTGTTTCAGTTTCCTCTTCCCGGCCGCCATCTTGTATTTGCCTAAAATAATCTCGATATAAATTAATACTCATAACATGGATTTATTTTTGAAAATATTTGGGAATAAATGCGTTAAAAAATGTCTTTCGTTCGACTGGTGCAAAACTAATCACAAAGTTATGACTTGACTTGAGGATTCTCTAGAAGTTCTGCTGGATATTCTGACTGACCTGCTTGAAGCTTGATGAGTACTTGTGTTAAGTGCCGTGACGCTGTGCTGCCCACACGAGCTCTCCGCATCCATGGTTAGGAGGAGGTCGAAGGAGCGCGAAACTATCACATAGAAAATATTCCAAAATATACTTTTTTATCAATTCCTTTTGGTTCTGGTCTAAATGATAAGGATAGGATAAGAGACATATGGATGAAGTGATTGAGAATTTTGCAGTTTTAACCCCCGACGTTAAAAAAGGAGTGTTATAAGTTTTACTTGTCTTTCTGTTTTTGTTATCACATCTCCCGAACAGAATGAATTAAGTTCGAGTTTTCATAATTTTGATATAAGAAATAAGTGGAAAAGTTTAAAAGTTGTGGGAGTTGAAAGTGGTCAGGAAAAACTGAATGCAGCAGATATAATCGCGTAGAGAGGCCTGAAATAGATAATTTATTGGAAAATCTTTGTGGGGAATATGGTATATGGCAATCTGATCAGTTATTAGGGAGTTTTCAATATTGTTCATTTTATCTCAGGTCACGTTCTATCTTACCTGTCGCGCTTCATCAGTGTCTTCTCTAGTGTGGGCATCTCATTCGCTTACAGGTTGTAAATTATAATTTATATTCTAAATTTCACGATTATTCTTATTTATAAGTCTTTTGTTCTCAATATCACTAACTAACATTTAGATCAAATTTTAAAAGAGTCCATTTAGATAAATGTATTACACATTTTAAAAGTCATTTCTTAAACACGCACCACACTAATATTAAAAAATCACTACTAGTTAAGTTCACTTTAAATGTATTGTGACACTTGAAAAGATTAAATACACTGGCTTTTGCAATTATTTTTTCTGAAATGATTGAATTAGTGTTCATTTCGCTGTATTTTATTCCAAATTGCGGTCCAATTATTCATTTGACGCTGAGGTATCTCGCTCCACCTGCAAAATAAGTTCTAAACATATCTATGGATCTAGACTGAATACTTGTAAACTGTGCGACTGTATTCAGTTCACTTGCAGTTCGCTGGTAGCGCAGTACATCGGCAGATGATTGCGGAGCGCAAGTGCTTTAATAGCCAGGCAGCTCAGCCTAGGTAACAACAAGTGACCAGACATACTTACAAGTGGTATCTTCAAGACTTCTACACTCCACACGCAGCCGTCTTACATGTAGAGCTTTTTATTCCTTTCGACATCACTAGATTTCTGCAGCTTTTGCATTTCGCAGTCAGTTATAAACAAGTCTCCAGTAAGTGTTCCGTGCTGGACCCTGTCTCCGCACATCCAATATATACAACTGGCCATTCGATGGAAGTAATCCTATTAAATAAGAGAGGTGTGAGATTTCAATAATTCAATAAATCAAAAGTTCAAATAAGTTAAGAATTACTTCAAGTCTGACCTTGAATCTAGATCGAGTCACAATTTTCTAAACTACATAATTTAGTCGACCGTCCTCCAGGCGTTCAGCCCCACTTTACTCATATAAGAACCAATATTTTTTCTCCTCGCACTTTAAATTTCTTGCATTTTACTTAAACAGTTATTGTACGTCAAGGGTGATCTAATAGGATGTAGAGTTGACTGTGAATGGACTTAATAATTGACAGGATACATAAACTAATCTGAAAATAAGAAGTAATTAATATTACTATTAGTAAATGAAAAACTTAAAATATTGTAGGACAAGTCATCACTTACCTAATTGATAATTAACTTTTAAATGTTCAATCAATTACAATATTGTAAAGTAGCCTCTCGTTGCCGACTGGCCTCAGCTATGACCAGGAACATTTGCAACTCGGACAGTGCTATATGCACATCGAGCAAATACTGAAAGATTTAATATATATGAATAATTAGGTAAACACTAATTAACTATAAAGATATACATGATCTCAAGATTTTAGTAACTTACCTCCAGCCGACTGCGCACTACCTCGTGGTACGAGGAGAATGTGAATCGATGACATAATGGAGGGGTGTAGCCCCTGAACCACGGGTGCGCAAGCGCCTGCTCGGCTGTGAACCGCAGCGAAGGGTCGACCCTAATCAGGTTAAACATAAAATCCTTCGCAGCTGCCGAAAATTTGAATAGCTTCTGAATGTCGTGATCGAATGAATCTTCACGCAACATTACTCTGCTGGGGTATCTAGAAGGAGCGGTCATCGGTAACGTAAGCGCCAATAAACTGTAAATAATGAAAAACGTCATATCAAATGAAAACTCATTATGTGAACAAATTTGTACGTACATAAGGCAGCACAGCAAAACAAACCCACGAGTTCGCTCGGCTGATATATAATTAGTTCATTCGACAAATGCGTTAGCAATGGCCCGGCTGGCTCAGCTTAAGAATTAATGTCTGCCATACTTACAGCCGATAGGTCATAACTCCCACTCGCCACATATCGCACGCTGGTTTGATGACCTCTCTTGGGATCTTGTATCCCCAGGCCATGTCAAGTCTATATAAATTATATTTGGCGAGACCTAAATCGACAAGTTTTAAAACGTTACTGTTTCTGGTCGCGAAAACAACATTTTCAGGTTTAATATCCTCATGAACCATGCTTATGGAGTGCATATACTTCAGCGCAACAAGGATCTGATGTATGTAATCCATGATTTCCACTTCACCCAAATGTTCTGTTTGATTAATCCGTGATAACAAGTTCCCACCGGATAGACTGCAAATGAAATTTGTCATTTCAAGTTGAAACTTATAAGAAAATCGCACGAACTGACGTAACTAATGAGAAGAAAATAACTTACTATTCTTCAATCAAGATGACCATATCCTTGGACGAAAAAATATCGATGACGGTCACTATTCCGGGATGGTTAACGCTCTTGAACGCTAAGAATTCATTATGTGCCTGATCTTTGCTCATGTCAGTCGGCGTGCAAATTATTTTTGCAGCCACGTATGGATAATCATAACCTAAAGCTAGACGGACTTGGCCAAATGCACCGCTGCCTGTGATACCTCCAGTCCTTCTTATGAAGTTGTGGTACGATTGTAAAGGCTTGATGATGCAGTAAACATCTTTCGGGCATTTTCGTTGTCAGATTGGAGGACCTAGTGAAAAAGTAATGCACGGTTATATATGTACCCGTGTAATGGAGTTATATTATAGTAAAAATTAATAAAAACTTACGGAATTTCTCAAAATCGTCGTGGATGTTGGGTAGCTTCCTTGTCCTGAAGCTACTGATACGTATGAGGACAAGCGATCCAAAGGGGGGCGCCTTAATATTTACATAATGTTTTTTTGTAATTGCTATTTGATTAAATACGCCGGGGTCCACTTCCTCTTCGACAAGATATTGGCACCTACAGCTTGGTGCTAGCCTAAATCATAAATAATTATATAAACTTCATATAAGGCAAATCTTTTAATAAAGTGTACAAATATATATCGT
Organism: Trichoplusia ni; assembly: GCF_003590095.1. Taxonomy (NCBI): domain Eukaryota; kingdom Metazoa; phylum Arthropoda; class Insecta; order Lepidoptera; family Noctuidae; genus Trichoplusia; species Trichoplusia ni. The sequence goes on along the minus strand of NC_039490.1, from coordinate 505,172 downwards.
AAAATAAGTAAGTTTTCAAAGACAGACATATTTTAGGACATTCCATTATAACTAGTCTGTCATTTGAATAATGTGACTTGCAACAGTAATCACCGGGTACTTACCACTCTATGCCTATGTGGGTGACTTTTGTTATGTCGTGGTGGTCGTGAAAGATGTCGGAATGCATGTAGACCACGACCGAGGAGTTTTGATCTCCTCCGAACGTATTTTGAATGAAATATTTGCCATTCCGGAACCTACAAATATTTAGATTAAGAAGTGGACAGTTTAGTAAAATTCAAGGCTATCCGGAAATTTTCAGATAAATTCTTTAAGATATAAAGTCACATATCACAAAAATTGACCAACGACATTGAAGCTGTTGCGAATAATAGGTATTTTTCGTCTTCGTCGAGAATGCAAAATTCCCAAGTGATATTTGTCTAACTGGAAACTATCCCTAAGTTTTAGTTAAAAAATAAATAGATTATAAAAAATGTATTATGTGAAACCATAATTCTATAAGACTGCTTTATATGCGGCTAAAATTTCAATGAAGCATCATTTAGCATCCTAATCATTTGTGGGTATAGTATAGAACGCACTATACTTAAACACTTACCGAATGAGTGACAAATATATTTTGGTATGATTCCGATGAGGCTTGCGAATGTTTGTATATAGTTCCAGCGCCCTGCGACAATGCGGCATCACCTGACAAGACAAAACCAGGCAATACTAATGAACATGTTTAAACAAGCTCACACACTACAGTTTATCGCTAGAGCTCTTAATAATTCGCTGTCAGCATTAAGTGACTACTGCCTATTGTTCTACAAAAGTATTTTGGAATTAGTTATAAGGGGGTATTGTTCCACATATTGATAGAATAACAAACAGTAATCATCACTTACGGGAATGACGAGTTTTAGGACCATTTTTCAGTTAAAGTGATATCACAAAATATACTCCGTCACCGAATTTAACAAGCTTGTGTCAGTCATTTGACTAGGTGTAGGGTATTTAGGAGATGCATGGTTTCACTACCTCTTTACTGAGAAATACTTTTATGATCAAGTACATAGTAACATATAATATAAACTAACTAAATATAAAATACCTAACACATTTAGCATGTACAGGATATTCGCAAACGGGAACAAAATGGTTGCAAAATATAGTATTTGCAAGCGTTGATGTCTTTTGAATAAACAAATATCGCGCAGAGAAGGTCGAGGGTAAACTAAAACCAATACGCAAGCATAGCCTGAAAGTGAAATCAGACCAATTGTACCACACACTAATTTTAATTTATTTACTCGCTTATGTGTAAAAAAAAACGAAGCCAAATTAATAAAAAAAATAAACAATAAAAAATTTGCAACTGCTAATATAATCAGAATTAATCTTCACTCAACAAAATAGTAAATTATACATTTATCCAAACGATTTTGAAACATTTCAAAATTTTTCCTCTGCCTAGCTTGTGAAAAGAATTATCAAATACTTACCCATCCATTTGGAAGGGTACATTTAGGTTTGTGGCTCGGGTATACAAAGTTGAAATCCCAGGGCATGATGTCCAAGTGGCCCTGGAGGAAGTCTTTTGGCACCTTCTTGGCCCGCTTACTATATTTGGGAATAACGTCCAGGATCGCCGTGGAAGTACCGAGGATCACGGAATAGCCCGGGTATGCGAATCTGAGCTGCACCTTCACCTCGCCAGCCATGTTTGGTGTGACGCGGCGGATGATAAGCACCCAAGTGGCGCACTTTTGTTTAATCTGAAAACGTGGCGCTGTTAGAGTCAATCGCGTCTAGTATGAGTTAACTGTTATTGTTGGTGGTTTTGTTTTCGAAATTGTTTATTTATGTACCTAGAAAAAGAGGAATCCTTTCGTTTCTTTTTTAATTAACCTTTTAAGTTTGTGAATTTTTTCAAAACCTCTTTTAATTTCGACACTTATTCGGAGAGACTGCAACCCGCAATGTGACTGCACTTTTAAGTGCAATTTTGCAATTTTTGCAATATTTCGTTTACACGGGAATGGGTTTGCAAACTTTTAGGACAATGTGCAAATTTTTGGGTATCAGAGTATTGACCACATCACTATTTTTTTTAGTACATGCAGATTGCAAGTTGCGAGAGTTAGGTACCACAATGACTATAAGAAACACTTTCATGTTGTTCCAAGTACTGTAATTGATATACCTGGACCACTGAAATATATACATTTGATATTAAAATAATTTTAGATAGTTTGTGATATTGTAGCAATTAATATTTGTAGATGAGATGCTGATGTATTATTGTAGCTATTTGTAATGATCGAAGATAGATGTGTAAACGGTTCCTTGTATACCTAGAACACTACAATGTATTGTAGGGTCAGCTAGATGAAGTGATGTGTAATTGCTACACTATCGTAAGCACGTCGCGGCGTCGCATGCAATCAAAAACCAACTGATGACACGTTTTTTTTGACTAATTCTGTTTTTTACTTACGTCGAAATGCCTGTTAGGTGCTATGGCCATCTCTTCTCCGACGTACCATACGGTATGCATCAGGTCCTGGGAGGTCACGTGGTACCGGACGTCAAAGGTGACGGTGGAGCCCTCCACCGCCGTCACCGACTTCAAACCTCTCATCAGCATGATCATGGGTCTTGCAAATGGCTTGGGAAAGTCAGCTGAAAAATTATGATCATTATAGATATCCATTAGCTGGTAACTAAAACTAAGTCTACAATACAGCTAAATAAAATACATTTTTAAATATTAGATAGTTTTTCTATTTTCATTTCAGTTGCAATATGAACAGTCATTGTATAAAATATAAGTTAACTCAGGTTAACACTCATTGCTGTACTACTATCAGCCACCGCCACTTTGACATAAGTATACTCATTCAACACAACACAACACTTATTAAGTATCAAAGCAAACATCACCAAGAATACAAATCACATTGATCACTCTCAAATTTTATTACCTATCGATAAAAATCACACATTTTATGTCAGTTATGATAACGATTCTTCAAGAAAAATAGACATTTTAATGTCTTTTCTTCGGTGTCGAAGAGTTCTTACGTCTTATGTCCTTCACGGACTCAATTCTAATATTCTTTCTCAAATGCTTGTCATGTCTCGAGCTCGTTCGTGCGCGTGAAAACTTCGTGGTTCAAGTATTCAATGTTTAACCTACAGAGTTATCCTTTAAAATACTTTCTTTCCAAACGTTTTTATTCACATGCTTTCGTAAGACGCTTTTGGCACAAAACTGACAACGTGATAATGTAAGTTATATGACTACATGAATACTTATAAGCGCGATTCGCAATGAGGATGCGAAATGAAAATGATTACAATAAAATTTTTGAAACATAATATATTCTGATACCCTAGCCCTACAAAATATGAACTAGTAGACAGTTAACAGAAAACATACCATAAGTGATTACACAATTAACTAATTTTCAATAGCAAACAGCATCTAGTCTAGCTAACTTTATTTAAAACTATAATTCAGTATTGTTTAGGTCTCATTTCTATTATCACATCATTTGTCTTGATTAACTTATGCAGTTTATATACATATAACAAGTAAATATCACACAAAACGATCTTAAGATAAAAAAACTTCATATAAGTGATAATGTGAGTGAAATTAAAGTGACAAAAAGAGGAATTAGTCGTAATTAGTATGCTACAATGAATCTATTACCAGTGCTTACGAGAGCAAGTTTTTAATAGAAATATTGTACATCAATAACTTAGAATGTGAATTCGATAATTAAAAATTCAGGTAAGAAGAAAAACACAGAGATATGAGGGCGTTAGAAAGAAGGTACTCACCATAATGTGTGTAGGTTGGTTAGTTTTATTCACTTGTTAGTAATTCTGGAGCTAATTTGGTTCTTAAATATAGGGCAATATGGCTCTTCTATGTTTCTAATGTCTTAGTCTTCCGTAAATTTCGTAAGCTCCAAAGTTTGCGACCCCTGATCATTTCGGAGCCTCGTCCGAGAGTGTGTGTGTTGTGCGTGTTTGTTTTGTTTGGGAAAGGGAAGAAGGAAACAACAAGGAAGAAAGGAATAACACCAGAACTTGAACAGACCTCGATAGAGCCATGAATGTACAGATGCAATGTTCAGCTTATGATATTTTAACCAAGATGGAAAATAGCAGAATTGTGTACTTAATGGTATATGTTTCGAAACACAATGCACTTCTTACACTAGCATTATCAGAACTACGGATAAGAAAAATATACAACACCTAGCACTAAAGATGAATGAAAAGATCAAAATCTGAATATTAGAAATTTTTTTTGATGCGATTTGAGAAAGGCATTCAAAAACCAAAAAGCCATCAGAATAATATGCAATAAAGGAAAAAGGGCCAAATTGTAAAATGAAATAATTAATGCGATACTTCAAAAAATTTGATACTAAAAGAATATCGTTTTTGTTACCAGCATTCAAAGGCTTAAAAAGAATCGTGATTACAACCTTCTCGGAATCAAAATTACTTGTGTTGACGCGTATCGCAATGAATCTACCAATATCGTTACTCAGTTTAAATGTATACCTACTGTTCATTTCTGTTTTGATAAACTAATTGATAAATAATATCCTCAATTTATAATTTCAATGTGCTTGGTGTTCCTTGGGAAGGGAATATAAAAGGCGTATTTACAAAAAAAAGGCTAGAATAAATATAATATGTGCTTAATAGTGTTAGATTAGTGATCGGGGCGCTCTACGGAAGAGTCTATGCCATTCGGAATGCCTTGTACTGGCTCCGAATCTGAGTCGGAATCGGAGTCCGGATGACGCTGGCCCGGCCGGTAAGGAATGGCCAGTGGCTGGGCTTGGAACCTGTGACGAGCTTCTTGGCGAGGCACTGGTATAGGTCCGTCGTCAGCTAGTATAAGTCCACGCCGTTGAATACGTTGGAGAGGTTCGGGGTGAGGAATATCTTGAGGCAGATCCATATTGTTAGGCATAGCGTGTAGCATTGCTTGAGCCAGTATAGCTCGAGCCAACATTCGGGGTTCACGTCGCCTACGCTGCTGCTCCCTTCGCGCGGCTGCTCCCTGAAGTGCTCTTTGTGCAATGCCATTCTGATTCTCTCTCAAAGCAGGTCCTGGATGGTGCTGTCTAAAAGCATGCCCACCTTGTGGTTCTCTCAGAGCAGGCCCAGGTGCGTGAGCTCTAAAAGCAGGCCCAGCTTGTGGTTCTCTCAGAGCAGGCCCAGGTTCGTGAGCTCTAAAAGCAGGCCCAGCTTGTGGTTCTCTCAGAGCAGGCCCAGGTGCGTGAGCTCTAAAAGCAGGCCCAGCTTGTGGTTCTCTCAGAGCAGGCCCAGGTTCGTGGGCTCTAAAAGCAGGCCCAGCTTGTGGTTCTCTCAGAGCAGGTCCAGGTTCGTGAGCTCTAAAAGCAGGCCCAGCTTGTGGTTCTCTCAGAGCAGGCCCAGGTTCGTGAGCTCTAAAAGCAGGCCCAGCTTGTGGTTCTCTCAGAGCAGGCCCAGGTGCGTGAGCTCTAAAAGCAGGCCCAGCTTGTGGTTCTCTCAGAGCAGGTCCAGGTTCGTGAGCCCTAAAAGCAGGCCCAGCTTGTGGTTCTCTCAGAGCAGGCCCAGATGCGTGAGCTCTAAAAGCAGGTCCAGCTTGTGGTTCTCTCAGAGCAGGCCCAGGTTCGTGAGCTCTAAAAGCAGGCCCAGCTTGTGGTTCTCTCAGAGCAGGCCCAGGCTCGGGTGCTCTAAAAGCGGGGCCTGGTTGGACTTCTCTCAGAGCATGTCCAGGCTGGTGTTCTTCTCTAAAAGCAGGTCCTGCTTGCTGCTCTCTCAAAGCAGGCCATCGCTGACGATCTCTAAAAGCAGGCCCCGGTTGAGCTGGGCCCGGCTGATCCCCGGCTGGCACTGGCCCAAGTGGAGGCGCTTCCTCGATATCTGGCATATTTATAGCCTCAGGAGCCGGCTCATCAATACGAATTTCTATAACCTGATTATCACGACCAACTCCGAGGCGATTTACAATCGGATATCGCTCTGGTTCAGGGTTTTCATCTAAAAGCCCGTTATTTATGTCCATATTTGCAAATCGTTGAATCACCCTTTGAGCATTATGTCTGTGTTGAGGTTCAATGTGGCCAAAATGGTCTTCCTCGTCTATAACAAATGGTTGATTTGCCAAATTGGCAAGATTGGCATAGCCGTTTCGTAATAGGTTGTGATGGATCATGCGACCTAGATCGTGTATCCTGTATAAATCACCTACCACATTGAACTGGAACCCACCACCTAATTCAATCGCTGGATGGTTTTGGTGTTCTTGGTCGTGGTTTTGGTCGTCTCTGTCGTTGTCTTCTTGATGGTGCATGACTCCTATTGCGCCATGAGCAGCACCATGCGCAGCCCCTTGCGCAGCTCCGAGATCTTCATGCTCACCTCCATCTTCTTCTTCATTCTCTTCAGGTTCGGCGTCCTCTAGTTCATGTGGGGGAATACACTCACTGTCTTGTCCATTGCCATCACCAGTAAAGTTAAGATTTATTTGCATGCCGTTGCCACCATATTCACTATCAGAGTCTGAGTTCGATGAATCGGTATCTAAATCAGAACGGTAATTATTTAACGTTAAGATTAAGTCAAAACCGTCAGCGGTGAACAGATCGGCAAGTTCAGCCGCGGACGCAAGTTCTGACTCAATCTCAGACTCCTCACTGCCCAACTCTTCCTCCTCCTCGGCTACCTCCTCCTCGTCATGCTCAAAGTCGCGTTCTTCCTCTATAAACATTCTGATGCCTTCCTCACGATTTAATTCATTATCTTAAAGTTAAAACAAACACATTTTAAAAAAAATGTTTAGAATTTGTTAATTGACTATTAATAGAAAGCTAATAAAGAGATTATTTGTCTACAGACTATGTGGAGTTGATATTTTTTTTCTTTGAACCTATGTCTAAAGTGATAAAAAGTTAAATGATGTATGTACATAGTTTATTACGTGCCAGTAATATGTCTATAAAAGTGATAAACGAGTATGTGTCATCCTAGACACGCACTGAAATATCCTTTGCGAGGAAACATTGTGAATCCATCTTGGATGTCAATACCTTTTTTTATACTAGCTAATCATGTGCAATAATACAAACTTCTTTAAAAAATAGATAAAAACCTAATTCAAACGTGATGAACTACAATAAGTGAGTGAGAGATATTAGTGAATTCCAAAAATCACAAATTTATTCTTTGGCGTGACGGCAAAAAGTGCTTATTTGATTGAAGTGCAAAGTTTTGTTTATTCAAAAGTTAACAAATAAACGCTTGGCTATGGTTCCCAGTACAATACTCATTGAATGTACTTGAGGAACCAATTCTAAATGGGAAAGTTGTTAGCTAAAGAGCTTTAGATACGTAAACATCAAATGTTTAAGAAAATTACAATTTTGTCGGAATATTATAAGCATTTTATTAATTGTCTGGTATAAAACAGTTTTTATAAAACGTGTGCTCTAAGAATAGTAAGTGAACCAAATTATGTTTTCTACAGTATGTTTAAAAAACCCATGTAAGACCAATTGAAGGGTTTCACTCTAATGTAAACTAACGATGTCCATTTGATTATTTATTGAAAAAAAACCGAACTGTAACTAGAAGTAAATAGAGTTTACCTATTTGTTAATTCAGTGAAATTTCCAAAAAGTCGGGTATTTGTTTTTAATGATGCAAGACACTTAAATGTCCTTCAATGATCGGAGAGGGTTTTTCATACATACTGTATATTTAATTACTTAACACTATCAAACGGAATCCTGGTCCGGTCAGATTCGGCATTCAAGGGTACGATAATTTTCGAGAGCTAAAATTTAAAATGTTTTGAAGTAGAACGACATCCTTATAATCCTCAGAGTACCAAAATATACGAAAGGAGTACAAATTTTTACATGCAACGGTGACTCGAAAGACTTTAGCAAATTTTCAGCTCTATTGAAATTTTCGTAACCTTTTCTCTCCGACTCAATGGACGTGTCTGTCGGTCAAATAATATTAAAACAACACAAAAGTAAGTTATTCACAACATCCACTTAACTAACACTTAAACATGTAGTGGACAATGGGCCATGTTGTTACCGTGAGTTTGTTTCACCAAACAATATTTTAAAGCACTTTATATTTAAACATGCAAACTGTTTATACGTGCAAGGACTAGAAGGAAACTAGTGCCTTACGAAATAATAGGTAAATATACTGAGAATTTTCTTCTTGTCTGTATTGCTCAATGATTTTTAAATATTCCAGTCTTTATTCGGGAATTGTGGTTCTGGTAAACCAGAATGAAGAGTGCCGCAACTGTTAACTAAATGTTATATTGCATCAAAATGGAAAATTTTAAATGTAAGCATATAATAATTCAAAAGTTTAAAATTGGAAAATATTTTTTTTTTTGACAAGTGGTGTGACTTCGACTCTTCAGTTAAGTGCATAAATCGAATGACTTTCGCAGGTCTTGAAGAGCATGACTCATCAGTCAAGACTGCACTTACAAAGCAACGGATCGAAAGGGATAGAAACAATTAGTTGTAGAAATATATGCACGTATGTATTTTGTCAGCGATTATCTCGTAAATGGCTGAACCAAATATAATTGATAAATTATCAATTTTAAGAAAAATTCTTCAAGTTTTCCTGGACGGTTCAACATGGTCCACAGTGTTCCTACAGTCTATGTACTTACTTATGCGGAGTTCTTCTACTATCTCTAGGTAGTCCGGAGGAACTTCCTCCTCGCTAGACGAATGTATCATCATTTTGAAGCCCTACCTATTTAACTGTTTAGATCTAAAGTTCCTGTAAACAAATTATTTATGTTATTTTTGAAGCTGCCTGAAAAACAAAATAGCGTGTCTGTGTACCTATTATCAGTGTATGACATATGTATGAGATATATGTGTGTTATAAGATTTCCCTAATATTGACTAATTCGTTAATTAAGAGCCTGATATTATTTTGTGTTCAGAGTTTCCGTAAGAAAGTGTTTCCAACCTGCCAAATCGACGGTAAACGATAAGTCGCGGGTTCAGTCCCCACCCAACAGACGGTTGTGTAATCCATCGAATGCTTGTCTTTGTGAAACCCCAGCGCCGCAAAGATTAACTTTCTTAATTTGGGAGCGACAAAACAAGAGTCTTCAAACCTAATATTGTTTCAAATACAAGATATTTTTCATTTCCCATTTTTTCTGTAATAAATGAGATGTGTGTTTATTGCTGTAATAACTCGTTTTGATACAACATTATTTGTATGTTGTTTTGAATGTCGGTTAACTTAGTTGGAAAGCAAAGAACATACGTGAGTATCTACAAACATTCCGTTTATTTAACGGTTTTCGAAGAGCAGTCAACAAACATTCCCAACTCGTAGCGAGCAATATTGTCGCGTAGCAACTATTTACTTAAAGCGTAGCGCGTAGAACTGTGGCGTAGATGTCACGTAGCGGAATTATTTGTGCATGGTTTATCCCACGGCTGTATCGCGATTGACCATGCTCATTTATTTTTAATCTCATACATGTTTTTTTTTTAATCTATGCATAAATTATGACGTCTGCTAAAATATTTTAATGACATCAAAATCTAAATTTAATTTTGTTCTGGTTTAATTATTGCCACCTTTATCTTTTACAGCCTTTTGTTCGATAAACTATTAAGTGCCTTATTTGGAATCGTCAGATACCAATTTTCTGATCAAATAATTATTTCTCCGATGCTGAATTAATTGTTATTTTGCAAAATCTTCTCGAATTTATAAAATTCCCGTGTCACGATGTTAGTTACCGTACTCCTCCGAGACGGCTTAACTGATTTTTACCAAATTTTATATGCGTATTCAGTAGGTCTGAGAATCAACTAACATCTTTTTTATACCCCTAAGTTCTAAGGGGTGCTCACACAAAAAAAAATGTGGCATTAAAAAATACATACAACTAGAAATAATTTATAAGACAAAACAGCGTTTTCTGGGTCAGCTAGTAACAATCTAAATCATAAACCCTGTTCTTAAACCATTTTTTACAAAGTCTACGTTCAAAACTTTCATCTGAATAATGCATTGCAAAACGCTGAGTTAGGCAGAACTCTGCAATTCCTTCAAGGAAACGATCTATCGGCTTCAATCTACTCGTTAATATCTCCGTGTCCTCGCCTACAGACAGTAGTCTAGCGTCACCAACATGTGGCCACTTAGTACCTAAACTACTATGTAGGTAGTATAAGGAGAGCGCGTGTTGCTTTGGAGCACTTAAACAAATCTTCTAAGATGATTTAAGGGGACATTTAAACTACTGTCTCAGTTTCAGTCATCAAATTTTCTGATTTCTGACAATCAAGTTCTTCCAAGTTCGTTTTAAGGTTGGGTAACTCTATATCCATAATTCCTAATCACGTTCCTAGCTTAGATAATAAATGCGAATGTGAGTTTCTTGTGACGCTGACCACTGGCCTGCTTGAATAAAACTTTGTTTCAAGATAAGCATGAACCTTAAAAAAAGGAAAACTCCTGAAAAAAACAGAATTTTACATCTATGATGCATAATTATTTGCTTTCTATTAAGATAACTCTCCTTTGCTGCATATATGTAACTCTGTATTTTGAACTCTATATGTTAAAAACTAAATCAGTAGAAACTATTCCAAAAGCCTGGCTTTGTAGAGCGAAGTTTGTTGATGACGTCATGCACCGAAAAATGCAATATACTTTGACGAACAGCATCTTAATGCGAAGAGACAAAGGCCTCACATGTTTATGGATGTCTGTCCAACGCCCCATTGGGAATCAATGACTTTAGCCTCTTGTATTGGCGCCGTTTTCAACGCACTTATGTAGGCGCTCACTGTCACCTCGTAAAAATGCTAATATTGAAACACTTTTGAAGTTTGCAGTGTCACTCTTTTACGCTTCAAGTTGAAACTTGATTTTGATGAAAGTTATTGCATATGCAGTAGTCCCGTTCATAGGATATGAGAGTTAAACACCGACTCTACTTCTTGCAGTGATACGAGTATTTGATACAATATGGAGAGAAAATAAAGTATCGAATCAAATCATTTAAAAATATACAAATGTTTTACTTCCGAAAACCGAATAGTTGACTATCGATTTCAAAGCATCTCACAACAAAAACACCTTCACTTTGAAGTGCCCTACCTCTACAAAATTACTTTAATGACACCGCTTTGATCGTTTGACAACTCGGCGATAGATAGCAGCAACTCAAACATTTAATGATAGTAAGCGTCACAAAGCAATATTAATACGGCAAGTCGCACGGAAAGCTGTACAAAGAGACTTCTAATTACAAATGGCTCTATTTGCCTTTGACGGTCGATGTGTGGACATCGACACGTCAGCGCTAAATGCCGGCGGCAAGTAAACGGCGTGACAAACAACGCTCAAAATGAAACTAGAACAAATAGGATCAAAGCTTTCATGGATAATCTGTGATTACTTTAAGCCACCTTCTAAAATACTGTTTTTAGTTAATAATAATAATCAATACATAGTTTTTTTTCGTATGCATTTTAGCGCTTTTTAATAAGCTTTCGGATTTTCAGAGATTTTAAGCGAATCCATGGGTTGTAATTTGAGAGAATTGTTTTATTGATTAATTACCTATTTCGTATGCAACATATCTATCGCTATTGCCCGCGACATCGCCCGCATGGTTAGAAGACATAAGTTAGGAATTTTTGAACAGAAGCCCGTAAAGATGAACAATTTTCCCCATTATTTTCCACATGTTCCATTGTATCTTCGCTCTTATTAGTCACAGCATGATTTTATATAGCCTATAGCCTTCCTCGATGAATGGTCTATTTAACACAAAAAAAATCAATTTGAACTAGTAGTTCCTGAGATTAGCGCGTTCAAACAAACAAACAAACTCTTCAGCTTTATACATCTTCTAATATATAAAATTCCCGTGTCACGATGTTAGTTACCGTACTCCTCCGAAACGGTTCGAGCGATTTTTATTAAATTTTGTATACATATTGGGTAGGTCTGAGAATAGAACAACATCTATTTTTCATACCCCTAAGTGAGAATGGTTGCCCACACTAAAAATTTTTTTTTTTTTTTTGGACGTATTTTTTTTTTTTACTTTTTTATAATGTAACATTAAAAAATACATCCAACTAGATACAATTTATTCGGCAAAACAACGTTTGCTGGGTCAGCTAGTATTAGTATAGAAGTATAGATAACCCCAGTTCTTTAATGTCATTTCAACAATTGTGTAACCGTTTAATCATACTATTTGGGATACTTTACTCTTTGAGACAATCTATTTCAATTCAATTAACTCTACCTATAAATTATTAACCTAATGTTTTTCATGACTACGCAATTTAAAGAAATTAGAAGCATATGTTCAAGAAACTTTTTTATTTCTTAATCACCATTCAACTAATTCAACAACTTCTAGAGTTTGATAATTACAATTAGTATGTACAGGTTTCTAAAAATAATATTTCTTTTTTGTTAACCAACGACCAAAGTATCAACTAAATTATCTCATCATCATCATCATCATTGGCCTAGCCTTTTCCCAACTATGTTGGGGTCGGCTACCAACTTAATTATTTCATGCCAGCACTTATTCGTTTTTTATCAATCCTGGATTATACCAGCTTTTTAGATTTCAGACTAAAAATCTGTAAATCCAAAAATAGCTCGGAAACGAGGTCCCTGCCACGTCATATTGGATTTATTGGGGTGATGTGTAAATGGAGTTAGTTTTCGAAAGCTAATTATTGGCAAAAAGGGTTAACGAAAACAGAGAAAATATTTTTCGAAACGGCGCGTTCGGAGGCTATTTTTAGAAATACCGTAACGAGTTTTTGGAGCTGGATTTAATTACTTTGATGTGTCGTTTTACTCTTTGCCGTTGCACGCGGACATATTGAAATATTTTCAGAGGATTCGAATCTAAAATTACTTATATATCTCTACATACAAATAATTAGAAGTAAAGATCGAGATAAAATAACTTCACAATATTAAAACGTACTCAATCGTCCCTCCGCCTCAAATCTAATAAAAGTTAAACTCCAAAACGAGAGCGTGACAATATTAATCAACATTAACGCGGCGTGTAACCCTCTGCAGGCCAATAAGACTACGACACACTAATTTATTACCGCCGGAAAAGCAACAGGCACCCTCGTTTGACAGCTGATGTGTTTTCCGCGCTCCGGATTGGCTGGCGCCGGGCGAGCGCTGGCTCCTGATTGGTCCGCGCGAGGCGCGTTAACCGGCATACGACATTAATATTAATGACAGAGATTATGTTTAAACGAACAGTTTTGTATATAGAGACGTATATAAGAGAGCTCGTTGCTCGTTGTGCAATTTATAAAATGTTGGGACTTGAGTTGCTGTTCATGAATTAGGTTGTATAAACTAGTAATGAGATTAAAAACTATTTTTATCCATAGCAATAGTTTTATTCAGCTTATTGCGTAGCGTATAAGCTTGGGTAATTATCTTTATAACACCAGTCCCGGTGGTTTTCGGATATGGGAGTAACCCGTTATAATACCAGATTTAGAATTTGTCTCAATTCCGATTCTGAATCTGTTGATGTTCAGAAAATTATGGCAGTGGATGCAAGAGTGATACTTGGCGAAATTATAGTCAAATAATCTATTTGTTTGTAATCCTGCTTGTTTGAAACAACTCCTATATTCTCTCTGTACTCTTATTTAATCCCCTACATACTCTTTATGTAAAATGAGATATTGTTTATATATTAAACCTTGGAAACTTAATCGATACTTAATACATAGATATCAAGACAGTGACAACTGGCCTCCGATGTGTCACCAGCATTTGTGCTAGGTGCCACGTACAACATTGATCGTCACCTTAAAATAGCATTAATACTGAAGCAATAATGAAATAGTATTGATTGAAGATGACTGGCCGTATTTCTAAGGCTGAATTGAAGTACTTGAAAATGATACAAAAGATACACACTTATTTTTCAACATACTGATCCGTCGCCAGTTTGTTAGGTATTTTCGAGATCGTAGATTTTATCGTCGTGGATTTTATTAATTGTTTAGTGATATATGTGCAGTGTAACTTTAACTTTTTGTGAAAAATCTAAACTGTTTCTTCTTCTTTCGATGGAAGGAACTATGCGAAAAATGCTATAAGATTGACTTGTATGTGTGTTAAATAATTCTTGCAATCGTGTGTTGCAAGAATGACTTACCTCGTCGATTGTAGTAGATGAACTGCCGGCTCTGGATACGCCCTTATTTCATACTGTAACAAAAAAAACTCATTTTTTATTCATAATTCTTGTCAAATTCTAAAGGCGATTTCACGACGATACAAACTTATTTGTGAAATGTTATTTGTAGCTAAGTTCCGCATCTTTTTTGACGTGTTTTATAAGTTCGTGCTCATGTGCAGTCGCGATATCGCCTTTTAATATAAATTGTTGAAGCTGGACGTCAAACGGTACAATCATTGGGTATGGCTGAAGACATTTTTGCTATTAGGTAAAACTATACATATTTTAGCTGCATTTTAAGTGAAAGTGGGTTTAAGAGGTCGATTTTGTTACAGATTTTGCGTTGTCGAGCTAATCAGCTTATCTAATAAAATTACCTATAGTATGAAGTCGCTCCGATACTCAAAGAGATACAAATTAATTTCAAACATCATTGATCCAGGCGCCCATATAACTCCGCAAACCTACCACCGCACCAAACAGGCCCCTTTGTACCTGCCTTCCTGATTCAACAATATTGAATAGCGACACAATCAGCAAACACAGAATATAGTTTTTTTTGTGTACTTCTGACAACATCCTGTGAAAGCAATTATGTACTTTGAAAACAGTCAAATAATATTTATAAGCGTTATTTACTCTTACAAAATTCGTTACTGAAACGTATTTCAACCACAGATATTATTTTTCATCATATCGAAATACTACAAAAATAAAATAAATATAAAACCTTTTCGGAACCGGACGCAATGCTTTGCAGAGTAATCATTATGTATTTTCATATTTACACTCAACGGATGTTAACTCAAAGAGAAATCAACTATTTCTGTTTACAAATGAAAGATTTTCATTAAAATGTTCATTGGCTATTTGCTTTTTGTGTTTATACAAAGTAGACCCAAAATTTTAACCAAATGGAATATATTGACTCGCTAATTAATACGTGGAAAAGCATCAAAGGCTTATTGGCGACTAATGGGGGTTTTTAATATTCGTCCATATTTCCATTTCACAGTAAAATGCATCGGCCAGAATATTTCATCAAAGTGTTCTCGCATGATTTTTAATCCCCACAAAAAGCATACTCGACAAATCCGATTACATATTTCGAAGTAAGAGGTAACTTATAATCATATCAGTGCTGTCATGAATGAAATATTAAAACAAAGCCGATTATATATAATTTTAATAAAATTGTTCACTATTTTTGGTGTTGCGTGTTCAAATAATAGTTTTTCTTCGACGTTAAAGAACTAAATTATAAATGTGACTAGGTACTAATCTCTAGCGAGTTAAATCGGTGAAACATTAGATAGCAACTTTTATAAGGATGTCACTTTTTCATATCGAATCACTTTAATCAACTACTACCTACAAGAAGAGGGGATAGAATACTCGAAGTTTGACTGCTGGGTTATTACTTTATGCTAATGTTTCATCTCAGATTTATTAACCTTTAATTGAGACATTAAAAAAAAGAAAATGTTGAGTCACAAGTAGATCGAGCTTGCATCAGAATGAAGTCAAGGATAGAGTGTAGCCAGTGCCGGCAGTGCTTCGTAACCGAGTTATAGCGCGTCGCCAATAACCAGAGCTATTTTTAGGAGCCAGTTATCGGTTAGTCTAATATCCTGTCAGCTCTCACGCTAAAAGGTTGTAACTATGTTTTCATTTACGATATTAGCTTAAAGATTTTTTAATTTTCGAATTTCGTAATTTGATATCGCAAAAGATAGAAAAAGGTGTTATATATTTAAGTTTGAAGTCCGGGTCAAGTCACTAGCTACGTCATCTTCCCAATCAAAGACCCTTTCTCCACATTAGAATATCAACGCTTGTAACACTTGCCCACCATGATATTACAGTCCTAATCTCTAAGACAGTTTATCTTTGTCAACTCTTATTGGCAAGAATACATGTCTAAAACTTTAATTATTGGTCTGAGTAAAGACCTATTACTTTTTACATCATCCCTATTGCGCTCAAAGTGCTATAAAGTCTCTGTCGTTGTAAAATGGAGAGTACAGACAAATTAATAATTAGTTGTATTTAAATTTCGTTTTAAATATACTTAATATGATTAAAACCTCTTTACTGTTCTCAAACAAAGAGGAATTTAATATTTTCAATAAATATCTGTCCGTTAGTGCTTCTGATCGGCTTACATGAGTTGAGGATTAAGGCAGAAGCACTTTGCTGTAATGCACAACAAACTTGAGCTGATGGACTCTGATGGAGCTCAGCTCTTACTTGAGGTCGAACCAAGCGAGCAATTCCTAGATCCCCTTTGTACACTTAAGCTGCACCGGCTTTTAGCTCTCAATTTTAACATATTCGCCATTAAAACTTAGTTTCCCTACGATGTTGATTTATCACGTAAATTGTTATTTTCAATACAAAGTAATATAGTAAAGAATTTTACGCAACGCTTTTTGGATCAACTTAGGTACTGAAGAAATAATTTGTTTATTTTTGTCATGACAACGTCTTATAATTCGATGGACGTACGCGGCGTTACCTCGCTCTGAGGCGTTCCAATTATTATTTTTTTCCAACACAAAATGCAACCATTCTATAAGTATTTTCTCAGATCAAAAAATCAAATTTTACTTCTTAAAGGAGATAAAAGTCACGGCTTTCTTGCAATAACTAGATAAACGTATCACGTTCAACTAGAGTCAGTAAACTGACTTTGCGGAAAACCGATATATAAATCTGCACTTTAAATTTCACTTCCTACTTTAGCCTATCATTAGTAAGAAGTGAGATGCTAAACTAAGCTAAAAGAAATCTCATTCCGAAAAAGTTGTGCAATACTCTCAAAAGGAAAGCATTGTAATCACCTGGTTTACAAATCTAGATTGAAATATAACAATCATAATAATGTAACCATTGTTATAATTAATTACAAAGCTACAGAAGCACAAAATATAACCAATAAAATACAGCCCACAAAGCATTATGGACGCGTGAAGCCTTCCGAACCCACAGCACTATCACCAGACACTAATTACAGTTAAGTACTGATAATGAATAATTTCAACATGCGAACACTCTACAAAATATTCATAAATTATTAACTGATAATTAAATTAAGTAGCTCTCTATTTTAAAATCACGAGAGCTTTGTT
Source organism: Trichoplusia ni (assembly GCF_003590095.1). Lineage (NCBI taxonomy): Eukaryota > Metazoa > Arthropoda > Insecta > Lepidoptera > Noctuidae > Trichoplusia > Trichoplusia ni. The sequence goes on along the minus strand of NC_039490.1, from coordinate 487,757 downwards.
TATTATTTGCTTCAGCCTAAATTCACATCGGTTGAAAACCATTAATTAACTAAAATGTAGGGATAATTATTTTGTTTATATTCCCGGAATAAATGCTCAAGTGCTTAATAGTCATTATGAAAAATGCTTTGAAACGTTATCGTATAGGTACCTACACGGACGTTGCATTACGTTTAGCAAGTAAGATACTAGCTGAGACTCTTCCTATTTTGCAATCACATAACATTAAATTTCCATTCCGGATAAAACCAAAAATATCTAAGTATGTACCTCAGAAGTATTTGAAATAACGTAACACTGCAACGCCTACACCACCTAGATTCTCTTTATTCCCATCCAGACTTTCTTTATAAGTGGAGTTAAATAATTGGTTTCTTTGAAATTCTGTTGTATCATCAATTAATAACGACGCTTTTCAAAAGGATTTCCAGTCATCTGCCGTTCCCTAAGATGCTAGACGCGTTCTTAATTAATATTTCAGGCAACTTTATTAAAATGTCGACTGTTTTACGATACAAATAGCTTTTGAAATAGATTTCATGATATTAATATTCTCGAAATGAGAAATTCCATGAACTTGCAATAATTGAAACCGTGAGAAATGTCACAGTGTCAAAAGTTCAGGATTTCACTCCAGAAATCGTTTTTGTTAGAATCTGGAAAATGCTTTGCAAAGCGACTCCCGACTATTTTCGAAATAAATTTATTAAAAATTGTTTCAGTTTTACATCAGTCTGAAATGTATTAATATTTGTTTCTATTTCCACTTGCATTTATCCTACTAGTATTATAAAGGCGAAAGTTTGTAAGTATGGATGTTTGGATGTTTGTTACTCTTTCACGTAAAAACTACTGAATGAATTTGAATGAAACTTTACCACAATATAGCTTATACATCAGAATAACACATAGGCTACAATTTTTGAGGTATCTAATGTGAGGTCGTAAAAAATCACATTTTTTTGCGCTTACATTGCAAACGCTGACTGAATCCTACAAGATAGATAGAAGGCAGATAGATAGATAGAAGGCAAGTATAAATTATAACTTATATCTTCTAGCCACGCGGACGAAGTCACGGGCAACAGCTAGTTTTATATAAAAAAAAAACGATAAAATTGTAACCAAAAAGTTGAGCACAAACACGCATTATTGAAATAAGGCCTTTTTAAACTTTAAGTTTGACTGAAACTGAACTGAAATATAGACTGTGATCTTTCACCTGTCTCTTGCCACCTTCGATCTGCCTAAGAATTAACGATAAAGAGACTAATCATTAGTGTAATTAAAGGCTCCCTTGTTTACACTAGCATTAGTGACAGTTGATGAGGAACATTACTATCCGAAGCACAATGACGAAGCGATAAACTCAGACTAGTTTATGGAAAATGACTGCTCAGATAGCCGAGTGGTTAAGGTCACCACGCCAAAACCACTGCACGCGTCCTGTCGCGGGTTCGATCCCCGCGTAGACAAGTATTTGTATGATCCACAAATGTTTGTGTAACCCCCCGCGACACAAGGATTAAATTCCTTAGTGCGAGTGCGAGTCGTTTTTTATTAAACTGTGATTACCGCTCATTAATGGAATATTAGATCTTGAGTGCATCAAATAATCTCTCTTCTCCTGTCTTGCTGCCAATCCTACTGATATTATAAACGAGAATGTTTGTTTGTATGAATGTTTTGACCTTTGTTACTCTTTCAAGCTAAAACCTCTGAACCGATTTAGACGAAACTTGGTACTCTGATAGGCTATAACTTTGATTAAAACATGGAATACTTTTATCTCGGTTGTATGTTCCAGTGAGATGATTTTTGATTTCTGACGGGCAGGCCAGCGGGCAACAGATAGTGCACAATAACAGTATCGTTTTACCCTGCTATGAAATGTTATTATATTGTCAATTTACTAACAATAGCTTAATAGCTAACTCTAGTGTAACGTCAATCACTTGAAGGCCGCCGTAAGCTTCATGCTCAACGTCAATTAGATCTAAGACGATGCCTGCTTCTGTCTCGTGTCTGTTGTCTTCAAACTATTTGACATTCCATTATCCGGGCAGAGACGTATTGTTGATGTATTATAGGAATATCGACTATGAGGTTATGGCAACTGACTTCTAGAGATAAGATCATGATTATATCTTTTACTATCTTTAACCGCTAATTTGTCTGTGTGGAATTTAACGATAATTACTAAATTTTTTAAAAGATTGTTTTCTTTTTGGTAGCACAATTTACTCTTTAGTAAATTATCTGACTGCCAGTAAAAGTCCCATCCATATATGTCCAGCCATTTCAGAGATTAACCGCAACAAACTGATTAACTTATTTTGATACATTCATGTGCGTGTAGTAAAAACGGTTATGTCAATATTATAAAAATACAGAATTGTATACACATGACGTAGGTAATATACGAGTATATTATGTATTTTATCATTATGTAAATTTCAATAAAAGTCACAAAATCAAGCTCAACAGGAAGCTGTTCCTTCTCGAACGCAGAACTATGATTATGTGTGAGGTTGACATGAAAACAATTCAAAATATTTTAATACGAAACTATTTATATGGCAGACTGTTCAGAACTCAGTTTTAAATGTATAAGAAATTTATTATTGCATTTTAGGATTCACAAAACCCCGAACTAGTCTCGAAAAAAGATCTATTTGAAATTCGCAAAATAAAAAAGCATTCAAAAATATTGTACATATCAGATTATTTTAATTTGGCTAAAATAAGGTAAAAGCACCTATTACGGAGGTATTTCGCAACATTTGAAAGTAAGAAACAAAAATAAGAATTTGTAGGTATTTCTAAAGGTGGAAAAAAATTCTATCGTTAAAAGTGGAATTTATATTTTGTATTGCCGTTGAGACTATGATTCTGTTGATGATATTTCTTATTTTAAAGAAATATTTAAATAGTCTGGTCGATTTTCCCTTATACGGAGGTAAAATTTTGCTCTGATCCTATTACTGCGGTAGACGGCTCCTAATACGGAGGGTCAGAACTTATATTCATTAAAGTTCCGTACAAATAATATTTATTTAATAATAGTTATGTGTTAGTAAAAGTTTTTCCTTTTTATTGAAAATTGATTTTATTAAATTGCGTAATCAAATTAATGGTGAATGAATTATTTCCATTTTGAGTAACTCTGACAATGACATCTAATATGTATGGGACCCGAATACGGCTAGGCCTATAATAATTAAAGACATCCCTCTATAGAGCTATATAGCTTCCCTCTATAGCTTGTTGAGATCGCATTCTGTAGTAAGTATTTTTTTCATAGTAATTCTGACCTTGATCTGACCTGATCTGAAATTGTTGAGAATCAATAGTATTCGAGGGACTAAATCACTTTCCCTGGCACCCGCAGTTCTACAGAACAACGTCTATGGATAAAACTGAAAAATAAGGTATAATTATACCAAGTTTCATCGAAATCGAACAGTTATTTTTCTCGTGATGCCTGAACATACAGACATACAAAATAAATTTTAATCACATATATGGGTTTGGTCACTTACTGCTGTTTATTTTTTCAATATTTTCAGTGTACAGAATTGACCCTTCTACAGATTTATTAAATTTATAGATAAATGAATAGAACCGTAATAGGAGATCTTAGAACCCTACACGGAGTTACCTGGAAATAATTACCTCCGTAATAGGAAAACTACTCATGTTTTCGATAATCCTAATTCTGACCCATAAATATTTCGATAAATAAAAGAGTAAAAATGCCTAATCAAACATTAACAGTTTTTTGGCTCAGATTTGTAAAACTCAAGTCAAAATTTATACAAAATAAATGTTTTGTGATAAATCAAAATACACCTTCCCATTTTTGCCTCTTCTAAGAAACTAACATTTTGTACTCGACAGTTTTCATATTTAACTAGATTTCCAATTAAGAACACATACCACAGAATATGGTTTTTAAGTTATGTGATTAATAATTATTTCAACTAAACTTGAAACTAATTGAATAAGTTAATCAATTGAAAGTTATGAACAATTAAACATGACCAGTACTTTTCCTATTTCGGAGTCATAACACTGTATTAGGATTAATTTTTAAAATTTGTATCGTATTACGGCGGTGTTTTATTTTAAAATTTTTTGGTAAAAAATGACTTACAAATATAAAATAAGCTATTTAAATAGTGAGTGTAATAATAAGAAAATGCTATAAATAACAAAAGAACAAACTCGAACGGCATCTTAATACGAAAAACTTAGTTTCTAAATATTTGTGTATTTACTTTTGTTGTTCCGCGTTTGTATGGAAACACCTCTCACGTCGATTACGTTACAGAGACTGATTGATTTTGTTGTGTTGTCTATCTGTTATAATTGCAAATGTCAGTTAAGTCATAAAGTAAAAGATTTAGAATAAATAGTTTCGGTTTTCGTCTACCTACACTGAATAAAACGGGAATAAAACGCGAAAATATAAATACCACCGTAATAGGAAGCGATTTTGACTACCGCCGTATTAGGAGCGTTTACCTTAGTCACTATTTTGTATTCATGTTGCCAAATTTGTGGAAATAGGAGAAACATGAATTATTTGTATGAATACCAGTTTCAATAAACAACGCTGTTTTGAATTGCACGATTATAAATTTCGTGTTTGCATTTAATAATGTACCTATTCATTCTCTATATTGAAACCTATAGAAAACTGATGGTAATTTTTTTGCTATAATTTAGTTCAATTGAATAGTAGGCATGTAATAATATTTATTGTTTTAAAACAATTCTTTTATGTGGCCAAATGATATTCCACATAGAATGAAAAAAGAATCAACAAAATCAGTTAATTCAATCGGAAGCTTTGAGGTAACAAACACAAAAAAACCACAAACGTATTAAGAAACCTCCTCCGTTTTAAAGTCTGTCGAAAACAATACTTTCAATGTTAGAAGTGTATTTGACTAACCGAATCTAAAAATCAAATCAAATCACTCCAATGTATGGAATTTGAAAGTTCAATTCGTATCCTTGTAAACTTGAATAGAAATACTATTTATCGAAAGGGAGCTAACTTCACTTGTGAGTGAGCAAGCCCAAAAAACAAAACCCTGATTAATTTAAAAACCATCCAAAAGTACGCACGCGTTTGACCAACGTGCCTATTTACAACTAAGTACTGACGTTTATTAAAATATACGAGTATATTATTTTATTCTACATCGTACTGATTAATGTTGCAGTTTCAATCTGCCAACCATTAGCTGATTCCAAAAATTTCAATACATACATATTTTAAAACAAAAGCAACTATTCATTTTCAAACTGTCAATAGGTAGGTACATGTCGATTCTAAAAACTGAATTTATATAAAACCTTTTTCCAATTTCCAATATGTTATTACTCGCTATTCCACAAAGGATCCTGCGGATTACGTCACAACGCACGCGCGGACACCAGGTCCATTTTCATTAAGCTGAGCGCTAGATTATAATTATTCATGCGTGCAGCCGCAGGTGCACGAAAACTAAACACTACTCTGAATAGATTGGTTCCACAAATGACACAGCATTTACAACTATTACACAAACCACTCTCATATAAATATTTAAAATGTATTGTTTGTTTTAATTATTTCGCTCGAATAACCAAATTGGATATCTCTTCATAAAATGCCCACTCAGAGTGTTTTATGGAACCCAACGCGACATAATGATGATCTTATCTTGGATAAAGTTGTTCCAAACGATTCGACGGACGACGGAAATCTTATAAACTCAATTGAATGAACATAGAGCACACAACTGACTAAGTAAACCAAATTACCTACCACAAGTCCGGATTTATCCAAATCTGCATATTTTCACACGCGATGTCATATTAATATGCATAAGCTCAGGAAACAATAGTAAATACTTAAGGCTTTATCGAGGCAATTAAAGAACAATAAATGTTTCGCATTTGTAATGCTGCCATGCACTGACCGCCGGTCAAACTAAATAAAGTTCCCTCTGTTACAGAGACGTTTGAAAGGTCAACGAAGCATATTGTTCTGAAATTTGCGATGAAATTCAATTATTGTGGTGCAGCCGATGGATTTATATTCAAAGGACGGCCGACTGACAAACAGAGCTAATAACGCATTCACACTGTCTGGGTATGTAAATGAATATTAAAATATGTGCTTAGAAATCAACTAGTAACCTCCAGTGTACTCATATTACAAGGTTCTTTAAGCCTCATTCTAACTCGAACAGAGAAAAAAAAATAGTCCGAAGGCTCAGAAAAATAAAGAATTTCTAAGTTAAATTAAGATTGAATCGCGGCTTATGAAATCAATTTTACAATCTCCACCTTTTAAAGCGTTGTAAAAATGAAAGACTGGTAAATCCGTCAGCCGTAATATCCGAGCACTCTGGGTGATAGACTTCCGTCGATAACTATATTTTATAAACTCTTCCTGAAGGTTAGTTTTAGCCTCGAGTCTGACGTCACTGAGCAAAACGTGGAAACAAATTCAAATGTACGGCTGATTCTAAATGGCCGCTCCCCAAAGAGGTTTACTTGAATTTTAAATAAACCAAGTGCTTAGGACTTTTAGATGCGACTATTTTTATTTAAATTTCCATTAAAACACTTTTTACATTGAGTTAATTGTAATTAATGACTGTATTCATTAAGTGTTTCTCAGTTTTTAAATAAGAAACTGCATCATCGTATTCTTACCAATATATACTCTCTCACATGACAGACACTTAGAGCAAACTAATTTACAATCTGAAAATGACAGCGGGTGTAGGAAAATAATTAGGATATTACTAGCTGACCCAGCAAACGTTGTTTTGCCGAATATTTTTTTTTTTCTGGTTGTATGTATTTTTAATGACACATTAAAAATACATACAACTAGAAAAATACATACAACCATGAATTATGTGAGCAACCCTTAACACTTAGGGGTATGAAAAATAGATGTTGTTCTATTCTCAGTCCTACTCAATAAGTATACAAAATTTCATAAGAATCGGTCGAACCGTTTCGGAGGAGTAGAGTAACTAACATCGTGACACGGGAATTTTATATATTAGAAGAAGAAGAAGAAGAAGAAGATATAAACACGGCTACTAGTCCGCCCACTAAACTTTAATAAAAGCATGACTTAACAAGCGTTGCGTTTCAGTCTACTTCCACGTTTAACAATGTTTCTTTATATTTATATTACAAGTAAAGGCTAAACCACAAAGTACGCGTATATTTTAATTAACTGCTGCTGGAACTTCACAAACAGTTGCCTCGCCTGCCACCAGCACTGACCAACTAATATATTAATTTTTCCTAAGTAAATAGAAATAATAGCGTGTAACGCTGCTATCGTTCTGCTTCAACAACGCTATCTAAAAGAAAATAACATATTAAAAATGTATTTTAATTTAGTTTCCTACAAACATTGTGGGTTATGAGAATTTCTTTGCATTTGTAGATATTCTTTTAATGTTTTCCTTTATTTGCAATGTCTCTAACTTTTCTGAATGTAGTCTCAAAACGAATTTAATAAGGGATGATATTAAACTGACTTTCATGGTTATTTTTAAAGTCATTTAAGTAGAACGATTCTTTATTCATTTATTTTATTTAGAGATACATGTGTGTGTGTGTCTTTCTGATTTCGACTACTATTTATGTTAAAACACACGCTACCAAACACCAAACCGGTATTTGAGAAAACCCATTTACAGTACTTGAGTGTTTCAATTCAATATGGTGCACAAACGAATTCGCTGTACTACTGAGTACACCTTTCAAGCAAATTTCGAATCTCGACAAATGGAACATCCAACACTATGTGATTTCAACAAATCTCTACAGAGCTTAGGGAGGCCCCCAGGAAGGTATTCAGACTAATGGGTGGATCTCTTTATAGACGTCATGAATTACTAAGGCCATTTGTGAACACACTAAGACAACATCACATATGTACATTGTTCTGAATCCAAAGTAAATTGCTAAAGCACTTGTGTTATGGAATTCAGATACAACGAAGGTACCACAAACACCCAGACCCGAGACAATGACCCAACTGGGGATCGAAGCGACACCTTGAAACCGGTGCGTACCTACACCACTCGACCACGGGGGTCATCAAAATAATTATTAACCAAATCCTTGAATTATCGAATGAATAACGTCGATCAATACTAAGTGAACGTTGAATAAATTACACTGTAAACACCATTCAATATTCATAATTGTACGCTATGGGCGTCATAAGAAAATGACAGATGTCCTTAGTGCAGCTGTTAAAAACCACAGTCAGTTGCTTTTCTTCTCACAAACGATGATCCTTTAGAAGTTAAAAGTTTAAAAAATCGTTCATATAACTCAACTGAACTGAGAAAATGATTAGAAAACGTCTTATTTGCCTAGTCCAAAAAAATACGATCACCGAATATTAAGATCAGATGTCGATTTTCAGAATTATAAGTTGTAATTGCTAACAAAGTTAATGATAAAAACCGTGGAAAAATCACGAAATTTTCCTCGTTATTGTTTTATGAAGAGCGGGTTTAAGCACAATACAATATTTAATCTACGTGCTGAATGCTTTCGTTTACACGGCGCTAGGTGGTACAAGGACGTCTCGGGAGAGCGGCGCGTGCCGGCCGCCGCGTCCGTCCAGCTTACAGACCGGTCATTAAATAGATGCATAAACCCTTTTCATCATTCCCAGTGTTTTCCTATGTTTCAACCTTTGCTAAACCCGCTAAGCCCGCAAAATGTACATTTACGTCGTCGCCGTAATCTCTGTCCGTGTTTTAATATTTTTAGCGTGAATTAAAGGTTTAAGCTGATATTTTTTTGACCCTGTCCTCATAATTTTACATTACAGGATTAAATGCAACTGTTTAATTGTTATTCGTGTTTACCTAAATGAAAAGATAGCAGTTAACTGAAATATTTATATTTTTTTATGCATTAAGCGTCTGTCTAATTTTGTATAAGAGTGCTGCTATTTCTAAACTTTAGTTCGAAGCTGCTTTCAATATTACAGAATTTCAAAAGATGTTGACTTGAATGCACACAAATAGTTTGTTTTTAACAAAACCGTTTGAAATATCTTCAAGCGGAATGCGAAATAACACCGTTGCGACAGAATCTCGAATACCTATTTCCTCTCGGATTAAAATCTTAGTGCTAAGAGTTGCTTTGTTTCACTTTATTAAAGTCAAGTAACGCGATAGGATCTTTAGATGTCTTTAAAGTCGCTGTACTAAGAGCTATTAATCCCTATTTTAAATACTACTCCCAAGTCCTTATATTTTCAGTTTTAAATAATTCTTATAGCATAATACGAAATAATTAGTATCATGTGGAAAATTCTCAAAAAGTCACATTCGTCCCACTCGCCATGCTAAAAGCTAATTGAATACCTATGTCCAAAAATCCCTAAAAGTTTCAGTAACGAGATTTCGGAGAATGGATTAGTGCATCAGTGCTTTTAGAGCTACCCTACCGGTAAAAGCCCCTTTTTCCAATATCCCTGGCAGGAATAATTAAATTTACAGGCCCACGCACGCCCTCTGTGTACCTAGTAATCAACTACAACGAAATAAGAAAAACTCTTTGAAAGAGCGAGGCTTAAAATTAATAATCTTTGAAGACAGGAAAAGTCCTACGAACTGCGCAGGTAGCTAATTAACTTGTCTACCTCGATTTAAAACTAACCTTTAATATGAAAATTCTTAATATTTTTCAAGAAGAAATATTAAATCCAATAAAATTACCTGCACAATATTGAGTGAATCTAATAAACGATTTCCAGGATTTAATTTCTACATCTTCCAGACGAAGTAATAATTCAAATGTAAAATGAGCTCGATCAAAGTATTAGTACCGGCTCCGAGAGTAGGCGACCTTTCAACTTGTCTATTGTTGGGATCCAAGCAATAAAATTATTATTGCTCTGAAGTTTAATATCAGACAAACATATAAATACTTGGCTATTAACAGAGAAATTTTGTGGAATGTTCTTTCTTAAGTTTTTGTTTTCTTACTAGATTTTTAGATTTTTTTTGCGGGGCCCATATCTTCTCCATATTTTTGTCATGCACTTTACAAGTTACTTAAAAGTATGTTTTCTTAAGTCTGGAGAAAAATATGTGATTTCCAGAAAAGAGGATAGATAATGAGAGTAAATATCCACTCCAGGACCTAAATTACCTCAATTGAATGTATTCAATTGCTCTACAGTGTATAGAAGCAAGGCAGGTAACTAGACAACAACTTAACTTCCAATTACGTGAATTCATCTGGAATTGACGTTCTTAATAAGATTCTATTCAATCAAAGGTCCTTGGTAATCAGAAACATGATTTCAATTTTAAATCAATCATAGGTATCGGAAATGTAGCTGAAATAAAAAATCCACGGAAATCCTTGAAAAAATTAAGGAAGATAAAGTAGCGAACGATTCAGTATTTTCGGAAAACAATTCCGAATAACGTTACGTTTGGAGAACGCTCTTGAGAGCAAAACATTATTCTGCCGAACTTTTATCTGGAATTTTCAAGAGGCTTAATGCTCTTGAAAAATTCCGAATAAAATCCATCGAATAGTTCCAACATCAGACTCGTCAGGATAGCGAGAAGCACTCCAATGTATTATATTTTAAGTTAGCGGAAATCCACTCGAAAAATGTTAGAGAATTTCAGATTTTTCAGTGTTTTCGTAGAACGTTATTGTTTTGAGTTTCAATCAAATATGAGTTTCGTACTAGCTAAACCTAGTTTTCAATAATTTGGAAGTATACTGTATTGATTTACGGGAAGCGTAATTAAATTGCACCAATTAGGCAGATAAGAAACGATTCGTATCTTTGAATGAGCCATGTCTATGGCGTTGGTCAAATACCAATTTCCATTGATCAAACAAGAATGATTCAATATAATAAAGAAGATGATTTCAAACTAGAAACCAAGTTTATCTTCCTGTTCTCTCCCTGGTTATCTGTAAAGGACTGTCTAGAAAGTTTGACGAGAGCTCTTGATAGTCGAGTCAAACATCCGAGTTGGTTTAGACTTGGAACCAATATCCTTTATTTTACAAGAATTCGAAATAAAGGCTTTGTTTTGTTATGCTTCGGAAGAGCGGAGCCGCGGTGAAGAGTTCCATACTCCTACTGATAACTTATAGAGAAATGTAATTGAACTCTCATAAAGGTCCCAACTTCCTCAATAATACCGTTACATGCACAAATTCTTGTGAAATTTGTAGCACGGGTTTAAAGTTTAAACTCATAATACAACTTCGGCTCAAAGTTTACACTTTGAGAACGTAATTAATATTGAGAACGCTGTCAATTCAAAGTTGTGACAAGATGAGGTTAATTAGCAAGTATTTCTTAGTTGCATGAGAGAAGTGCACTAATTTTATGGTCGTGTTTAGAAACAAGAGGAAACTTTAACCACATCTAATGTAAGATTGAATTTCTTGAAAGTAAATCCAGGCGGGGAAGAAAAAACCACGTCGCATGTATTTTTAATTAAATACAAAGCAAGCTTTGCGAATATTGAATATGTAACTAGCAGTTGGGAAATGTATTGACCATTTTCAAAGCAGTGCATACAATGATATTAGTTACGTATATAAAAGAACTAGCTGTTGCCCGCGACTTCGTTCGCGTGGTTAGAAGATATATGTTATAATTTATACCTGCCTTCTATCTATCTATCTGTTTTCTATCTACCTTGTAGGATTCAGTCAGCGTTTGCACTGTAAGCGCAAAAAATGTGTTTTTTTACGACCTCACATTAGAAACCTCTAAAATTGTAGCCTATGTGTTATTCTGATGTATAAGCTATATTGTGGTAAAGTTTCATTCAAATCCATTCAGTAGTTTTTACGTGAAAGAGTAACAAACATCCATACATCCATACTTACAAACTTTCGCCTTTATAATACTAGTAGGATATTGTTTCGACAGCTGGTTTCTTTTTCTAATGTCCGCGTATTTTAATAACAGTTTATTCAGTTCCACTTATTTGTGATCATATGCAGTTCAGATAAAATTTCACATACAGTTTTACTATAATTAAATGTCATGGCATCCATGGTCCGATAAATTGATTTTGAATATCTGAAAATGCTCCTGTGACACTGAACATGCATGTTTATGACATGTGTCTCATTAATTTTGACGTCCATCCTATTGTTGTTATTAAGTTATAATAAAGCGTTAATTCCGCAATACTTGAGCGAATATTTAATTCGCAGTTGTGAGTGCTTTGAAACAAAATTGGAATGAAACAAAAGTGAATGAAGTCACATTTATTACTGTCCTTTAACTTGAATTAAATAGGAGTGGTTAACTTTTTTAATCAGGGTTAATTTAGTGGAATAAATGAAGTCTTTAATTAAAATCTACTATATATTCAGGTGAAAAATATTGGTTCTGCTGGCAGCCAATTACTTACTTTTAAATGTTCCTAATCCATTATCATCTTGGAGATCAGCGAATGAAATACCTTTATTTGTCAAATTATTCAACCTATTAGAATTATATTATCGTATCCTAGTTGTATTTTTGGGTTTCAAGTTGATAAAGTGATTACATTGGCTATGTGCTCGAACAGCACAGACTTCGGTGTAATATTTTTTCCAGAAAAACGCCAACAATTTTAAAAGCTCTCTTACGACAACAATATTGCTCAAATTGATATTTATTAAGACTAGTTTTAAAATAATTATGTTTACCTACATTTCAAGCCCCTTTTCTCTCGCGGCCTTTTTTTCAAGAAATTTCTAGTACTTTCGAAAATGGCCAAGAGATTCTGATAAATACACGAGTCTTTGTGCCGTACAGTCGGCTAACCGTGAGTGCAGATGGCCGGAGCGGCACCTATACTTATATACGAGTATGTAACTAAACTGTTTAGTCAAGGAGATGTCATTAACATCTAATAACATCTCTAAACTGATTACAATTTCAATTACAGTCCTCACACAAGCTGTCCTCGGTCATCGTCACTGGAGCGTAATGTTAGTATTAATCCTGCGTGATTAATAACATTAAATTAATTTTCAGGCTACAACGGTATTACGTCTATGTAATTCAAAGCAATATTATTGAAAATTAATTTCCTATTTCACGCCTTATTGCGTACAGTGAATCTAGTTGCATATTAATCATTCGCGGTTTGTCTAATATTTATAGCCTTAAGTAAATATTTGATCGATTTCGGTTTTTAAGACAAGGTTCAATTGGTATATTGCAACAAAATTTTCTGCGTATTTGTCTAACACAGTGTTACAGGTATCAAATGATTTATATTTTTGAGATTGTGAAAATGAATCCATTTCCATCCTAGATGCACAGCGACTTTTTTTTAATTTTCTGTCTATATTCATACATGGTATTGTATGAAGCATTTAGAATAGATCATATTTCTTTGCGAAATAGTCAAAGTATGTACCAGTAATATTATTGAACAAAGCCATAGCATCGCAAAACATTTTTCAGGGCGAAGCTCACTCGCGGATCGAGAGTTGTCTGAGAGCAAAGGATTCAGGGTGGCTTACTGACAAATAACGTGTGAAATATGCAGTCTTGGGTTTTATTCTTGTGGCAAATGGACAAGACAATTTATTTTATGTGAATATTTTACACCCTAAGGCGAAAGCTGTCTTTGGATATCTTTGTTGAGAAAATATTGTGCTAAAGGAAGATGTCGGTTCACTCTCTCAAGATATGACATTATTCTTTTAAAATAATTTTATGTCCAACATAAAAATCGAACTGTTTGCTGTGTCTGTCTGATTCCTACTGTTTTAATCCAATCGCATCGCAAGAATGGTAATACTTTTAGACAAATAATTTTCTTAATACTATTGAATAAGGGTTAAATGATTGTATCACCCATATATTTTAACCCGTAACCGAGTTTTTCCGTTTTTTTTTATCTTTGTTTTATCATTATCATGGGAGAAGAGATTGGAATATTAAGAGAGCGCGGATAGCCGAGCGGCCGCTACGCCGCCTAATGCTGAGCGCGATGTGTCGCAGCTTCGATTCTCGCTTTAGATAAATGTTGGTTTGATCGACAAAAAAGTCAAATCTGGTATTTTTACTTTAGTTTTAACCGTATCGCTGCTTTACAAAGTAAATTGTTAAGAACAACTTTTGCAAGACTAACAAAAAAAGAATTATCTAGAATTTAAATTAGTAAAGCGCATTAGCGCCATGGTTTAGAGATTTGCCTTTTTTCTTGTGACGTTGCCCGTCGCACGACCTGTTCTTTTGTAAAGAGTAAGCAAGCGCAAAATTTACTAATTTTGTAAATTTGAGATATTATAAGGCAATTGAGGAAAAATGTGTGGTATCTGGTGCCCGAAGATTCTGCTATCGGCTCCTCGTCCCTCCGCTATCCTATACTTATGAGACTAATTACAGAACACATGCAGCGCGCACTCGTAGACAACAGCCTCCAGCATCCCTGTCCCAAACGAGAGTGTCACACATTGTGAACAATAAAAGACTTCATTTTAATATAGTTTTTATTTAGTTTGCATTAATAAATACAGTATATATAAACTCAGGTGCTTTGTTTCAGCGCAGACGGTGAATACTTCTTTCAGTTTGTGATGTCGCGGTTTTATCCGAACTTTGTTAATCTTAACACACTCCCAGCACGAACACTAATTAATATACACTTCACCACACTACGGATCAAGGAAGTAAATTAAAATATAACTCACTTCACCAATATTTCACACAGATATAAAAAAAAAGTAAATCGCTTGTTAAAAAATATATAGTTACGCACGATTAGCGAAATGAACTCAAAAAATTCGAATTAAATAAACACTTTATCACTGACCCGAAAAAATTAGTAAAAAATCGCGAAAAATAATTAATTTCGACCGCGAAAATTTAAAATTATATCTGAACTTACCAATAAAGAGCGGTTAATCTGGTGTTAGAGTGCGACGCGGGACGATATGAGCCATGTCGGATGCAGAGAGCAGCGTGGACGCAGAGCGCGGCGCGACACAGACTAGCGGCAGAGTGCCGGATGGCGGCGCGAGCGGGAGCGTGCTGCGGCAGGCGTGAGGCGAGCGCGACTGACGCCGCAGCAGCGGGCCCGCCGCTTATATACGCGGCACCCCCCGCGCCCGCACCCAGCCCCCGCCCGCGCCCCGCCTTCACCCCTGAGCCCGGGGATTTTATTACGCAGCTAGCATGTACCTACCCCTATATACCGACACAGGTACATACGCCTTATGTACCGCTGAAGTATATCGACTTTAGCGCGGCGCAGAGGTTCCGGTGGCGCAGTGGTTACTTGACTCAGAACAAAGGTTTTGCGATACGCCTTTGTCATTTTAATTATTTTTTCAAGATTTTTCTTTTTTTTATGTAGGATACTGTGTAACATTTTGCGTCGTACGACGCAGCGTTCAAAGTAGTAAATAAAAAGAAAAAACACTTAAACTGAATGTTTTAAGTAATTGAGACATTTCTTAAAAAAATCTAAGAAATTTTGGTGTAAATGAATTCTCCAAAAACGCCAGATCTACATCGAGAATAATTTTGGACGGCTATTTCGCTCTTTTACTCGAGTCCGAGATTTTAATTTTGCTAGAATAGATATGAAGACAACTTTTGAAGCTTTATTCACAGTCTTCATTTAGGTAATTTAACCTGTATCACTACTTGGTAATGCGTAAATACTTTTTACTATTTTACATGACTATCAACAAATAGCTTTTTTAGAAAAAAATATTTCTTTCATTTTCAAAACAAATTGAAGCCAATGACATAAAAAAAAGGATTTTTATCAGTGTAAAAAATAGTA
Organism: Trichoplusia ni; assembly: GCF_003590095.1. NCBI lineage: Eukaryota > Metazoa > Arthropoda > Insecta > Lepidoptera > Noctuidae > Trichoplusia > Trichoplusia ni. The sequence goes on along the minus strand of NC_039490.1, from coordinate 471,915 downwards.
AAAATTTCTTGGTAACAAGTAAAATTATTGAACTAACTAGTGGTTTAATTTTATATAAATATTATTTCAAGTCAAAGTCATTATAAAGAAGAAGTAAGTAAATACGCCTGACAAATTACGTGTCAGCACACATTTTCAAGTAGGTACCTCAGGTTTGCGTTGCCGCGCGTAAGAAGGTCCTTCCATTCCAATATTGATTTATTTGCGTCGACATCAGAGTGCGTGCATGTGAACAACTGAGTGCGACGCGCCACCTCGAGCGGTGCACGTATTGAAAAAGTAATTGTAGGATCCACAAAGGTTTTAATGTCGAGTCTTATTTGACCAAAAATTGAATGTTCGTAGTAACCTCCGCGGTGCTGAGATTCAAGACTCCTTAGAGTCATTTTAAAAAGAGTAGTGGCAATGTACGAGTAAGTGATTTGTCAAACAGTGGAACATAATGTTATTGTAATAACTATTTTATTAGTTATTACAATAACATTAGATTTATTTTATTCTGCGCGAATGATTTCGGGAAAAGTTTATTATGACCTGAAGCCTCGGTAAGGTCGCAAGTCAAACAGTCCGACTTATAAGCCTGAGTAAACCTTTATTAAGGAAATTATCATTTCATAAATTGACTGCACGGATAGCCGAGTGGTTGAGGTCACCACGCCAACACATTGAGCGCGACGTGTCGCGGTTTCGATCCCGGTGTAGAACAAGCATTTGTCCTAAGTCTAATAATCCCCGAATTTTTGTCCTGAGTCTAGATGTCTTTGAGCGTGAAATCTCTCGTGGCACAAAATTTTATCCCTTACTGCAGGAATCTTTTTTTTAAGTTTATCTGAACTTCTTAGCAAGTTGTGTTTTCTTACTTTTTAAAAGATAAGTACCCTACAAAAGGAGCGAAGTCTAAAATAACTCAGATATACCTGACTACTATCATCATATCGGTAAGTTTTTCGGGACTGAGTTTAAGAACGCGCCGTGAGTGATACGCCTATAACGTTTGTGTTACGAGTGCAAGTCGAAAACAAAGGATCTATTGGTCATCTGAAGACGTAAGACAAAAAGCTGCTTTAAGCCGATTTCAGGTTTGTCCGCCGTTGAAGCTATCCCTCAAAGCGAATAAATGTATCTAGTTATTACAAAGCCGCACATGTCTTCGATTTCAAAGAAGTTAACTTAGATACTGCCTTTGTAGATGCCATAACCAAAGGGGAAAAAATAGCCCCCTTACTACAGCTCCGGTGGGTGACCGCCAGTCTGTCGTCAGAATGCATCTCATTTTGGAATCACGATACCTAGGAAATTTATATTTTGTCACTAATGTCTTTTTATTGCCGCTATAAGCTAAGGTTAGCACGGTTCATAATTTAATGGGTAATGTATAATTTCTTTGCAGATTTATTTTAAAGTTCCATTTCATCCGTATAAAAATAGGGTATTATAAAACTTTGACGTCAATTTTTGGCTTTGTGAGGCATCATATCAATCACGGATTGCGTGATTTTACGAGTGTTAAAGAGGGCTGACAAAAATTATAATAATTATGATTTTTCCTTATCAAAAAATGATCTTCTAATATATAAAATTCCCGTGTCACGATGTTAGTTACCGTACTCCTCTGAAGCGGCTTAACCGATTTTTACCAAATTTTATATGCGTATTCAGTAGGTCTGAGAATCGACTAATGTCTATTTCTCATACCCCTAAGTGTTCAGGGTTACTCACACAAAAAAAAATATTTTTTGTACGAAAATTTTTGTTTTTATTTTTTTTATAATGTGGCATTAAAAACACATACAACTAAAAAAAACTATTCGTCAAAACAACGTTTGCTGGGTCAGCTAGTAAAAATAGACAGAGGGACAGTTGATGTTAATTAGAGCAAGTGAAAATTACCGAATTTCTAATATATATTTTATCAGAATCGGTTGATTCGTCATAATATTCTTTTCGTGAGAGATATGTCTTAGTATCGCTTGTAAATTAAATCCATGTCCATCACGAGACTGGTAATAGATTAAGGCATTTTCTATTCTAAATACTTTAGCATGAAGTGCACACTATTCAAATAAATGTATATTTTGTACGATTATAAAGAAGAATTGCAATATTTCAATTGTATTTCGTTTCTGAGACTACGTAACCGTAAAACAAAGCAGTTAGATACTGAAAAAGTATTTTTCAAGCTTTTTTGTTTCGGACCTTTCGATTCTAAGGGTTACTAAGGGTATTTCAAATTTGGCGAAATATCCGCGGGTTTCAACGCTTGGAATGCAATTTTTTGGATTATTAGGTGATGCTTACCTAACGTTAGCAATTTTCACTTAGAGCGCTGGCTGCTGGGTGTGATTTGGTACGTTGGTAGCAATCTTATTAAGACAAGCATCATGAGAGGCACTCTTGGATATACGTATGGTAAGGATTTGCTTCAACACGCGTTTGGCCAGTTCGGAACAGATCGTTCTGTTATTTTTGACTATTAACTACCTTAAAAAATGTCTTTGTGGGGACACAGCCGAAGTTAACAATTGTAAATACCGACCGCAAATAATCAAAGTTGCGGAATAATGGGAATAAGTGCTGATGATAAAGAGGATTTTTTTTTGTATTGTCAGGTGCCAAAAGAGTTCTGCTATCGGCTCCTCGTCCCTCCGCTATCCTATACTTATGAGACTAATTACAGAACACATGCAGCGCGCACTCGTAGACAACAGCCTCCAGCATCCCTGTCTCAAACGAGAGTGTCACACATTGTGAACAATAAAAGACTTCATTTTAATATAGTTTTTATTTAATTTGCATTAATAAATACAGTATATATAAACTCAGGTTCTTTGTTTCAGCGCCGACGGCAAATTCTTCGTTCAGTTTGTGATGTCGCGGTTTTCTCTGAACTTTGTTAATCTTAGCACACTCCCAGCACGAACACTAATTAATATACATTTCACCACACTACGGATCAAGGAACTAAATTAAAATGTAACTCACTTCACCAATATTTCACACAGATATAAAAAAAAACGTAAATCGCTTGATAAAAAATATATAGTTAAGCGCGATTAGCGATTAGCGAAATGAACTCAAAAATTCGAATTAAATAAACTTTATCACTGACCCGTAAAAAATAAGTAAAAAATCGCGAAAAATAATTAATTTGGACCGCGAAAATTTAAAATTATATCTGAACTTACCAATAAAGAGCGGTTAATCAGGTGTTAGAGTGCGACGCGGGACGATATGAGCCATGTCGGATGCAGAGAGCAGCGTGGACGCAGAGCGCGGCGCGACACACTAGCGGCAGAGTGCCGGACGGCGGCGCGAGCGGGAGCGTGCTGCGGCAGGCGTGAGGCGAGCGCGACTGACGCCGCAGCAGCGGGCCCGCCGCTTATATACGCGGCACCCCCCGCGCCCGCACCCAGCCCCCGCCCGCGCCCCGCCCTCACCCCTGAGCCCGGGGATTTTATTACGCAGCTAGCATGTACCTACCCCTATATACCGACACAGGTACATACGCCTCATGTACCGCTGAAATATATCGACTTTAGCGCGGCGCAGAGGTTCCGGTGGCGCAGTGGTTACTTGACTCAGAACAAAGGTTTTGCGATACGCGCGCTGGACAAATATAATTTCTCATCCTTGCCAATGTAACGATTAAATAAGAAGTACTATTAAGAGTTCTTAGATGTATGATTACTGATGAAATTCAAAAGATAAGTGTGAATTAATTGGAATTCATAGACTGATGTGGATTATGTGTAAACAGGCCGGTAATTTGTACATGTTTTTACCTTCTTTAAGGGCGTCAGATTAGCAGCCTTGATTAGAGGAACTGTGAATTGAGTTTTCAGACTTATTTCTCAGCAAAGTATTTTTTGGTACTATTACGTGTAGTAGTGACTTAATTAGTAAATACATTTGATAACGAATACTATTACCGCCGGAATAACTTTAGGCATATTACAGGCACGCGGCCTCGGTAACCGGAGCAGTCTCGAAAGTATCATTGCCATGAGTACGAAGGGCTTTTAAACCAAATAGTTATTTGTCTTAATGGATATAATAAGTGGTGCGTCTGGAGAATACTGTGCATGAAGTGCTACGGCCTGGGTTCGAATCCCGCTTGAGAGAAACGTGATTGAGAACTACAAGGTATTTTTCGAATATCATGAAAAAATGCCACAAGCTCTTAATCTAACTCTGAAAGCGGTAGTTTTATAAGGCAGGTCTTTTAAATAAGATGTCTCCTTTTATACCGGTACATCTATTTATAATATATTTTCCTTTGCCTCTTTATTTACTGTGTACTTTATAACCCTGCGCAAACCCAGGTGTCTTTTGACTTAAAAGATGAATGGAAATTAAAGTTTTCATTTTATAGTAGCAAAAAACAGCTCTATTTAATCTAACCGAGTGGTTTTCTGATCTTTTAAACAGATTTTAAAAAGATAGAGCTCACTGTACCGAGCTGAAATGATAATATTATTTTTCTGTCGTTCAATTTCTTTTCCGCTTTAAAGCGCTGTTTTTTCTTAAGTGGATTTAATTTTTTGACTGTTTTGAATTGAAAAAGGACCATTTGACTGCAATTTAAGATAGATGTACCTTAAAAGAGATGCCACGGAAGCGCAATAAAAAAATTACGCTAAAATCAAAGTGCTCCAAAAGGAAAGCAACACTTGAAGCGTTAAGACAATGATTACGATGTAATACGACAATACAGGAATTGATTTTTTTTTCCATTAATTTTTTTATAATAAAGGTTGAAAGTTTTATAAGCAATGGATCGTACGTATTTGCTATGTAATAAAATCATGCAAATTAGTATTGGACTAACGACTCAGAAGTTGTACTACCAACATCAACATCCTTGCCTTCTCCTTACTATGTTAGGATCGGCTTCCAGTGTAACCCGATGCCGCTAAGTACCAGTGTTTTACCAAAAGTAACTGCCTTCTCAACCTTCTCAACTTAGTAACCTGGGCAACACGGTACCCCTTAGTTAGAATTATTGTCAGACTTTATAGCCTCCGACTACCCGTAACGACTGTCAAAGACGTATGAGTGATAGCCTGGACCCACTGTTTAACTTGCCTTCCCAAACTACCAATTAAATTTTAATTATTAAATTTCATCTCGATATATATTGGCCAGTTTCAGAATTTGAACGTTTATATACTCAGCATTATGCAGCACTGCCCCCTCTGCGCAGCGGTGTTTTACCAAATCTCTTATTTAAGAGTTGGTGCGTCTGGAGAATACTGTGAGAGTGCTACGGCCTGGGTTCGAATCCCGCTTGAGAGAAACGTGATTGAGAACTACAAGGTATTTTTCGAATATCATGAAAAAATGCCACAAGCTCTTAATCTAACTCTGAAAGCGGTAGTTTTATAAGGCAGGTCTTTTAAATAAGATGTCTCCTTTTATACCGGTACATCTATTTATAATATATTTTCCTTTGCCTCTTTATTTACTGTGTACTTTATAACCCTGCGCAAACCCAGGTGTCTTTTGACTTAAAAGATGAATGGAAATTAAAGTTTTCATTTTATAGTAGCAAAAAACAGCTCTATTTAATCTAACCGAGTGGTTTTCTGATCTTTTAAACAGATTTTAAAAAGATAGAGCTCACTGTACCGAGCTGAAATGATAATATTATTTTTCTGTCGTTCAATTTCTTTTCCGCTTTAAAGCGCTGTTTTTTCTTAAGTGGATTTAATTTTTTGACTGTTTTGAATTGAAAAAGGACCATTTGACTGCAATTTAAGATAGATGTACCTTAAAAGAGATGCCACGGAAGCGCAATAAAAAAATTACGCTAAAATCAAAGTGCTCCAAAAGGAAAGCAACACTTGAAGCGTTAAGACAATGATTACGATGTAATACGACAATACAGGAATTGATTTTTTTTTCCATTAATTTTTTTATAATAAAGGTTGAAAGTTTTATAAGCAATGGATCGTACGTATTTGCTATGTAATAAAATCATGCAAATTAGTATTGGACTAACGACTCAGAAGTTGTACTACCAACATCAACATCCTTGCCTTCTCCTTACTATGTTAGGATCGGCTTCCAGTGTAACCCGATGCCGCTAAGTACCAGTGTTTTACCAAAAGTAACTGCCTTCTCAACCTTCTCAACTTAGTAACCTGGGCAACACGGTACCCCTTAGTTAGAATTATTGTCAGACTTTATAGCCTCCGACTACCCGTAACGACTGTCAAAGACGTATGAGTGATAGCCTGGACCCACTGTTTAACTTGCCTTCCCAAACTACCAATTAAATTTTAATTATTAAATTTCATCTCGATATATATTGGCCAGTTTCAGAATTTGAACGTTTATATACTCAGCATTATGCAGCACTGCCCCCTCTGCGCAGCGGTGTTTTACCAAATCTCTTATACTTTGTCTTACTGACTCAATAAAAAAAAAATCATACGCATATATGCTCTTGCAAGCAAGCTTAAACGCAAAGAAATACAAATCGGAGCTTGAAAACAATAAATTCGCTGCAGTGATACAACCCACGCTACTGATAACAGCGAATAAAGTCTTAGCGTATAAAACAAATGAATGTTTCTGAAGTACAGAACAACAAATGCTTATTCTTGTGAGATTGGAGCTCTGACACTGATAACAAGCAGTCAGTATCTGATTGTACTGAGATCTGTAACTGTATATTATTTCTTCTCTTGAAGTTTCTTTTAAACCTCTGTCGCAAAAGACGCGTTTCATAAGTTTCATGTGCATGAATTGAGCTCAATGAGCTATGCTTAGCTTATTTCGAATTTGTGTCTTGTGTGAGCCGTTTAAAAATTGTGGGTTTGAAAATAGAGACGAAAAAAAATGAAAGCACACTAGAATCGAATACTGTCTTAATCAGGAGAGTTCTTAGCTTCGTTGGATAACTTATTTATTAAATTTCACATGGCCATTTTTTCAGTAATCAAGTCTGGCTAGTCAAAACCCACTTCCCACTTCCCTATTGACTTCAAATTTTTCGCGCATAAGATACGACGTAATATTAAAATATTCTGATGCCATGAAGCTGATATGTATCGGTGGAGTACTGCTGTATTACAGTTCTTCACCGAGTTGGGTTTTGTATTGAAGGGTATATTGATTTTAAAGAAAAAAAAACAAGCTGCAAAGCTTCTTTTAAATAAAGTTCCTTTTGAGATAATGTTAATTCTGAAGAGCATCTGGTATTTACTGGACGAGACCTCTTTACTCAATAATATAGAAAAAAAGGAATATTTTCATCTTAGATAAGTTTAAGACCCGTTTGCTATTTGAATCCGTTTTCATCGCAGAAATGGTAAAAGATTTTAGCTTCTTAGGTTTTGAATACTGTAGTGTAAATAACAGACTATTGAAATAACGTCATATTTTTTAAATAGATAGAGATTCTGTAAAATCCTACGTATTTTATTCAGAAGTTGTTTTTGTGCCAGCGCTTTTCTTGCTCCACGTCACTGTTTAGAGACTACTTCTGTAGATGGCGTAAAAAATAGAGACTGGGTTAATTTTTCAATTTTATGGCGAATTTTATGAAAAAAGTCGGCATTAAAGAGACGAGTTTTTATAATTATCATGTTGCAAGGTACTTTAAGACAGATCTTTTTTGCGTTTTTAAAGGGACTCCACTTTTTATGTCAGAATGCCTTATAATCTTTAATTTAACTTTCTAGTGCTTTACCATCTTAACATTCACTAATAATTCAAACACCAAAAAACTTTGAATATCTATATTTTTCATCTGTTTAGTGCTTCCTATCGAAATGCAAAGATTTTTGCTTTAGGCGTGTTAATAAGGACATCACCTAGATACCTAATTTATTTCGTATGAAAATATAAGGGTCTTAATTATCGACGGAAATATATTGCGATCAAGTTTTCTTTTAAGTATATATTTGCTATGCGTTAAATGCGTTATGGTTTAGTGAAACGGATCCTGAATTATGTGATTTAGGTTTAATTTCATTTTAAATACAGATGCCCAAATATCAGCAAGAGCTATTAATAAATGTATTTGCTTAATCACGATTTGGGCCAGTTAGGACAAGCTCGTATCTTTTTTTTTAAATTTCCACTTGATACCATTAAAAAAAAACGTATGGCTGTAACGTTTGTGAATTAGTGAAAAATATCTGTGGTAGGTTATAAATGTCAATGTTAAAAAGTTTTAAACAGCGAAAGTTCGATTTTAAATTAGGATTTAGTGGTGTCTGGTGCCCGAAGAGTTCTGCTATCGGCTCCTCGTCCCTCCGCTATCCTATACTTATGAGACTAATTACAGAACACATGCAGCGCGCACTCGTAGACAACAGCCTCCAGCATCCCTGTCTCAAACGAGAGTGTCACACATTGTGAACAATAAAAGACTTCATTTTAATATAGTTTTTATTTAATTTGCATTAATAAATACAGTATATATAAACTCAGGTTCTTTGTTTCAGCGCCGACGGCGAATACTTCGTTCAGTTTGTGATGTCGCGGTTTTCTCTAAACTTTGTTAATCTTAACACTGGCACTAATTAATACACACTCAACACGGAATTAAATTAACACAACACTCACTGCACTAATATTTCACACAGATATAAAAAAAAGTAAGTCGCTTGTTAAAAAAACATATAATTTAGCGCGATTAGCGAAATGAACTCAATAAATTCGAATTAAATAAACACTTTATCACTGACCCGAAAAAAATAAGTAAAAAATCGCGAAAAATAATTAATTTCGACCGCGAAAATTTAAAATTATATCTAAACTTACCAATAAAGAGCGGTTAATCTGGTGTTAGAGTGCGACGCGGGACGATATGAGCCATGTCGGATGCAGAGAGCAGCGTGGACGCAGAGCGCGGCGCGACACACTAGCGGCAGAGTGCCGGACGGCGGCGCGAGCGGGAGCGTGCTGCGGCAGGCGTGAGGCGAGCGCGACTGACGCCGCAGCAGCGGGCCCGCCGCTTATATACGCGGCACCCCCCGCGCCCGCACCCAGCCCCCGCCCGCGCCCCGCCCTCACCCCTGAGCCCGGGGATTTTATTACGCAGCTAGCATGTACCTACCCCTATATACCGACATGCTCGTACATAAGCCACCTTTATGTACAACTGGGAGATGCGTTTTATGTATGTTTTTGCTGATTCGCTCAGTTTTTTTAAGCGCGTTACCGGGCTTCCGTCGACGCAATAGTTATGTGATCTTCCGTAACCCGTAGACAAAGAAATGTGCTACGCTCGTAGCACATATCGTAGCCATGCCACCTCTACGGTAGAAGTGAAATACTTCAAGAAGTTCTTACACACGTTTGTCGTAAAATCTCTTTGGATTCAGTATTACGCACTTTCCCAAGTGGAACGAAGTAACTTCTTAAATATGAATGGTAAAAATTGAGCACGGTTGGATGACCAGGAGCTACATAAGGAATAGATGAGGTATTTTTTTTAGCTCACATGTTGTAAGACTACATATTTCATTTGAGATACGTCGGCTAGCAGCCAGTTTCCAGTGTTCATGTATTTCAAACCAACATTATTACAAGAAGTTTATAGTTATAAAACAAATGAAGGCTCTGTCCCAAGTCCACAGTCTGTATTATCCAATAACCCTTTACAATTCTGCATTGTACCCATTCTGTTACTAAGAACTAAGTCTATTAAAACCAAAATAATTGTTTCTGGCAACATCTAACTTCTCGTAGATCTATTTTAAGCCCATTTGACTGTCTTCAGTGCTTGTGTTTGTATAGAACAGCGTCCGCTTATTTTCTTCCGAAAAATAGAGTTTTACTCATACTCATAATCCTACTAATATGGTTAAGCGAAATTATATAAGTATGGATGAATGCTTTTTAAGCATTGCAAGTTGCTTTGCGTTGTCTCATCTAAATCTATACTATAATATATAAAGCTGAAGAGTTTGTATGTTTGTTTGACCGCGCTAATCTCAGGAACTACTGGTCCAAATTGAAAAAATCTTTTTTGTTGAATATACCATTCATCGAGAAAGGTTTTAGGCTATATACCATTACGCTGCGACTATTAGGAGCGAAGATACAATGGAAAATGTGGAAAAAACAGAGCAGGTATAAATCATAACTTATATCTTGTAACGACGCGGACGAAGTCGCGGGGAACAGCTAGTTTAAGATATTTCTAGAACCACGTGAAAACTAATTCATTCACAACTGACTTGTACTTAATTTTGTTTAGAGACAAGCGCACAAAAGACGCTTGCTCGAATGCCTACGAGTGTACAGTCACCATCAAAAGTTCATTAACAATCAGGCTTATAAAATATCCAAACATTATAACAAGCCGCTAACAAGCTCCTACAGACCTCACAACTTTTGTTTTAAACCAGGATGGTATCTTAATTGCTAGAACCAATTATGGTTTTGCCTTTTGTTTCCGTGTTTTGCAAATGTTATTGTTTTAATAAAGTTTGGTTTTACCTGCACTAGTTTTGTAAATTGAATCGTTGCTTACATTATAAGCATGATAGCATGATGGTGTATAGCATATGTCCCTGCCAAAGAAAGTTACTTTATGTTGGTAAAAGTATTTTCAAAATCGGTTCAAGAGTTTGAGAGCCTATTCGTTACAAACGCAAAATCTGTTGTCTGTAAAGTTGGTTTACTGACGATACTTTAACGTGACAATGTCGTAAGAAAAGCAATTGACACCACCAAGAGTGAGGTAACGACGCATGAGTCTTGTTTTTCCGTGCGGGCAAAATCGAATTATAAGACGTTGTCGCGTCAAAAAATAACGAAAAACTAAATCTTCTTCTCCTTATAACATATCACTGTAAAGAAGTATACATATAGCCATCACAACTAAGTAACTCTCTTTTCTATGTCTTTGTGTACTAATTAAACTTAACTTCAATGTTAGTTTATTCACAGTTAGTGTATACACATTGTCATGTCGAAAGCAATTCGTTCTCTTAATTGTAGAGACGAGTTCTGAATATGAGTTTTGCGTTTAACTTAATTAGATTAGAAAGGTAAAGGAAAAGTTAAAGAGATGTTTAAATTGTGTTTCTAAAGTAATCTCAAGGAAATGTGAAGATTAACTACGTTACAACATATTTATCTAGATGGTGTTGAACAATATTTGAACCAATTGATCTGAATCTAAAATTATTTACCCACTACCTTTAAAGCGTCAAAAAAAAAATTCATCAATGGCAAAGCATCAGGTCGATAGCATTGCTACTTTGAGTGGCGATGCCAATTGTTTGTGAAGGAAAGTTTATTAACATACTCTTTGTACAAATGATAGCACAAAACAAAATCCTACTACTATTATAAAGGCGAAAGTTTGTAAGTATGGATGTATGGATGTTTGTTACTCTTTCACGTAAAAACTACTGAATGGATTTGAATGAAACTTTACCACAATATAGCTTATACATCAGAATAACACATAGGCTACAATTTTAGAGGTTTCTAATGTGAGGTCGTAAAAAAACACACTTTTTGCGCTTACATTGCAAACGCTGACTGAATCCTACAAGATAGAAAGAAGGCAAATAGATAGATAGAAGGCAAGTATAAATTATAACTTATATCTTCTAACAGCTAGTATTAATTAATGAAAAAGTATCGCGGGCTTACAAATCTTGGTCGTCTGCTGTCAAAGATTCCAATTACCTAGTATTCAAAAGTCTTAAGATAATATGCAGACACAGGGAAGTATGTCATTGCGTTTGTAAGACACAGTTGCTTCTATAGGATTACCGATGTTTTAAAATATTCGATACTGGCCAGTCAAGCTTTCAGAAAGCTAAGCTTCCAAACCTAAGTCGCGAGTAGAGTCGAGGACGGAAAGGCTTTAAAGGATTACCCATGCAAACGGCGTACAAGCTTTCCTTGTTGATAGCACGAAAGAAGCTTTGTCAACCGACTACAATAGGAGGAGGTTCTCAATTTATATGTATTTGGTGCTCGTTTTCTCAGAACCTCGGATTGGATGAACTGATTTTCTTGGCTCTGAAGATTTCGTATGAAGCCGGGTGTATGATATTCTTGTTGTTTAACTAAAGTATTAGATTAGATCAGAAGTTAGATTCTATACCTTTGTTGCTAAAGTTGCTGAGTTTAGAAAATACCATTGTGGCCAATTTCGGGAATCAACAAGCAATACACTTTATTTTAAGCCTCGAAAGTAAAAAAACGGTAATCACATTTTCAGTCCGGCAGTCTATCTGTTGGAGCGGAGGAGTCTAAGGAGCTCGTGGCTAAGCTACGCTTGACGCGGTTGGTCCGTAGATGGGTGATCATCTTTGTCATGACGAGTTCCTCCGTGTTTCGAAAGGCACGTTAAATTGTGGCTCCGGCTGTTATTCCTACATCTTTATAAGATAGGCAGTCGCTCCTTGTAAAACACTGGTACTTAACTGAAACCGGTTAGACTGGAAGCTAACACCAATATAGTTGGGAAAAGGCTAGGCCGATGATGAGTCTATCTGACGGTCGAGACAGAACATTGTTTTTTCTCGAAAAATCGTGGAGGTATCAAGCTCAAATCTCAAAGCAAAAATCAGGTCTATCTACTGACCCTAAAGCTACCTTAGGGTTATACCTCTTTAAGAAAATTATCGACACTCGCTTTAGAAAGGGAATTAAAACCTACAGAGTAATTTCAGTGTCTCATAGTCTCAACGTTCCAATTCCAGATGAACGAAACGTCCCATAATTAAAGCATCCTACTACTATTATAAAGGCGAAAGTTTGTAAGTATGGATGTATGGATGTTTGTTACTCTTTCACGTAAAAACTACTGAATGGATTTGAATGAAACTTTACCACAATATAGCTTATACATCAGAATAACACATATGCAACAATTTTTGAGGTTTCTAATGTGAGGTCGTAAAAAAACACATTTTTTTGCGCTTACATTGCAAACGCTGACTGAATTCTACAAGATAGATACAAGGCAGATAGAAGGCAGGTATAAATTATAACTTATATCTTCTAACCACGCGGACGAAGTCGCGGGCAACAGCTAGTTTTAAAATATATCCACCAACGTTTGCTTATATACCAACATCTTTTTACGGAACCTTTGGTCGTTACACTGGTACATAGCCGTTTTCGGTATATAAACTCTCAAAGCGTACATCATGTGGTCATGGTGTTTCGCTCAAACAATTTCTCTTTACTCTCAACGCTGTGTCGGTTACAGGCATTTTTGGTAGTTTCACGTTTCACCATAACTTGTCGCGAACAGAAATGATTGACGCCTCTTTGTAATCAGGTCCAGTATTCTGCGGTTATTTTTACATTGAAATTTATTCAGTTACGTAGCGTGGGAGCGTCAATAAACCTTATTTCTCGGTGATATTAAAAATACTTAAAATTATTGTATGGGATAGCCAGTCAACTGCAAATCAGACTCTTGCGACTGAGGGTTACTTACAAATAGGCTAAAGAGAACATATTTTCAAGAAAAATGGTTACCTATCAAAATGATAGTATATATAAATAAACTGTTCAGATATCGAGGTTTGAAAAATAGATGCACAGTGACTTAAACATAATTATCAATTTAAACATAATTTGCTATACCCAAGATTGTCCGTTAAAAGATAGACAAACTATTAGAACCTCTTTCGGAGGCTTCATGTTCCTATGAACGAGGTTATTACTTCAAAAATGTACTTACCTTTTCGTAGATCACCGACACAAGAACAGATTTGATACAAAATAAGGATCGTACAAATATATGATCGTAACTCACAGGGATTCGAACTCATTGTCAGAACTGAGAATATCAAAATTTTAACTTTCTGTGATCAGGCTACAAAGATTGTTTCATGTGTCATTTTAAATTGCTATCTATACTAATATATAAAGCTGAAGAGTTTGTTTGTTTGAACGTGCTAATCTCAGGATCTACTGGTTCGAATTTAAAAATTATTTTTGTGTTGAATAGACCATTTATCAAGAAAGAATATGGGCTATATAACATCACGCTGCAACTAATAGGTGCGAAGCGTACACTGAAACGGAAAATGTGGAAAAACTGGGGAAAATTATTCATCTTTGACGGCTTCAAGTCGCGGGCAACAGCTAGTTGTTAAAATAAAGTCTGTAATAGTTTTCCCCAATATGACATTTATTTTTTTCACAAACTTGAAACATAGAAAAGCTCTTTTAATTCAATTTGTGAAAGGTACGCCATTTTATGACAAAAAAGTACTGTAAAAAGCTAAGCTGCAAAATGTATTGACTGTACGTACATCGAAGTAGAGCTACCAACACAAAAGGCGGATAATCTGAGTGCGTGTATATGATTTATTCTGCACGGATTAATATCACTAGAGTACGGTCAGGGAAAACAGTAATGGATACTTTAATGCATAGAAAATTTTTGGAAGCGGTCAGGGTTTTTGGTGATATTCAAAAAGTGCCTTTTATAGACTCATTGACTCAGTAATTTTGATTATATGAAACTTGCTTCTGCCCGCGACTCCGTCCACGTGGACTTCATTTAGCTGCGCGCGTTCAAGATTTAATATTGATGTGACCGTCGGTAAAACAGTGCAACCGCTAGATGGCATTGTACTTTTTTTTTCGAAAACCTTTTTTCCTTAATAAAATGTATCCTATTAGATGTTACTTCTAATACCTCCAAGAATATGTGCACTAAGTTTCATGATGATTGGTTGACTAGTATTTGCGTGAAACAAACTGACTTTCACATGTATATATTACTAGCTGACCCAGCAAACGTTTCTTTGCCGAATATATTTTTTTCTAGTTGTATATATTTTTAATGCCACATTATAAAAAATCAAAACAAACAATTTTGTCCAAAAAATAAAATATATTTTTTTAGTGTGAGCAACCTTATCGCTTAGGGGTATGAAAAATAGATGATAGTTGATTCTCAGACCTACTGAATACGCATATAAAATTTGGTAAAAATCGATTAAGCCTTTTCGGAGCAGTACGGGAACTAACATCGTGACACGGGAATTTTATATATTAGACTAAGGATTTGAAATAAGTAAGAAAACAATCTTGTGATAAATGGAGTATACTATTGTACACAGAACAGTATAAAACCACGTCCTAATTGTTTTATACCCTAAAATAACACTGACACAGACAGACGTAGGATTCAAAGGAGAAAAACAAAGTGAACGGTTTAATTGTAACATTTATTTTCGTCCACAGCTTTATTTCTTTTGCTGGCCGTACATAATTCAGAACGGCGGCATGGCCCTAACTTAATAATGTGAATATGGTGACGTAAATAGAATTTTCAGGGAGGCAAAGGGACGTCCGATAGTTTAATCAGTTTAAATGTGTCTGATAGACAGACGGACAGTTGGACAGCACGGAAAAAAAATTAAAAGAGGCAGACAAAGGTAAAGGAAAATAGATTTTAATAAAAGGGGATGTATGTAGAAAGGCCATAACAGGCTTTTCACAATCAATTAAAACTTAATACGTTATTTAAAACTGTGCCTATACTAATATTAAGAGAGTTAGAGGCGGCGTTGACATCTATCATAGAGCAAGGACTAAAGGAGGAGAGAAACTGATCCCAATCACGCATAGTAACCAACCTCCGCAACCGTCCATCTGCGTATTACTTGTTACCTATGTTCTGTTTTACTTTACCCGTAAATAAATGTAATTGTAAGTAGTTTCCATCACTTCTACCTCCAAAATACAAACAAAAGTATTGTTTAGGGAACACGAACAATAGTTAAACGCTGTTTGTAACTACTTTGTTTCAAGAAAACATTGTTTATGAGACGATAAATATTCATCTGTAGCCAACACCTAATATAATCTTACATTAATGAGTAAAAAACTTAGGTGTTTAAAACATATCTATACGTAAATCTTTATTAAGGGATCAGTGTATCTACAGCCTAAGTCCTAACTATGTCTCGTGTAGGTCGTGTCACGGCGCACGGAGTCAGTCACTCGGATAATACGCGACATCCGACACTCCGCACGGCGATCTCCGCTCTGCGTACACTCGCCAACAACATTGCTTTCCAGCATCGCTCAGAAATGTAAGAGTTGAATTTTGAAAATTTGAATCTGTGGTATGCGATACAGTAGTATTTTAAGCTTTACTTGTAGGTACAGGTAATGTCAAATAGGTGTCTAAATTCTGAAAATATATTATCCCACCAAAAACATTTTCATGTAAAATGTTGCCAAGACGAGCTCATATGACTCGCACTGTCAAAAACTTATCAGATCTCATGTAGAGCCAAGCTTCTAACACTACACGCCCTAACTCTACAAGGCCTAACTTCACAAACTCTACACCTTAGTCAAAATATGTGGTTTGGCCATTTCGCTACAATCACATCGGCGTAAGGCGAAAAATTAATTCACTGTTCATTACTTTTGTGTTATACAATAGTTCTTATAGTAACGAACGGCCATATTTTGTTGATCTAGCATAATCCAAACCCAAGTTATGAGGGTTAAAAAAAACGACGAATGGCTTCGAGAAAAGGTAGTCTTAGTGGGATCACTATGCCCCCAGATCTGAAATTTGTCATTCTGGCAACGAAAATACCTTTCATCAAACATTAGGAGACTCAACCGATCCAATTTACGTTGCACAAATAAACGTCGCGATATTAAACGGTCAAACTGCAGGTTTAGTCGATAAGCGGTTCCCAACTCAAACGATCTCGGAACTAGTTGGTTCACGATTAAACTATTTCTCAAACATAGCTTCAGTTATCGAATACTGGTGATCTAGTTGTGATAATATTGTGTAACTTAAATTAATATCTTCTGTGTCTTTTCAGTTTTTAAATCTTGCAAGTTTTTGATTCACTTGCTGGCGTTCGTTTTTATATTACATGAATAGACACGTAGATTTTAAAATGATATAGAGTTGATTTAACAACGGATGTTGCAGATGGCCACAGGAGGCCAGCTATAAGACGATGCAGCCCCACCGAGCTAAGACTCGTTTATCTGTATCGACGACTGCGTTAAGCTTATGCTTGGATATAGGTAAAAAAAAAACTTAAAAACTACTGTTGTCGCCAAGTGTACACTACATAGAGGCACAATAGACGGCCGACACTCTCAGACTCCTGCATAATCGGAATGTCACAACATACATGCGAATATTTAAAGTTAACATCGATCAAATTTTCTCAATCTATTAATATTTTAACGGAATGTTTCGCTTCATTGCCCGGGAAAGGATTATTAAGTATCCCCAAAAATGCAAACGCTTTTGGCTGGATTCATTTCTTACTTTTTTAATCTCCTTAAATAATAGTAGATAGATATTTTAATTTGATATATATGTATGTCTTTAACTTAACTTCTTAAAAAAAACAAATAGAAAAATTTAAATCAATTAAGAAAACCTAGCTCCACTAATTTAAATATTAATTCATGCGCTTTAAAAGTAATCAAAATTACATACACTAACACTTTAAGTAATATTATTTGAGTGCATCTTTTTTAACTACACTTAATCTTGTCACACAACTGCTTGCTTGCTATAACATCGGCTGTACAACCTCAGAGCACGGAGCACTCTTTAAAAAAGAGTACCTTTTTTTTTGACGACCTCCGTGGTCGAGTGGCGTACGCACCGGTTTCAAGGTGCGCTAGCTCTGAGGTCCCGAGTTCGATCCCCGGCCGGGTCAATGTAAAAATTCACATTTCTACATTTTCTCGGGTCTGGGTGTTTGTGGTACCTTCGTTGTGTCTGAATTCCATAACACAAGTGCTTTAGCAACTTACTTTGGGTTCAGAACAATGTATGTGAAGTTGTCCGCATTTATTATACTAGCTTAAAAAAATGTTATTGTTTTAGCTTGACTCGTTGCCGCTCGTTAGACTGTACGGAACCGAACTACAATAGCCATGGTAAAACTAACTTCTGTACTCTGTTACCTGCCGGGACATGTCGACTAACTGCAAATTTGACAACTTTTAATGAATACAACCTGTGTCAGTGAAACTAGGGCCCAGTTCGCGAATTGTTTAATTTTTGCTGTCACGTGAATCCAAAAAAGATGATGTAACATTTCTGGTAAAAAAAATTGGCTAGATCGTACCTTCATTTACAAGACCTACTCATGTAGATTTTATTTCATTATTTTCACGTAGTTATAGTATGTAATAGTGTCTTTAAATTGTCCTCAGTCAGCACAGCTTCTTCAGACTTAATTATAAAGATGGGTTTTTGGTACACAAATCACAAATACCCAATATAATTCTCTTATCCTGATACACCGTTAAATCATCCATGTTTATGACTTCTCAGCTCGCATGAGTAAAGTACGTGGGAGTTTCTTTAAAGAACTTGAAGAGGATCTTCCATCCTCCAAATTCCAAAGAACGTTTCATGAAAATAAACTTTCAAGCACATTATTTAAAATTCTTGGAAATAAATAAATAGAATGGCACGTTTTAATCAGTTAAGTAGTAACCACTGCCTCACTGTCAACTTTAAAAGCAAATTTGTTCATTACAATAATTAAAATCTATGTTTGTCATGAACTCAATTTAATTTGACCGTTATGAAGTGCGCACTCAACTCTCGGTTCTACAAATATTACGTTTTAACTGCCGAAAATAATTATATGAAGGTCGCATAGAAATAATTAAAGTGTTCTTTGGACAAACACTAGCAAAATTTGATGAATTGTAAAGTAAAAAAAAAAATCACTTTTCTATAAGTCCTATAATTTTGACTCCATCCCTTAAAAAAAATAATCCGGTATCTGTTTACAATTCTGAACCATTATGACATTCATTATTGCAAGCATACTAACTCATCATAAAACTGCACCCCTGTTTTACAAAACCTCCCCACTTTGCACTGATAAACACATTTTAATTAAGAGACGACGGAATATTTTAGACAGGACACTCGATATTCAATATTTGCAGACCGGAGGTGGAACGAAGGGTGGCGAGGGGGTGGGCAGCTGCCAAAACTAACCGGGCATCAAAGCAACGCACCGCCGCCGCCGCGAGGGCCGCGAGAGGGCCGCGCGAGGGCCGCGGTCCGGCGAGACGCGGATCAATAAACCATGCACTCATTACGGCCGGCAAATGCACTTGATTACATCCCTCACCCCGCGTGAATGTAGCGAGATCGTTTTTAACGTTAGACGGTTCGAATTTTCATTTTGGAACTAAGTAAATGTTGCTCTAAAAGTAAAGATTTTTGATTTCACAATGCGTCAGCACTATAATGAAGTTTATTTTTGTTTAGCTAATTAATTATTTTAATAAAATAACTATAAACTTTTAGCCACTTCAAAGAGCTCTTGACTGACATGAAATAATTAATCTTAGTTCGTAAGGTCTAATTACTTTTCTCCTAACACAACCTGCTAGTCAGAACTATTCCTATCTTAACTTCGTCTCAATTAATTAAGACACACAAAGCACGTATCGGAGACAATATTCTAGCGGTGTATCGGTACTAAACTCAAACACAATTAATATCTAGACTTAAGTCCCGAAGTATTCCCTTGTTCGATGTCTGCAAACAATTCGCGCAACTTTCAGCTTGTCTTAATAGATACAAAGAGCACGTGCAGCTTCTGTTGATAGATGTAAGGAGCACGTGTAAGTTTGTCATCTTAATTAACGCTGGGATTGATCAGGACCTGCATAGTTCCGAGCATGGATAATAGACTGTGCCGCAGCAGATTATTAAGGCTGTTTCATTCTGTTTTGAAATACCTAATATCGTTAATTAGTTAATCATTTATCACCTTGTTTCTCTAGTGTAAATAAATTGTTCAGTTGTTTGTCATCGGGTCCCGATACCGGCGCGGTGCGAGGCCGAGCGCGAGTTTTCTTTTGTTCACCGTTAAAGGGTGGCGAGCGAGTGAGAGAGAGGGGGCAGACGGGAGGCGCGCGCAAAATGCACAACATAATTATCTCAGAGCGGAATGTGTGTAATGACATTCTCTGACTTGAACGTTAATTGTAGGATATTCTATTCCCACTTCTATTCATTTCACTAATTAAGAACAAACCGTTTCCTAATGAAGTCATTGGATATTGCAAGTAAATTCACCGCTTTGCTACGCTCGTAGCATTGCTTTTATTCCGTAGCGGTTTTCGTAGCGAAGGCTACGCCGCTACGGAAATCACAGATCATTATTTTTAAATGTTGCTTGAGCAATTATATTGAAATGCAATCCTTTGCTGCATGATATAACTATGTTTATGCACGTAAATGTCAAAGGGATTGGGGATTAGTTTTGAAGTGCATGTACCCACACACCGTTATGTAGAGCTTAAAGGATTTAGTTACCCATATACCAATGCTATCAGACGTTAGATTTGACCGCGTTTCAAGGATTCTGTGAACTGGGAATTAAGCTAGTTAGTCTTTCTTTGAGATGCACATCGAAACGTTGAAAGAGCAGAGCAAGAGCGTTGGTTGAGCGTGGGAGTGCGGGAGTGTCGACTGGCTCTATAATAAGCGTCCTCTTTCGAGACATGAGTGGGATTAGAATAATGTTCTAGCTCGCGTTCTGTACAGAAGTTTATCAAGTGGATTTTCGTTGCCAATTTAGGGCTCGTAATACGAAGGTGAATTTAGTCTTGATTTGCAAGAGATAGCTGATGCCTGGACATTAAACTTGGTAGCCTGAGTTAAATTAATAAAACGCTACATCTGAATATTAGACTGGACACTTCTCAATTTTTAGAGTTAATAAGTAGGTATGGTTAAATAGTTGTACAAAGATTTTTGAAAATATAGCATACCTGTATAGGATAAACCTAGCTTTTTGCTCGTACTTCGAATAAAAAAACCTTGTAAAAATTGAAGTCGATTGATTAAAAAACATTTTTGCAATAAAATGCTTTGCCGCAGCTCAATAACGAGGAGCCCTATTTCATTCACTATATAAACACGTGGCTTCACAGAGTGTAGGTACGGCGCGGACTACACAAACATACGCTTGTAAACAAACATGGATCGTGATCAGTTCCACACGCAGAAGATTTACAACAAACAAACCTCACACGAGCCTTAATAACTACCTGGTAACGAAAAAAAACCCTGCAAACACCACTCGTTTTGTAGTTACCGAGTACCGAGCAGTACGTCGGTAAAAACACAGCTCGGATCAATACAAAACGATTTTTATCGATATACGACCGCAATCACAAAACGCACATAAAACTCAAACGCGTACAAACAAACAAGACCGCGATGAAAATAAAAGGAAACATGTTTTGAAACCTCGGACTAAATGTATCGATAACTCATAGCGCGTTATTAACTGCACTACATACAAAATTGCATTTGAAAAACGTAATATAAAGCTTGGGCTATACGAAAAGTTAAAACTGAAAGACAATTCCAACAAAGGTTTAAATAAAAGTTACCATTTTCAGTCCTGAAACATTTCCTCCAAACTCGAAAACGTCCATTGTTCTAACTCCAATTACAGTTTCAATGGCACTCATTCAATCCTTTTCTAAACGACAATATGCGTAACTCTTTCAGGGACATAAAAGTCTTTTTAATTTTAAGCTTTGTAAGGCTTCGCACGCAACAAGTCACAAACATTCAGCTTTGACTCCGTATTGTAGTAATTGTTAAACTTTTAGAATGTAATCGCAATTAAAAATTGAAGGTCCGAGTCGTAATTAAATGTTAACAGCAGGTCACCTTTCAGAGCTTGTTTTCAGCGTCCTGTTGGGACTCGCTCTCAAAGGAATAATGAACATGTTCGAGAAATTGTGTTCCGCTCGCATCGTCCCTGGAAATAATTCGCTTTAGCTTTACTGTCAGAAATGCTTTTAGACAATAATGTTTCATTTGTGAAGTCTTCTACATTGTTATGCTACTGTATGCAAGATTTGCTTTTTTATAACTTTAGAGAAACTATTTTTGAAATAAGATATTGTTGGTTTACCTTCTACCAATAGCATTGTCTGATACTAGCAGTGGCCGTGTTAGACAATGCAATATAAATTATAGTCTATGTTCAGCGGGGTTAATGTAGCTTCTCAACAGTGAAAGAGTTTTTTAAATCGGTCCAGTAGTTTCGAAACCTATTCGTGACAAACAAACAATCAAATATTTCCTCTTTATAATATTAGTATAGATGATCCCCTTATCAATGTGATATTTAGAAACCTGGATGGTACTTAAATAAGTATTGAATAGATTTGCCTCCCACATTAGAACTCATCAGAATATTGACCAGCGACAGTCGCCCGCCGGTGTCACCGGTCACAGCGCAGTCATCGGACGTCCGACGGATTTAAACAACAATCAAATGGCGCTTACTAGCTTATTTGGGGCTCGCCATAGCGATCGATCACATTCCACACTCCAGGTAATTTGGGGATGAACGTTTCAATGCAATCCGCCACCCTGGTGTAGAGTGGGAGTCAGTTATTGATTTATGAGTTCTGAACTGTGTTATTTGTGGTTTATGTGGTGTGTGTTCAGGTATTAAATTTTGCACCTAGAAAAATGTGTAGAATGTTTAATAGAATTAATATTTTCACAGAAATACCCGAATACAAATACTAGGGAAGTTAGGTGATTGCACGATATATGTAAGATGGCGACTCAGACAAGTATTTTCAAGAGGTGACAGACAGGTAAAAACTAGAAATCAAAGTATTTAATATTTAAAAATAGGTACTTTTCATACAAACAAAGTGGCATAATATAAACTCGTACCAGCAGATCTAACGCCACATGCGAGAACGTCACTAACTTTTAATTCGGTACACAAAATATAAAGTTTCCATTCGATTCCGTCATTCGTGTAACGTCCGCCGTATATTAATTAGCATCGGCATAAAGTTCACGCCATGAGGTGTTAATAAAAACAAACCGGGTCGCAGCTTCCCGTGCGCTGCGCTGTGTGCTGTAGGCGTCGCGTCGCTTTGTGTTGCAGAGGTGACGTTTTTCACGCCGCCCCGAACAAGCACGAATCAAAATAGAAGCTTTTGTGACGCGCCATCAGACTCACTCGCGATGGATTTAATTTACTCCCGGCGTTTTCTGTTAGGGTACAGTTTGGTAAAAATGTTTTATGCGTCAGTAGCTAATGCATTAGTCTTTATTAGAGTGTGTTTTTAATTCTTGATCGAGGACTTGTAGCGAGCTCTTGTGCTATAATGTCAATTTACAAATGTGGCTTCTCGAACACTTTAAAATTTCCGTACAGTCTGAGTAATAAGACTGTTCAATTAAAAGAGATCCTGTGTGATGAACTTTCTGAACTAGAAAAATACAAGCCTAAACTTTCTGAAACTTGCACAATAATAATTCTACCTTACTTCAATTTTAATTTAGAACCTTAATTACTAAAACAATATATTCCACACTAGCTTTTCGCCCGCGGCTTCGCCCGCATCGAGGTCGGTAATATCGGGTATTCAAGAGAACTCTTCAAAAGTCCGAGATAAAAACTATCCCATGTTCTTTCTCAAGGTCAACTCTATCTCTGTACCAAATTTCATTTAAATCCGTTCAGTGGTTTCGCATTTATAATATTAGTAGGCATTTTCAAAATCATTTTAATCGCATTATTAAGCTAACATTACTACTATTCTGTCATTTTATGATTTAAATATGCCTTGTTAATTGGAGGAGGGGAAGAAAATTACCGGTTCTTGGACTTGACGTTTCTAAAATAGCATTTCTTGAAGGCATCGTCACCGCCCCGTCCAGCATGTGACAATCACGGCCGGCTCTTATTAATTATTCATCGGCCGCGACGACAATTAATTGCTATTATCGTGAAAGGACAAAGGATTGCATTTATGTTCCGTTTGTATTGTATTTAATAGCAGTTTGTTATTAGTGTCGTAACGTTTGCAGTCTCGTTTCTGTTGAAGTATAATAATTATTTATTTATGTCGTTTGATATCCATTTTTTCTATACGATTATAGCATTAGAGAAAAGATTAAACATCGCATAGTCAGCACAACTATCAAATCGTTTCGCCGACATAGCCCGTCAAAAACTTTAAAAGAACCTACGTTTGTGGGATTAATCTCTCGATTTAACGTAAACGATTAAAAAGCCATTCAGTAACAACATGATTAGGTAACAGTTACCGAAGCCACTTTGTACAAACTTTCGCAAACATTAAATTACCGTCGGTCAGTCGGGAGCGCTTAACCACCCCCCCCCTCCCTCCCCGCCCCCCGCGCCGCGCGTGTCCTCCCCTGATACGCAACCACTTTGATTGAGATGGAATTAACTTGCATTAAATGAGAACTTGGATGGCTCTCCATAACGTTATGAAATGAGCTGACAGATAATATGACTTTACTATGTGTAATGCGATTTCGGACATGTTAAAACCTGATGAGATATGAAGCTGTGAATATTACTGCATTAATTGATCAAATTAGTGTGTTTTCTTTGCTATCCTGAGATTTTAAATCTCAACTGTTATGAATTAAACTCTTGCTTCTAAATCCACTTTAAATCTGAGAAAATGATTTGTATCATACTATTACAAAATTGAACAAAATCGTCTGTTAGTGTCGGGTATTAAAGTTAACATGGCATGTTAAATTATACTGACACTTGATTTAAAATAAACAGTGATGAGAATAAATAAAAACTTTCACCTGAAAAAACAAAACCACGGTGCCATCGACAGACACAGGTAGCTGTCAAACTCTTATAAGCAAGTAAATAAATACTTTTTGAAGCAAAGACTAGCAATTGTGAAACTAAACAGCGATTACTAAATACATTCGCTTGAGGACGCCACGAGTCAGCATAAAATATGTAATATCTGAAGACACAGCTCTAACTAACTTACGTTTCTATAAATGTCTCCGTCATGACATCTAACCCGATCACGAATGCGCTCGAGCGATGCAACGCTCTCGTGTGGAAATCCTTAAGCACTAGAATATTTCCAATAATAAGGTTGTTCCTGCAAATCTGTTGCACGCAAATAACATACAATTCTATGTATTTCCATTTCTGACATCCACCTACGTCGGGTTGTTCAGGCGTTCTCGCTGATTCCGCTCCAAAGGACTCAAGTGTCACATCAGACTAATCTGATATGATTTATAGAAAAGCAATGTTTTACTTGGATGCAATTTGTTGTATTTTTAGAGTTTGTGTTGATTATAGTTTCGTTACTTTTGAGTAGTTGAAACTTCAGAGTATTGTAAGACTTCGAGTGCTGACAGTGGCTGTATTGGTCGTCCACAAAATAATGTAGGGTGGAAACAGTTGAATAATAAATGACAATACATGTGTAGCAAGTCCATGATCCTCAAATTTTTGAGACCATTACGATTATAGTGTTCTTTAAGATCTATATCAACCTATCTGAACTAGCCTTGATGCATGGATATGTATGTACGGGGTGCAGGTTCGATTCTGAAGCAAACAATGTACAAATGTGACTTTTTCAAAGTGACAAATGATGAAGGAAAACATAGTGAGCAATCTCACATACCAAATATTGGAATGTGAGTCGCCTGCCCGCAAAGAGCTGGCGTAGTGATCAATACTCAAACCTTACATACAGGAGAAGAATCAGCCTTACAGTGGGACTTATATAGGCTGGTATAATGATGCTAACACTATTGACTGAAGTTACTAAGAACCTTGCCTTTGACTGACCTTCCCTTTAATTAACAGTGAACATTGAAATTCTGGCCATTATATCGCAGGCCTCTATATCGCACAGTACGTCTTCATTTACAGACAGAGACCGCATTTGCTAAACATGCTCGTAGTTTATAGTTTCCTAGTTCTGGTAAATGTCAATAGTATTCGATGCTTGGGTGGTATTGCTTTTAGTATCAAACAAAGCGAATGCAGGACTATTCACGGGGACATAACGACATGATGTGCAAATATATTAAACATATATGGTATGATGTATTAATGAATGAAGTTTCACTTGTGTTTCTATCATTCGTATTCAGGTATTATGTCATTGACAAATATCTTAAGAGTAACCAGCCCTGGACCATGGAGCTTTGTACTTTTTAGCCCCAACTTAAAGTAAGGGTTGTTTGACCGGTATGTCCGTCTGTAGCTTGTAAACAGTTAAACCGCTTTGGATGAGATTATTTTGCCAGGGATTTTTACATTTTAATTTACCCTACAAACCCTGTTTGTTCTGTCTCTGGACGAGAGTTGGTTAAAAAAGAATGCCCGCCATTGATATGTCGCTTTTGATCTTACAAAAGTTCTTAAATAGTTGTATAAGCTCATCAATCTCGATAAACTTACTACTAAGCGTCCCCTCAACACAGACAAGACAAAGGCGCAAGAAAGAAAAATAATAACCTGTGCCTAGAACTGAAACAGCTTAAAAATAAGTTTCTTGTCAAAAACAAACAACGTTACAAAGACATACGTACAGAAACAAAGGAAAATCCTTCGCTTTTTGTTATTTCAAAGGTAATCTTACAGTAGCGAACAATACAAATGTTTCTATCGCTTTGCGTCAAACTGTCGCGAGTCAGAGTACTGTGGTTTGTGGATGTAGGACCTACTGGTTCGAATTGTAAAATTATTTTTGTGTTCAATGGACCATGCATCGAGGAAGGTTTTAGGCTATATAACATTACGATGCGACTAATAGGAGTGTAGATACAATGGAAAATGTGGAAAAAACGGGGAAAAATATTCATCTTCAAAGGGCTTCCGATATCACTTAACTTATATCTTCTAACCACGCGGAAGAAGTCTGGGGCAACAGTTAGTTATAAATATATTGAAATTGAAGTGAAATCTGTGGGGTGCGCCCGCCGCTGAGCGCCGCGGCGAATAAAACCAATTGCTGTAAGTTCACTGCTTTTCAAACTGATATTTTAGTGTGCTCCCGCGAGTCTCATTTCTCACGTGCTATTTTTGCCAAAGCTTTGTCTATTCTCTGTAAACTAGAGCTGTCATGCTGATAAGTTTGTCTGGAGTATTCTTGTTCGGAGCTTATTTATAAGGCTCTGGATTCTTGTTCCACTTTGTTGTCGGTCTATCTGTCAAAATCATTTCTCAGTGATTTAAGCTAGTTTCTATTTTGAGAACCTTGGACAACATTCTTTTATTTATGACTAGCTATTGCCCTCGCCTTCGTCCGCGAGGTTAGAATAATAAAAATATATAGGTTAAATATGTAGGTTACTCGGGATATTGTAGCTTCTCAACAGTGGAAGAGTTTATTAAATCGGTCAAGTAGTTTTTGAGCTTTTTCATTTCATACATACATACAAATCATTCGTCTTTATAATATTAGTATGGATAAAACACATCCACGGACTGGAATGTAGTATTGTATGACAGATTTAATAACTTTTAATTACTAGCTGTTGCCCGCGACTTCGTCCGCGTGGTTAGAAGATATAAGTTATAATTTATACCTGCCTTCTATCTATCTATCTGCCTTCTATCTATCTTGTAGGATTCAGTCAGCGTTTGCAATGTAAGCGCAAAAAATGTGTTTTTCTACGACCTCACATTAGAAACCACAAAAATTGTAGCCTATGTGTTATTCTGATGTATAAGCTATATTGTGGTAAAGTTTCATTCAAATCCATTCAATAGGTTTTACGTGAAAGAGTAACAAACATCCATACATCCATACTTACAAACTTTCGCCTTTATAATAGTAGTAGGATTTCACTCATTATTTTCGCCCGCTACACTTCTCCCGAGTCCGCGCAACGTAATCTTTTGTCACGTTTACGTAACGTATATACGTAGGGTAACCTCCGCCCCTATTTATATATGTTGAGGGCCTCCCCGAGCCTACTGCGATGAGCCGAATTTTCCGGGAGTAAGTTTTTCGAGCGCAACAGGTTGGAGACTTATCCCGTACTGTCTTAACCCGTGGCGGGCAGGGGTAAAGAAACTCGCAACTGTTGCTCCTAATACGCGGGTTACATCCGCTGAGCAGTTGACTCACTTGTTGATAGTTTGAGAGTACGATTCATTCAATTAGTAGTCGAGGAAAGTCTGAGGCAAAAACTAGTGGAATTAGATTGGAGATTATGGCAACTATACTTTTTGAGTGAGTTTTAATTGGCTGCAACGTACAGAGTAAACAAAAGTACAAGTCATGTGATGATGTTAATTAATAATACTTACTCAGGGAATCACGACTGCCCTGATTTTTACAAGCTTTTTTTTAGTTTCTCCTGAATCGGCACCCGTCTGTAATTAAATCTTGCCAATTTAATTAAACCGATTTCCGATTGAGCAATAATTTTGCCAGTATTAGTGTCTTGCGTGACGATGCAATATTTTAGTGTCAGTTGTATTTTCGAATTCTTTGATTATGAAGCAATCCAAATTTTTTTCTGTTCCCATTATTATTATTTTTTAAATTCGACCCTTTCGTCGTTAGAAGACCTACTTTTCCGGGTTGCCGACTTACACGGAATAGTGATGGCCATTTTGTGTGTGTAACAAGCAACTGTTAATTAGAAACTAGTTGTTTTTAAAGTCCTCGCATCTTTCTCCCGTTTTTTAAACATATATCTTTACT
Source organism: Trichoplusia ni (assembly GCF_003590095.1). Classification (NCBI taxonomy): domain Eukaryota; kingdom Metazoa; phylum Arthropoda; class Insecta; order Lepidoptera; family Noctuidae; genus Trichoplusia; species Trichoplusia ni. Next base: position 443,412 of record NC_039490.1, on the reverse strand, counting down.
ATATCAAATACATTACAGTGAAAGATTATCTTAAAATAGACAAACAATCAAGAAAACTCTTCAGCTTTATAACATTAGTATGGATTAGAAGAAGAGCAATTAAAAGCTTTGAAAATATTATAAATATTCAATGAAGCTGTGTTGCCGTTCAAATGAGTTCTAAGAATTAAGAAAATAGAGCTATGAAGATGTAGTCCGATTCTCAGACCTACCCAATAAGAACACAAAATTTTATGAGAATCGGTAGAGCCGTTTTGGAGGAGTTAAATTTCGTACACCGTGACACGAGAGTTTTATACAATAGAGATAGATTTACAATACTTTAAATATCTTTTTCAGGAACTGTCAGTTGAAAATCTTCAGCCTTCTGTGTCTGAAGTTTGTAAAGTTCCTTCCACCATGAAATAAGCTCAAGACGCATGTATTTAGTCTTCATTACTTTATGGCTCAGCTAAAGTTCTGCAACTGACGGCGGACAACTTTGGTTAAGGTGAAGAGTTTGTGAAGCTATGACGTTTTCTGTTCGCATCTTGACTTTACGTGAGATGTTAAACATCCAGCTATTCTCTCATCGGGCATTTTTTACTCTCGAAGCAAAAAGAGGGGTGATATAAGTTTGATCACTATTATTTCTCTGTCTGTAGTTTTAAACGGGCGAACTTTTTTGGAAAAGAGGGTTTTCTAGCGATGGTACTTCGACATATTCTAGCAAAATCGTTTAAATAATTACAGAATCATGAGCTATATTTAAGGAGGTTTTCATAAGTTTGATAGCTCCTTAACAGATGAATAGATTGTGATGCGGTATGTCTTTGTTGGGATTTTTTCAAATGTTACATTTGATGTTCTATCAAATGTTTTACTAAATTTCTTTTACCTGTAAATGCCAGCAAATGAGTCTAGATCTCAGATGTTTGTAAATAATTAGCTATTATAACGGATTGTGATCCACTAAAATATTAATTAATGGGGTCTTTATATTTTACTGCCAAGCGATTATAGAAAACTATCTGTGCCCCTACAGTGTTTCAACGGGGAACTTTTTTATAATCAACTAGCTGTTGCCCGCGACTTCGTCCGCGTGGTTAGAAGATATAAGTTATAATTTATACCTCCCTTCTATATATCTATCTGCCTTCTATCTATCTTGTAGGATTCAGTCAGCGTTTGCAATGTAAGCGCAAAAAATGTGTTTTTTTACGACCTCACATTAGAATCCTCAAAAATTGTAGCCTATGTGTTGTTCTGATGTATAAGCTATATTGTGGTAGTTTCATTCAAATCCATTCAGTAGTTTTTACGTGAAAGAGTAACAAACATCCATACATCCATACTTACAAACTTTCGCCTTTATAATAGTAGTAGGATGATAACAATACCTACTGGCAAAAGTACAGAAATAGTCAAACTATTTTGTCTCTTTCTCGAAGAAAAAATACCTGTTCATATTACCGTCAAAATGTAGGTAATTTATTAACTGTGTTTCGGAAGGCACTTTAATCTGTGGGAAGAAGAAGAAGGAGCTTGAAAGTCTGACAACCAGTCTAACTAAGGGGTTTCGTGTTGCCTAGGTAACTAGGTGACCTCCTCTGACCTCCTCGGTCAGATAGGCAGTCGCTCCTTGTAAAACACTGGCACATAGCTGAATCCGGTTAGACTGGAAGCCGACCCTAATACAGTTGGGAAAAGGCTAGGCCGGTGATGATTAACTTCAAAATGTAATCACCATGACAACGGTGTTTTGATAGTCGCCATGGTAGGATCTTTCCTTGTTTCTCGCTGATACGACACCTCCGTGGGCCCGCGAGCTACAAATGGAAAAAGGGACGCTTACGAGAACATAAAAACTATAATACGGGTTAATCTAGGTTATAAACTATACGTGTACTAAGTTTCGTCTAAATCCGTTCCGTGGTCTTTGCGTGATAGACAAACAAACCTTCATACATACAAACCTTTACGTTTTTTTACATTAACAGTATGGTAAATACATTTTGATGGGATACTAGTGTATGTAGTAGCCTGTCAAATGTAATTGAATCCTATTATCATTCTGGAAAACGGATACAGTCGCCAAGAATAATCGAAAAAGGGAATAAAAAAGTCATCTTTAAATTAACCCGAAAAAGAATCATGGAATACCAATAATCTTCACTATCTAAGGGAGTCGCGCGTTCTACTATATTGCTCTCAGACTATTTAGCCTGTAGACATCATACACAAGTAAATTCTTTAAGGCATAAGTTTTTACGACGTTCGGCCTTACATTAAACTAGCTGTTACCCGCGACTTCGTCCGCGTGGATAGAATTCAGATACAACGAAGTTACCACAAACACCCAGACCACGAGACAATGTAGAAATGTAAATTTTTACATTGACCTGACCGGGGATCGAACCCGGGACCTCAGAGCTAGCGACACCTTGAAAATGGTGCGTTCGCCACTCGACCACGGAGGTTGTCAAGTTCAAGAAAGTTCACCATACGTAATTCGCTAATTCATTTACATCGATTTTCTCATGGGAATAAGATATTATCTCGTAGTAAAACGTATCCTATGTGTTAATCCAGGGTGTCAGCTAACTCCATATTAAATTTCAATGAAATCGGTTCAGCCGTATCGACGTGAAGCAGTAACAAACATACACACACACTCACAAACTTTCGCCTTTATAATATTAGTGGGAAGTGGGACTAGCAGTTTCCCGCGACTTCGTTCGCGTGGTTGGAAGATATAAGTTATGACACCTTGGGCTACAATATTGCAATTTTCTTACGGAACCCTAATATTTTTGAAATAAAATAATTATAGTCTATGTTCAGCGGGGATAATGTCGCTTCTCAACAGTGAAAGAATTTTTCAAATCGGTCCAGTAGTTTCGAAGCCTATTCGTATCAAACAAACAATCAAATATTTCCTCTTTATAATATTAGTATAGAAGACCCAGAATGATTAGGTAAATTGGTTAAGTCTTTATTAACAACATAAACGTATTCTCTATTAAACTAACTCCGTCCGTCAGAAAACCGTTTAAAACGATTGCTTGTACTAGAATAAGTTATGAATGTAAAACGTCATCAAGATTATAGATCCCTCGTTCATATTTGTTTCATAAATGTTTTCGCTGTAAGCGTCTTTATTTTTTTCTTCATAATAATCTCCTTTTATGAGTATCTTATAAGTTCTGCGAATCCTACTGAAGTGGGTGCTTATAATTTTCTTGGATTGCTATAAATAGATATTTTTTATGATTTTATTAGTTTCGTGACTTTTATTAAAATCCTGTTGTTTTTTTTGGCTCTTCACAACTGTTATTTCATCTCTTGTCTCTCGTCTGCGACTTTATCTACGTAACTGATTCTTTGATAGGGTTTCATATACTTTGCAGGTCCCTAATTGTTTGGCTATTAATAAATTACTAATTAATGGTTTATCGGCTATGGTGCTTCCTGTATATATGTGAGATCCCGTAGGTCTTTCCAAAAACGAACACGAAAGCTCATATTTTTTGCCTTGTTGAACAGAATGAGGTTTATATTGATAAGTGCAAATATGACATTGTTACACAGCACTTGAGAATAATTGATACGAGTTTAGTTTCTGTTTTCACTGATATATCTAACACTAGCTGTTGCCCGCGACTTCGCCCCCGTGGGTAGAAGATATAAGTTATGATTTATACCTGTCCTGTTTTTTTCACATTTTCCATTGTATATTCGCTCCTATTAGTCGCAGCGTGATGGTTTATAGCCTAAAGCCATTTCAATGAAAGATTTTTTCTATTTGGACTAGTAGTTCCTGAGATTAGCGCGTTCAAACAAACAAACAAACTCTTCAGCTTTATATATTAGTATAGAAGTATAGAAAAGAAACTATTTAATATAAGCAGCAACAGCCTCCAATAAGAGTGTATCTTAACAGAGAACTTTGTGTAACTCATTTTGGTACCCAAGTTGAACATCTTTCAGCTACTGAGTGATGAAAGTCTTAAAAGCAAAATGCATCAATAATACTTAATATGAATTTTGACCCCCGAAGCAAGAAACGACGTTGTATAACAGGTTCGACTGCTGTGTGAGTTTATTGAGTTTTAGAGAATAAACGAATATAAAACATAAATACTAAACGGCTGATTAAAGCTTTCTATAACGAATTAGCCACAAACTTCAAAACTTTCCTTTAAAAGGTTTCTCAGAGCTATACCTGACCTGGTTTTAAAAACCTTTGTTTAAATTTGTAATTAAGAGCTATGACGTCACAAAGCACGGCCTCTTCAAACCGGGCTGCTTGTTAAATGGCTTCTCTTGTAGATAGCCAAACTGTTAACATGTCATATTATATGTGAGTTGGGTATGTAAGATTTTTAGAGTACCGTGCCCAATGAGTAAGAACGGAATTATATAACCGTGGTTCCGCTGTCTCAACGTTATAACACCCCGTAGAAAGTCAAGAGTTTTTGAAGTTATACACTCCGACACTTCATCGTTACATCGTGAAGTTAGTTCTAGGTGACATCAAAATCGTTAACTATGTTTAAGTTGTATATTCTATTATTTTGACGTTAGTAAAACCTTTTTATTTGAATAAAATCTTTTTAGCTAATTTCAATCGTCAATGGCTACTGCATTTTAGTTATTTATTCTCCAAACGTAAGTGCACACAGTCTTTTTCTAAGACTCAACTCCTAACATGCATTTTTCAAAACATGGTTAATAAAAACCTATTTTCCTAAAACATGCTATAAGTAGAAGTACTTGTCTCTTTCTTTGTGTTGAAAGTACTTGTTTAGACAAATCAAACGAGCCCACACTTCATGTGTATCTTTTTCTTTTTTTTTTATAAATGCTGACAACATCACATACATTGTTCTGAACCCAAAGTAAGTTGCTAGAGCACTTATGTTATGGAATTCAGATACGACGAAGGTACCACAAACACCCAGACCCGAGACAATGTAGAAATAAGAATTTTTACATTGACCCGACCGGGGATCGAACCCGGGACCTCAGAGCTAGCGACACCTTGAAACCGGTGCGTACGCCACTCGACCACAGAGGTCGTCGTCGTTTTCATATCTTAGCTCCTATCTCCACCTTCTAACTTCAGCAGACCAGCTTCAAGCCATTTAATATTGCATTATCGCGTAATACACATAACACAAGCAAAACTTCAGCTCCATCAAAAAGCGAGGGTAAGAAATTGCAACATGGATAACAGACAAAGGGACAGGTGAAACTAAATAAGAGCTTGTTACAGTAATCTCCCGTCAAACTCCTCTCTACAGCTTTCAACAAAAGGCCAGACAGCCTTGAGACGGTAAACGATTCAGTTCAAACTGGTCTGAGTACCACCGGCCGGAGACCAGCTTTTAGGTACATTAAAAAATCAATTTAATCCTTTCAAATGTAAGACGAACTAGTAGGTAGGTAACAGTCTGGGCCTTTTCGCATTTTTTTTTGAGAAGTTATCAATTATAAAAGATAATTTATTTTGTGATAACACAAAACAGAGGTATCTTTGTCACATAAGGTGGTGAAATAAAATCAGACCCATACATGTTTTGCCTCCAACTGGCGTACAATGTTTTTTAGAAATATTTTAAGTGAAATGTCACTAAATAATTGTCAAAATACGAGCCTAAGTCTTTTGGCCTACTGAAAGCAATAAATAAATGTTTTAAAACCCATAATATACCGGCTAATGTTGTGAGGGTTTTATAATAAAGGTAGAAACATGCGCAAGAGTTGCGACAAGGGGGGCGAACAATAGGCGACCGCCCCGTCACCGCCCCATTTTTCAAAACGGCACCCCATCCCCTCCGGAGGGAGAAAATAAATAATCGTCATTTTTTAAATAGTAACACAATAGTCTCTCTATTAATCGCTTAAGCTGACTATGAAGTAACTTTAACAAAGCGCTGCATATTCAATATAATTGACTGGCTGTTGCCCGCGACTTCGTCCGCGTGGTAACAAAACCCGTCATTTTGTTCTATTGTCTTTAGTATTAGCAGCGTACGCAGAAATAGGTTTCCGATTTTACACCTTTGGTTACATTATCGCAATTTTCTTACGGATCCCTAATATTTTTGAAATAAATTATAGCCTATGTTCAGCAGGGATAATGTAGCTTCTCAACAAAGAAAGAATTTTTAAAATCGGCCCATTAGTTTCGAATCCTATTCGTATCCAACAAACAAATCTTTCCTCTGATAATCTTTCTTCTAATATATAAAATTCCCGTGTCACGATGTTAGTTACCGTACTCCTCGAAAACGGTTCGACCGATTTTTATGAAATTTTGTATACATATTGGGTAGGTCTGAGAATAGAATAACATCTATTTTTCATACCCCTAAGTGATATTTTATTTTTTGGACGAAATTGTTTATTTTTTTTTTTAAGTGGATAAAACTAGAAAAAAAAATATATTCGGTAAAACAACGTTTGCTGGGTCAGCTAGTATTAGTATAGATACGATAAATTTCCAAAAACCGTATCATTATAATTGAACGCTCCACTGCACTCTCCCGATACTAATTAACCTCAGCTTCATGTAACGTAGCTTCACATTGGGCGCTGTAGACGCGTCAAATCAATAATCGGTCAAGAGTGAGTCGTCTGTTAACAAGCGCTCGCTCCTGGCCACTTTATCGATTTGTTGCCCGGCGGGGAGGTGCCGTTGTTACTATATACGCACATCGTCCGTATAAGCCGGTCATATACGAACGGTACTGGTCAATTACAATTTAGTAGGTAAATAGCACAAAATTTTAATTGTAATGATTAAAGGACTTATTTTTTTAATTAGAAAAAAATAGGTCTTATTAGTAGGATAGGTTATAGTAAACAATGCCTTCATAATCCTATTAGTAAATTTATGGTGAAATGTTATACTTTGATAGTTAAAAAAACCATAAACGACACAATAAACACTGGGGTTCCTTAAAATGTCAAGAATTCCATTAAAAATTTCTAATCTCGGCTTTAGATCCTAACAGTCACAGATCACTGAGTCGTTTAGGTACGTATCGAAAAATAAAGACTACAACAGTTTAAAATTGGTCACATTTCATGATGCGTAAAATGTCTCGAGTAAAACAAGTGAAATCTGAAACCAGACCTCGGTACACGGCAGCCATGTTCCTTTGACATTTCACAAAATTGAGATATTGATCGCAACGAGATGCGTAATAAATGCATATGTTCCGGCAAAAACACGATCACAGATGCAACTAAACAGCGCCTTTTCGGTATAATGTTAGTTATTACCCGATATTAATGTATCGGAACACAGATTTAGCCTAATGAAATCAAAGTGCATGACCAGGTGCATCCCGCGCATGCGTGCCCCTTAAATCTCCAGGAACCCGCTTTTGTTCCTCATTAGTACATTTAAAGGACCTCTAGCTCACCAAAATAGCACCCAAGGCCGTCACGCCCCCCTATTAATAGAAATTATTAGATATCTACAAGAAATATCATAATATTCGTAAAAGTAATCGTATTGATCGCCATATTACACGGGTCGCCTGCGTACCTCCGCCTAGAAAAAGAAGACAAAGAAGTCCCAGGACCCACATTATAGCAAATCCTAACGGCTAATCTTGCCGGCTAGCACTAAACCAAGCCCAGGTTCGAATCCCACGACAAATATTTGTACGATACTCATTTGAATCAGTCCGAACGGTTATGAAACTTTATGATGTCTTCATATCGGTCTCGATGGACGTTCCTAGAGGAAAAACAATGCTTAAACTTACCTCACGTAGAACTTACCTTACGAGAGAAGAGTTCAGTCGGTGACGGCGGCAACGGAAAACACGGAAAGCTGCGTGAGCTCTACGCGAGGCGCGGCAAGACTGGCGGCGCGGCGAGCGAGCAGGCGAGCGGCGCGCGACCGGGTGCGTGCCCCGCACGGGTGCGAGCGAGACAGCGTGTGCGCGCCGCCGCACGACGCGCGCCGGAGCCGCCCGAGCGCACCCCGCCGCGCCTCCACCAGCTTGATTAAATACTTTTATTTTTCCATGCAAATGAACTTTTTTGCAGAAATTTAAGAAAGCTTCCTCATTATTATATGATCAACGCTTGTCTAATCGAACGCTAGCTTTGTTTCCTGTCCTACACTTTTTTCTTTTCATTCCTGTACCTGGCAGTAGTTTATGAATTCAAATTAATCGAACGGAAGTCAATAATCATTACTGTATGTACTTGATGTACATATAGTAGAGATTTATTGATTCAGACACCTACAGTACAAGTAGGCAAACGTGATTTTGGGAGCTCGAAGGACATCATTTGTTTTGTATTTCGTACGGAGATGTTGGAATTAATTAATTGTTTTTTCTTTCTTTTACATGCCTCCTCACCACCTCATAGGGACATCTATCATCTCCTATTAAAGCAGCCATTGTCCCTTCGCTAATGCAGCACTATCTCTGCTCTGACGATCGCAAAAGCTATAAGCTGATACAATAAGATTTTGGTCGCGTACACGGTAAACAAAGCTGAAAGTTCCCTGTATATTAATCTCAGTCTCATCCAAAAATGGTTAAATCGTATAAGTTTTAAGATTCACACGACGAAAGCCAAGTTTCACCTTTCCCATGTCAGTATGATCTTTCTTTCCTTTTTTATATCCTTTAAACCCTTAGTTTTCAATCGACTTTAGATCAATATTCTCGTCGTCAGTTCCGTTTTTTGCCAGACTTATGAGAGTTGGAGTACCTTAACGCAGACACAATACATAGATAGGTGCGTCTCGCCTCGGGACGTCTTCGCTCCGTCTGAAGGAAGCAACACGTGCCCTTCGCGAGACCAGCTATAACTGGTCATAAAACAAGAGCTTAACGCAGCTGTTAAGCAGACCATTGTAGTCTGACCTCTGGTATAGCTAGTTATGGAATGCAGTAAACTTGTTAGGTCTTACCAGCCTTTCAGGCAAATTATCTCGTTTTATTTTCTCGTTTCTTTTTCTATTAACCAGGTTTCCTGGATAACTTGCTTGAGGGATTTTTAATCAGATTCTAAGGAGAGTAGAGCAGTCTTTTCAAGTTAAAATAACTGTTTTGTTCTGGGGTGAAGTAATAATGTTTTGTTAAGCATTTTGTAGAGAGATGCGCTTATTTTATGGTTTAAAGTTAGAAAAGGTTTTGAATTGAAAGCAGTCTTGTTACCAGACTGATTGAGTTTCCTATCTCATTATTATTTCTACTTCACAGTCTACTTAACGTATTCTTATCTCTTTTATCATATAATTAACAAGAAAATGTTTTGAAGTGCGTTTTGAAACCGCTACCATTTGGTAGCGGATTTAAATAATGTTAAGAGAATTGGTCAGTTTATGAAATTTGTTATGCATTCTATTTCATGAGTATTATTCCATAAATCTAGTATGAGCCTCACAATAGACGATACCATGCATATGATATCAAAAACTTAACTTTTTGCGAAGGCGCGTATCCAAACTGGCACTTCGTACGTTTCGTTATTCCTTGACGGCAAACAGTCTGTGCTATACACGTACACGTAACATATTGACCGATGCAAGTCTGCCGGCGGAAGGGTGCACAAATTCGAGTACGTCTCTTTTGATATTAAAGCTGTCTGGAGTTGTAATAACGTTTCACTGATTTTCTAAAACGCTTTGAGGGGACTCAGGTGTTTCGCTTGTTCGTTTTAATTAGGGTGCGTTTATAGACTGTTAATGTTTAGTGTTTTATGTCGAAGGATTAGCATTAGGGCTTAAATGAATACTAAAATTTAGCTGATTTTTATGCAAGTTAAATTTGTAAAGCTGATTTTGAGGATATATTGTTTTATGCTGTTTGCAAGACTCGTGGCTGTGGCTCATTGATGAGCATTTTAAAAAAAGAGGTAACTCTGTTAGCCTAATTTCTTGTTTATGAACCGATTATGATGATTCCTTTTGTTCTAATCGAGTCTCATATATAACCGATGCTCTTATCTCGCCTCTCTAACCTAAGTGTAAACAAAGAAAAAGGAAAGTCAAACATGAAGGCATACTTGGGTTACAGCTTCGTACTTATACCAGTACCTACATATGTAAGTTTTACATAATCCATATTTTCTATTAACATCCATTCATGTATCACGTCAATCAGGATTTAGAACCGAATAAAATAGTCTACAACTAACTTACATAAAAGATAATCTCTCGAAAGCTATTACACAGACTATAATCTGCTGCATCGAATTGTAATTGTATGTTTCACAATAGATCTTTGCAAAATACCGGTTTCAATGACATCAAAGAGACAAGAGGCGTCGACAGGGGTGAGGGCTGCAGTTACACTGGGATTACATCGAGACGAACTTACGGACAAGGCTATCATAATCCAGGATGGTCAACAGACTAGAGACCCTAACTCCAATATCAAAGAAAGACTGTTGCAAGTGTGGGCAAGAGACAGCATGCTACACTACGTAACGGTGTCTTTGTTTTGCCCCGCCTTGCACCTTTTTAATCATCGGATTAAACGCTTTTATTTGACTTTTTCATGTCAAAGATTGTCGCCTCCGCAAAAGGGGGAATATCTGAATTTTGAGACCAAATTACCTAGTTCTGTACAGGGCTTTGATTCTTATCATCGCGCGCAAAGATTCATAATTACGAAAGGCATTCGCCTATCTGTATCGAGGTGACAAATGTTAGTCAACCATCAACAGATTAATTATGACTGTATCAAATTCGATAGCTGTCAGCACCCCTTATGCCACTGCCCCTCACCGCTTCCTAACCGCTCTGGTTGTGAAGAAGAAACGGCAACGTAACAACGGCTGCTTAACCTTGATCTTTATTTTAATTATTGACTCGCTGACCCAGCAAACGTTGTTTTGCCGATTTTTTTTTTTCTAGTTGAATGTATTTTTTAATACCACAAAAAAATATTTTATTTTTTGGACGAAATTTTTTGTTTTTATTTTTTTATAATGTGGCATTTAAAAAACATACAACTAGAAATAATTTATTAGGCAAAACAACGTTTGCTGGGTCAACTAGTATGTTTTCTAAAATTATGCACTAAAATAAAACGATTTTGTATTCGCAGGATTTATTTAATTCGTTCAAACTTATTAATCTTAATCTTTAAACTGTTACAGCGTTAAAACGTTAAGCTGGTTTATGACTGAATATAAAGAGATAAACTTTTCTTAGAGAACTTGAACTTAAAGAATGGAAACTTTTTTTTAAGGAACTTAAAAAGGCACAAAGAGGTGACGTAATCATAGCTTTGACGGTATTTATAGGACTTGAGATAAGGAAAAAACATATTTAAGGAAACATATTTTTATTTATACAGATAATTTTAAATCACTGCCATTGTCTGAGTGACATAACGCACTACATGTCGAGCGCTATCTCACTTTTACAGCTACAACACTATTGCTTTAAGTTGTAACAGAAGCTGGAGCACGCAGCATCGGCCCCCCTCAAAACCTGGACAAAATTTCATCGCAGGAATTGAAAACGAATACAAAACACTAAATGTACCAGAATGACAACCCGCCTTGACAGTTCATTAAACTTAAGCGATTTGCCTAAATATAAACTGTCTTCAAGCTCAGATTCCCTGAGATTAACTTAACAATTAAACCCAGAGACTTTGATCCAAAGGAAAATAAATCCTCCTTAATAAGGCCTACCTTAACTGTCACTCTCCACGCGCTCCAGCTCGGCCCGTCTGTGAACTACACGGCAATATACTCGTATGGAACGTCTGTAAATAAAAAAAAACATGCAAACATGTTACAGTTATTATTCGACCTTCTCCGCTTTACATTTAAGAAGTCTGAAACCAAAAAGCTTCGTACAAATCTTTCTCCCGTTTAGGCTTTATAGCGGGGCCGAGGTCAGCGGCAAAGTTACAGCATCCCGCGCCTCCATCGGGAGTTGCTTTGGTTGTGTCTAACTCGTGTAATGTAAATATGACTATACTAGCTGTTGCCCGCGACTTCGTCCGCGTGGTTAGAAGATATAAGTTATAATTTATACCTGCGTTCTATCTATCTTGTAGGATTCAGTCAGCGTTTGCAATGTAAGCGCAAAAAATGTGTTTTTTTACGTCCTCACATTAGAAACCTCAAAACTTGTAGCCTATGTGTTATTCTGATGTATAAGCTATATTGTTGTAAAGTTTCATTCAAATCCATTCAGTAGTTTTTACGTGAATGAGTAACAAACATCCATACATCCATACTTACAAACTTTCGCCTTTATAATAGTAGTAGGATTTATTTCATGAACTATACTGTTTCTGACTTTACCCCATACTTTGCTCAAGGAACTCAATACGTAAATTTTAATATCCGGATCATTTTATTTCACCCTACGTAGACGGCTGGATATTACAATTTACTGGTAATTTAATATCGGTGAGGCCCCGTACGTAGCACAGACGTAGCGTCGTAGATAAGTATTATTGCTACGGAGCTACGAGCTACGCTTTGTTGAAGCCTTTATCGACATTAACTTTTTGGAAGCATTCCGTCCGTCGTAGAAGATTGTAGTCCCTTACATGATTGTCTTCAATGGATAAAATAAGAAGAAACACTTTTTTCGAGTAAGGTTCACAATTTATATTATTTGCTACTAGTGTATAATACTCTTTTTTACAGCATACTCAATACTGGCTAAAAAGTATATTCACTTCACTTGAATTTTGACAGAAAACAAAATTTAATTAAATGTGACAGGCATCAAGAATTAATGCAAAAATTTTTGATCGACCGATGTCACTTCGTAATGAAAAATTATAAGTGTTATAACAAAATAAAATGGAAACATTAAATCGGATCACGAACACATTTGAAAGCGTAAGATCAAATATAAAGAGTAAGAACTCTTCAGAGCGTCTCCAGAACCTAAAGAAAGATATCCAAACACTCACCAACGAGCTGGTGGTCCTCGGCAAGGAGAACCACGACCAGTATGTGCGGTCCCTGGCCATGGAGGGCTACCTGGCCCTGCTCTCCGCCAAAACTATGCCTCTGTCTCTCATCGAGAAGCGCAACATGCTGCAGACGTCGTTCGAGAAACTCAAGCAGTATGCTCTCAGGGATGAGTGTCTCTTTATCTTACTCAGAATCCAGAACCTTCTGTGCTACTACTTGATTCAGTTAGATCAGATCAGCCTCGCCCGCGATATCCTCGAAAGTATGGAGGATCTGTACGACCAGATCAGCAAATCGCAGCCAGACAAGTTCCTCGACGCTGAAGACTTATTCACAGCCGAGCCGGTGAGTAATATCAAACGTGTGAATCCAGAAAAAATTGACAAGGTCATCACAAACAACGTACAGATGCAAGCATTCCTTTACAACAAAATGAACCTGCCAAACAAATACACGCTCTACAACCACACCGCTCTCCGGAGACAACTGGAAATGAAGGAAGGCACGCCGCAAGACTGGGCCCTGAGGACTGCACGGCTGGGCAACTACTTCACGTACCTGAACCAGATCGGCAACGCGCGGCACCACCTGTGCGCCGCCTACCACGTGCTGCGGACCTGCCACGACAACTGCAAGCTCATGCCCGAAGAGTTCGTGTTGCAGAAGGCAGATTTTGAAATCCACTTCTTGGAGTTGAGCCATCACTGGGTCAAATACGGACTGACGCTCTTCAAACTGTCTAAGAAGAAGATTTTGAACAAATACTTTACGCAACCGTCGACTGGTGCAGACCTCTGGAAGACAGTCGACCTCCTCGAGGATAGACTGGACAACTCTGAGAAGCTAGAAGAGGAGAACATGAAAGATCTGGGTGCCGAAAAGGCTGGCAAAGGAGATTGCACCCCGGAGAAACTGTTCACCTTCCCGTCTTTGGACTTGAAGGAAATGGAGGGCAAGGTGCCGCTGGAGAACGTCTGCAGTGTCGAGGATGCCAGGAAGCTCTTCGCTTTCACATACAAGTGGCTGATGAGAGCAAAGCACTACTACGATTTTGAACATCATTCTGCTCAGTATATATCTTGTTCTTTGCAGCTAGCAGAACTATACGAACACTTGGCTTTCTTCGAAAGGAACATCGACAATCAGTACAGCATCCAGAAGAGGCGCGCCAACGTACTGGAGACGCTGAACTCGCTACTGAAGACGTGCGACAACGTCATGTCCGTGCAGATCGACGTGATCAGGGAGCTGTCGCAGGTCCAGCTCGAGCTGATGGCGCTCAACCTACAGAAGCTGTGGCGCGAGGAGTCCCACACCAACATATTCAACATGGACACGGATGCGGACTCCATCATCAACTCGCTAGACTCGGAGTCCAACAAGACCTTGACAGAGAAAACTCTGAACACGTCCAGTAAGAACATGTTCTTGAGGAAAATGGAAGCAGCGACATCCATCAACGGCAAGCTGTTCCGGCTCAGCGGGCAGCTGGTGGCTCGGACCCCTTCTCAGCTGAGCTTCAGCACAGGAATACTCAAAAACTGATCAATACATCGAGCACGGAACATGAACGACTCAGTCAGACATCGACATTAACAAGAGCGCCTTCCTATATAAACATGACTGAAAACACTCTGAGAGACTTGTTTATATAGGCACAAACATCTTACACATTTACAAAATAAAGCTGTCATTATTTCACAATAATAAAATTCTCTTTTGTACGTTGTTGGTTTACATTTTTATGACTGTGTTTTCGATTTAATGTTGTGTTTCCATAAACGTGAACAATGAAATTGTATTTTAAATTTTTCCCTAACGAGATCAGCCGGGATCACTTGCTTCTGGTACAAAGTGAGCGCGTTGCGTGCGCTCGGAGTAATGAATATCGGGACACGTTACACGTACAGCGCCAAGTATAAACAAACTTTAGAAAGTGACGTGGAAAGGTCTTATTGTGAGTACGACTTTAGAAGCTAAATTAAACAGTTCAACAAATTGAAATTATTTATCAATATCGAGATAAGCAAAGTATTCCAAATGAGCTTGGTCGTACTGTCAAGCGACGTGTGTCTGTGGACCCAGATTTGGCATGAGGCATGAAAAAATTACGTCTTAAAAAAGGTCAGGTTCTTGAAAAATAGACGTCCAATTCTCAGACCAGCCGAATAAATGACATAATTTCAAAAGGATCTATCGACCCGTATCGAAGAAGTTCTTCAATTTACATACACCGTGACATGAGAGAATTTTACATATTACATTTGACCAGCTTCTCTGAACTACTCTGACGGAAAACGGGTGGAGTAATGATGCATGTCCACTTAGATCAGTGGAGTAGAGATTACCAGCTCTCGGTTTAATCTCCACTACGTATCGGTGCAAACAATGTGAAAACATTTCGAACACTAATTGCCCAATTAACAGTCCGATCCAGACCACTTCACCGAGCTCACACATGGACGCCATGTTTCACCGTTACTAATAATATAAACGTGAAAGTGTGGATGTTTGGATGTTTGTTACTCAATCACGCACAAACGGCTGAGCGGATTTAGATGAAAAAAACATAGACTACCTTTTGTCCCGATTTCTTAAGAAGTTTCCGAGGAAAAATAGAAAAGGTGAGTAAAAGCTATAAGATCACCTGTATCTGATCAGCTGACTAAAACTATTCCTATGATCTGCAACAATTTGAAAGCTACGTGCACCTTGCCTATGTTTTTTTTTAATCTATTTAAAAAAGTCCTAACTTATATCTTCTAACCACGCGGACGAAGTCACGGGCAACAGCTAGTATAAAGTAACTGCACTCACCTCTACGCCGGTATAATCTCCTGGTCATATCTTCTATCTTTATTTATGTACAATATTCATCAGTCGTACTTACCATAACTGAAGCACTGTTTTTGATTTTTGCACTCAACGATTAATATGAGAATCCTCTATAATTGCGGCCAAATTTCTTGCTAAGCTGCTCTTAAGATGCCTGAAAAATCTTCTTAACATTTTTACGAAACCGCATTTCTGTATTAATGTAGGTAAGATAAGAAAACATGCCGTGATGAAGCAGAGTTTTAGATACAGTCGAGCTCATTAATATAGTGACCTACAGGACTCCATATGCCTCTCATGCATCCATACTGCGATATATTTATAAAGATTAATTTAAGACTAATAGACAAATATAAAAAAAAATCTCGTCAAGATAATAACAATTAATAGAACCCAACATTATTGAATTGATCATAAGCTCGATTTAAAATCTATAAAATTAATCACCTGTCTGCTCTAAGAAGAACCTTCTGTCAGATTAATGATCATTATTTTAAGAAATGACGCTGCTGTGTTATTCAGTCCATTTATAGTTCAGTGCTTCAAAATATTTTTAATTCCAATCAATTTCTCGCTCGCCCGTTTATTTCAATAAAACTATAATCTACATGTTGGCGCTGCATCTGAGCCCGCATCGAAATTAATCAGAAGTTTGAAATAGGAAGAGCACGAAAACTATATTCAGTTTTCTAAACAGAACGCAGGAGACGAAAAAAGAGGAGCTATAGCTATAGCTGAGAAAAGACATCAAAATCTCAGTTAGGCAAAGTTGCCAAGCACCATGGATAGTATTTTAAAAGTTAAATAGGCCTTAAGTATACAGGGTGTCCTAAAACTCAACGATAATCTGAGACCGGATGAAAGGCCAAGTGATAACAGATCAGGGAAAAATAAAAAAAAAACCATATCACTCAGTTCAGCGATAAGAGGCATTTAAAAAGTTGAAATTCGACATCCCTCGTCGCATTTTAAGTCCTGTGATCACCAATGTGACAATTTCACTGTCAGTATTTTAATTCCGGGATCTTCATTAACGATTCTATTATTTGAAACTATAAATTAATGCATAGAAAAAATATTTTTTTTTTTTCAAAAAATAGAAACAGATTTTTTTCCCTTGATCTGTTATCACTTTGCCTTTCATCCGGTCTCAGATTATCGTTGAGTTTTGGGACACCCTGTATATTAGAAGCTGTTATTTTGATTCAAAAAATAAGATTGGCGAAAACTTCTAAAAGCACGGATATATTTTGCTCCTGTCACAAAGTCGTCATCTATACATATAATAAAATTGTAGAAAAGTGAAAACTGTACATTGAATATTTTAAAAAAAGAATAATTGGAGGGTGGTCTACAAACGATTCCGATGCCGAAAATATGATTTTTAGAATTTTTGTCTGTTTGTCTGTTTGTCTGTTTGTCTGTATGTATGTCCGGAAAGATCTCGGAAAGTACTGGATAGATTTGATTCATATTTTCAGAGAATATCAACAAGAGGTCCGGTCAACATACTTTTTACTTATTATCTCGCTTTTCGTTACAGGGGGTGAGCAGGAGCGTTTTATATCTATACACAAATATCAAATTATCTCATAAACTACTGAATATATTTCGTTCAAATTTTGCATGAAGCTTATCGTACACATGATACAACAAATGTACAAAAACCATAACGCTACTATGCAGGGGGCATGCGCAGTACGGTTTTAAATTTTTGGACTCATCCGTAACATCGTGTAATACAATTATGAGGTGTATTTTCACCCCATTGAGTAGTAGGCAGCACGGTCATCAATTTACTCAAAAAACATCACGCTATTTATCTTTTCCATCCACGCTATTTTAGCAGAGAAATAATATATTTTTTCGAAAGTAAATCATTTTCACAAAATCAGTCATTTTATTCTCTTTCAAGTCTAATGTAGACCTAGCGCGACAATAATTAAAATAAAAGAAACATAAACTATTAATACGTTTATTATTATTATTTTGATGCAAATGTTACTTCGTAATCGGTACACTTTTGAAACAAAGGAACTTAAATTATTTTTATTTTTATTGGTGTACTAAAATTACTCAAGTTCAAATGTGGAATGCCGTAATACGATTTTGTGTTTATTTACGATAGGTGTATATACCTATGTTTTTAGCTCGGTAATGTTGGCGATGCTACTCCAAGATCAAAACATTCGTAGTGACACTCAACCCTAAAGTTGCATGTAGTTCACATTGATCTCATCTATAATTATGCATAACAATAAATTACTAAACGACACAGTTAATTATTACCTTGATTCATCTGTAACCACTAGCAACAAAAATATAAACTTTCAAACAAAAAAAAGCTTTTCAAACAATGAAATAATGTTTTCTTAAATTTGCAACATTACATAGGCCAAAAGTATTTCGGATAGAAAAGCCCAGAAAACTTGCATAAAAACTTCATAATAGGTATGCAATGTGAAAGATCTATAAGACCAAAGCTATCAATTAATAAGAGCGTACGCTAGAAGGTTTTTGACATTACGTATCTATTGATAGAACAATGTCCACTGATACCTGGGATTTTTCAATATTTTAACGATTTGATCGGTCTACATCCGCCATTACAGAGACCGCACACGTGGCCCTTCCAAAAATTCCTGTTACAATTTATTGTAATCTCTACTTATTTAAGATTTTCTTCTTTCGTACCCTTTTAAAAACAGGGGAAGGAACAAGACTGAATGAATTTCTGAGATCCCAAAGCTAAGCCAACGAGGATTAGGAACATATTTTGGAAATTTCCCCAATAAGGCTGATAATAGCGTGTAGCTATCAGCACTTACCTCCGTCACACTATGTCTGGAAAATTCATTTTGGCTGTCGGTATCGACAGCGTAACCTCATAACCATCCTCATGTAGTCTTTATTTAAGTTCCATTTATGCAGTAGGGATGACGGTATTTTACTTCAATGATCGTCAGGTAGGTTAACGAATAAAATACGTATTTTTTCTTTGTAAATTGGTACAGTAAATAGAACTCATGCGTATGAAGTCACTTTTATGTTCATATTTTGCTTTGTTGTAACATCACAAATTAGACATATCCTATACTTTAGATTTTTGTCATTGTCAATTTAAAAAAGGGGTATCTGATATATATTTTTCTCACGCTATTTATTTATCAGAAATTTAAAGGCAAATCATGATGAAAACACCAAGGGGCCAAGATAACACGTTTACCAACTTTTTTATTTTGGTAATATTTCAAATGTTTGTGAGGAAGATCAGTTTTAATATTAAGAGGACAATCAAACATAACGTGTTTCAGGAAACCGTTTATCTGGGCGCAATTTTGCAAAATCTTAAATCTTATGACACTATGTAACATCCACAGTTACCGAGCCCGACTCTCACTTTACCAGCTCCGTCCACAAAAATAATTTGACATCTTATTTATATCGTCAGAAAACATCGTGTGTGAAAATAACAACTGTCTGGCTATCACTGTTCCTGAGAAACAGCCAGGTGACAGACAGACGAACGGACACCGGGGCCTCAGTAATATGGTTCTGGTTTACCTCTTTGTTTACAGTACAATAATAATTTTATGATACCTCATAATCACTATCATAATCCGTCTAACAATTTCAGGTGTAGGCCGGCCAAAAACAGACGTGCTCGAAAATCATAACCCACCCAATTAGAAAATGGAAACCCTCGAAAGTAAAACATTTTTAGCAGAAGTGCTAAGACTGAGTTATACCTTCTGTTATTTTTTCATACTTGCATCCCCCTCCCCATTTTTAAACGGCTCGATTTGTCAAACATGTCTTAACGAACACTCGCACATAATTCACGTTTCAATTAAAATTGTACAATTCGTTCGGCAGCTATGATGTCACAGACAGACAGGCAGGCAGATATATCAAAGTTATAAGCCCCTCTTTTTGGGGAGGAGCTCGTGGCTAACCTATAACCGCATAAGTGATTCGATCACAGGTTAAGCTATGCTTGACGCGGTTGGTCTGTAGATGGGTGACCATCTTTGTCATAACGAGTTCCTCCGTGTTTCGGAAGGCACGTAAAATTGTGGGTCCCGGCTGTTATTCCTACATCATTGACAGTCGTTACAGGTAGTCAGAAGCTTGAAAAAGCCTGACAGCCAGTCTAACCAAGGGGTATCGTGTTGCCCAGGTAACTGGGTTGAGGAGGTCAGATAGGCAGTCGCTCCTTGTAAAACACTGGTACTTAGCTGAAACCGGTTGGACTGGTAGCCGACCCCAACATAGTTGGGAAAAGGCTAGGCCAATGAAGCCCCTCTTTTTGGGATTAAATAAGAAAAAGTCATTAAAACAGCTGTGAAATATTAGACACCAGGATAGTATCGTAAACGATGAAATGTGTTTGATTCAAACATTGAGAAACAACACATGAATCTTGAGCGGCCCAAAGACTATCAGTCTTTGGGCCGCTCAAGATTCATTATAATTTAGAAAAAAAAGCAAGTTTAAAATGTAAAAAAAAGTTTTTCATTTTCATATTGCATTACATGTTTGCGATGATCGTTATTATTAAACTTCATAGTTTTTCACATCTTGAAAATCACGCAGACGAAGTCGCGGGCAACGGCTAGTAATAAACAAAACCGGTTATCGTTTGTAAGCTATCTAAAAAGGCGTTACGTTCGTCCTGCCATAGACCACACTCCTACAGAATAATGATGTGCTGTCTGCTCATATTCACTGCACACAAGTGCTGCCTGCATTGACCACACAGCGGATTTTGTTCACAGAATTATTTATTTGTAATTTAAAAAGCATAGAAAGATATGCCATGGGCTCCAAGATAATATTCTATTTAAATCTACAAAATCAACTATTAAATCAATTAAGTACCTACCTATTGGCTAACAACAGAAATGCATGCGAATAGCAATTGACAAAATCAGTATTACTGATTTATTTATCAGTCGTCTTTATCGATGTCCTGTTCAGAATAAAGCAGGATTCCAAATAATAACTTAGACCCTAGATAAAGCAAGCGCAGGTTTATACAATGGCGGGGAGCGAGGAAGACGCTGTTCATACAATCAAATATAAACTTAAAAAAAACAATACCTTCTTTAGTGAAATCATTATTACTAGCTTTCGCCCGTGTCCTTGTCTGTCATTGCTAATATGAGGAGGTTTAAAAAGAAAACCACCGGCTTCAGTAGCGCTCAACAACAGTAATTATTTTGCAACTATGTTAAAACTGTAATATCTCTTAAATATTAACTAAAATGAAATGATGTGATGGACAACTTTGTTAAACATTAAATACTTACTCGAAACACGCTTTGTTTTAGAATAAATTTATTACCATAAAATCTCTATAATGAGTCAACCTTAAAACAAAGACATGCTGTCGCGGCCTTTTGGTATGTATAACTTATCATGAGAAACAATTCCGACAAACATGGTTTTTAATCAAATTTCACCATAGAGGCCTAGTTGATTGATTAAAACAGACCTACCTTATCTATCTACACTAAATAAAGCTGGAGAGTTTGTTTGTTTGTTTGAATGCGCTAATTTCAGGAACTACTGGTTCGAATTGAAAAATTATGTTTGCGTTGAATAGGCCATTCATCGAGGAAGGTTTTAGGCTATACTATACCATCACGCTGCGACTAATAGGAGCGAAGATACAATGGAAAATGTGGAGAAAGCAGGGAAAATTATTCATCTTCGAGGGCTTCCGTTCAAAAATTCCTAACTTATATCTTCTAACCACGGGAACGAAATCGCGGGCAACAGCTAGTAATAGGTATATGCTAGATAATAACCACGCGGAAGAAGTCATAACAGCTAGCCGTCGGCCTAGCCTTTTCTTAACTATATTGGGGTCGGTTTGCAGTCTAACCAGGTTCAGCAAAATACCAGTGTTTTACAAGGAGCGACTGCCTATATGACCTCCTCAACCCAGTTACCTGGGCAACACGATACCCCTTGGTTAGACTGATTGTTAGACTTTCAAGCTTCTGACTATCTGTAACGATTGTCACACACACAATTTAACGTGCCTTCCGAAACACGGAGGAACTCGTTATGATAAAGATGGTCACTCATCTACGGACAAACCTGTGATCGATTCACTTATGCGGTTATAATAGCCACGAGGAGCCACGAGCTCCTCACAGGTCCTTGTAAGTATAACAGCTAGTAAATAAGATAATTGAAATTCATCTTCACGTAACACGTATCATAAAAAATCGCACTTCAAATTTTGGACACGATATCTGTCAAAAGATTCTCCTTAAAACGGACAGGGCAGATCATATATTGTACTTATAACGTATCGATATATTAATGAGCTCGACTGCGCAAGGAAACTGATGACGGGTAAGATTATTTCTATCCATACAGCTAAGAGCGCGTTTCCATTGTGGCCTGTCACACTAACGAGTGTGCTTTTAGAGCGTCATGATCTTAAATTTTAAATTGGAGTAAATCACAATATAACGCAAGACATACATACTGTACCAAAATAGATTGTTGTTCTTGACTCTTCTTTACAAAGAGCTCTAAAGACGCCCAGCGATAAAAAATCGTCGCGATAAACCTACGATACTTGGGAACGCTCCCTTCTTAAATTAGCAACCGATCCTCATGCTCGCACACTTCCTCCAGGAAAAAACCGTTGGTGTCAGACTCTTACTGAGTACCTAAGTCTGAACCTCTGAGCAACGTCACCAACATTCAGTTGGCGTATGTATATAACTTGCAAGTATAGTTTAAATAACGTACGGAACTGTGTCTACTAACAAGGAGCCCTCTGGTCACCTTCTTAGAATACTTTGTTAGCTCATCAGCTTCTGAACAATCTCGAAAGTCAAAGAAATTCATAGGATGATTAATAGTAAAGTAGTTTTTCAAAATATCGACTGAGGATATTATTATCAGTACATGCAGTATGTCGAAGTATAGTGGTATGAAGTATATTGAATATAATTGTATTTTTCTATCGATCTAATGAAGGAAAAGAAAGTTTGAGACATTCATATTGTATTAAATCATTCATACTAAAACATCTACCTACCAAAATGACCATGAAAATATGTATGACTGAAAAGATTTCAGCAATTTAAAACATCTGAATAATGAAGCGAAAGATCAGAAAATGAATCATGGTAATAAACACCAAATAACAAATATTGGTACCTACCATGATGCTTTATCAAACCCGCACCCTCCCGTCGGCTGCCAACTAATTAGCCGTCGCCGTGAGCAAAAGGGGCGCCATAATAAAACATGATCACCTGCGCCCTTAGCGCCCCTACACGTATTGCCAAAACACATGTAAGCTATTCATATGTCACACTAATCCTGTCTGGCGCGAAAAATTTATAAAAATGAACCTTATTGAAAAGTAATAAAGATCTTGTTACTTTTATATTGAGCTGAATAGGTACTGAGCGGATCCCGGCCGTCCCGGGACTGGTTTGCTGCCTCAACCGAAATTCCCAACGTAATACAGACACAGTTTACACGTAACGCCGTCTCTCGGTGAACTTGGGAAGCTAACTAACTGAGAATAGCGCCATCTATGGAGTGTACTAAGTAAACATTACGTTAAATGTTCCTGTGGATTGTTATTTTGAAAATAAAGGCGGATTTACACATTACTACTACTCAACAAGTTAGTAGCATACCTTGTGAGTTACTATTATATAGAAAATAGCTTAAAATTGTCTGTTTTACCTACCCCCGAGCCAAACACAGCAGTACAAAAAAGTGACAGCAAAATGTTCATAAGTTTTGTAAGACTTTTTTAATTTTGTTTAACACGCAGGATAAGAGTATTTCATTGAATGTTGTTAGTACATTATGTTTTACAAGAAGTCTCCTATACATACTCTGTACGTTAATAAGCACAGGCTGCAAAAAGAATGAATGATTGTAGATCAATATTTTAAACTAACAATCACTCAAGTATGCTGTGTAATTTGAAAGCAGACATTCATTTAGTTTTACATAATCCTAATAGATTTTAGCTTACACTTATTCTACGATGCGGTATCTTTACAATTTAACAGATTTAAATGTTTAAAAATCTAAATTGGCTGGAATGGCAGCAAATAAGTCGCAAGTACGTGATAAGGTATGTTGTTATAACTTCATACTGAGTCGACATATCATTCTATGGTTGGTTTATTATTTCATACTTAAACTAGCTGTTACGCGCGTCTTTCTCTTAATATGCATGCTTATCCCTGTTTTAATAACATGTCGTCTTTGCTCTATTCCTATAAATTATCGGGTAATGACATGTATCCAATAGCCTTCCGTAATAGGTGGACTATCCAGGAATGAAAGATTTTTCAAATCAACACTTTAGCATTATAATTTTAACTGTTAGTTTTATAAATAATGATAGGAATATAAGGCATATAAATAAAACACATATTGGTAAACAAAATATCTGTTTATATTAAGCCCTAATCGCCTACAAAATTACTTTTGGGGCAATAAATAAGGAAAGTCACATTGAATATGGAATCAGGTTTATAGGGAAACGAATTTTCATATCAAATGTTACAATTAGGATCTAACACACACACAATCACAATAAGCGTTACAAGTACGAAGCGAAGTCTAATTTATAATAACACAACAACTAATGCTCAAGACAGTGGAATGTAGACACAGTCACAGACGAGACACACAACTTAGTGATTACGTAACATTCAATGCGTCAAAGCAATTGATTATGAATGTCGTCCTTATAAAACTTTATAAAATTCAAATACATTTTCATATCTTAAACAAATGTATAATATAATCTCGAGGTGCAATTTCTCTGTATAAAATTAGAACCGCGTTTCACCTACAACTATTTATTGTTGGGCATGTAAAAATAATTTCATCAATCACTTTCGCGCCAACGCGCTAAATTGACAAACAAGGAAAAAACGTTTCAACAATCAACAAAAAATAATCTATTTTTAAAAACTTAGAATTAATGTTGCCTTAGTATAAAAATATCAATATATTAAAAATACTATTTCATATATATATATATATAAACTCTTCGCTACGTGTGGAGTTCCGTTTGGTTCGTTTTTTGAAAGTCGTGTTTTGTTTCCATGACTCGATGTTGCCACAACTCTGCGATTTTTATTCGATATGACAGCGTCATTTTTAATATATTATCCATTATCTGTAAAATGTCTTATTTCTGTCAAACTTTTCTTTTTCATTGCTCTGAGAAAATGGATACAGATAATATATTACAAATGGCTGAGTCTGTTTGCGTTATTGTCAAAAATTAACAGTTTAGCTTGTTCTTGTACATTCTATCAGTGGTAAATTTATATAATATATAGATAACATCCCATTTAATACATATATCTAATAAATTAATGTATATCTAGGCGGTACGTGTAACGCCTACACAAATATATGGTACGAACATTTAATTATATAACTCCAATACAAAGCTACAAAACGCCAGCAAATAATTGCTGATATAAGCAACTTGTCAAATACTGTAACGTTCTTGTAAAAATATAATTCTCATTTGCTCCGTTGTTTATTGTATTCTCAATTTCTCGCTATTAGGTATTGTTTGAAACATGGACATTTAATTTGATAATTGGTTTCATTATATTCAAGCCTCATCTCTGCTAATCTGTCAAACTGTCTGGTGCAAGTTGGCATTAAATGTTTGGGGCCACTCCAGAATGGTATGTTAGCACATGTGTCGGTCACCGATAACCTATGACGTTTTAAGGTGTAAGTGACCGATTTTTGTGCGCGATGTAGTAAGCACAAAAAGAACAAGACCACATTTAGATTGTTTTACCGTTAATTTGAATTTTGACAATACTTTTGATGGCGACTCTATAGAAACTTGCACGGTATTAATCAAGGTTTTGTCTTGTCGTCTTTATCTTTTAAAACACATGACATTCAGAGGCTTTTGCCCACTAGTGGGACAGTAACAGGCTGGCATACATTATTACATCAGTGCTTTTTATAATCCCCGGGTTGGTATCTAACATTAATCTCATTTCTGTGGAGAATCTATTACAATGAATACATTTCAATTAGTAAATGCGAGTATTGAATTTACAACAATTAAATACTATTTTATTGTGGCAATATAACTGTCATTTCAGGTCTAAAAAAGTATTTATTATTTTTAAAAATATATGTTTCTTTTTCTATTGTCTGCTTTGG
The DNA here is from genome assembly GCF_003590095.1 of Trichoplusia ni. Taxonomy (NCBI): domain Eukaryota; kingdom Metazoa; phylum Arthropoda; class Insecta; order Lepidoptera; family Noctuidae; genus Trichoplusia; species Trichoplusia ni. The sequence continues at coordinate 417,453 of NC_039490.1, read as the reverse complement.
GTGTTTATTATTCGGTCACACTTTTTATCCAAGCATGTATTACATTTAATTGTGTAATTTAACATAATGTTTTTGTTATCTTCTAGTAATGAGTGCACTATATTCGCTGTAGCTGTCTATATAAAGCGCTGTTAGTGTGCTCTCCTAAAGTCGTAACTAAGACAAACTTCAGGAAGAATGACAACCGTTGCAAATATTCTATCCGGATTTGGTTACTAGAGATACAACAACATATTTCATGATTCCATGTCTAGCAGCCAAGTCCATACAAAGATAGGATATTAATAACTGTCGTTAAATATTTTAACAAACAACTATCATTCGTAAACTTTGACAAACAAGAACACTTTGCAATCGAACTTGGTTTTTGGACGAAGCGTTACAATGTCTACTATTACCTACTAAAGTTTGTAACAAAATTTCATTGTTTTCATTATTGTGCTTTGTTCTCCTACCTTAGCCTATGGGTGCAAAATCTTTACAACAATTCTTAAAATATTTAATCTGTAGATATCGTCTTTTTAAATCCTATGAACATAAACTACATAGTATACATACGGCCGTGTGAACTTTTCTTTGATGCCCTCCCGCAGCGCCATCTCTTAGATTTAGCAGGAACTACAATCAACCAACAAATATAATTGTAAATATTGATATCTGTGGCATTATTTTATATCCTTCGCTACAAGGAACTACTTCACAAACGTGCAATTCCTAATGATTAAACCTTTTGGGTGTCAGCGAAAAATGACCGCCAAGTTTTATGATTGTTTCAAAAATTTACAAGCATATTTTTCTTGTAATGGTTATAATATCTTGTAAACGTAGTCCTAACATTTAACTTTAACTTTGATGACCTAATAATATACTTTATGCAAGTCCACCGAACTGATATGAACTGGCGACTTTCCTCCAATATCTCATATGTAGTTTTCAACAAAATTGGTGTTTTTGTTTAACGAAAAGGCTAATCTCAGTCTATTAATATACATAATAATGCACCTTTCTGATGGAGTGAACAATTTCTGTAACGGTCCATCCATTCCTAATTCGTCGATGTATCTGTATATATGGATTTCTTGATGTTATCGATCTCGATATATAAGTCCTTTTTGACACACGACATACACAGATGGTTGTGCCTACCAAATATGAAACCGTTTTTCGGTACCTAGCTCTAGTAGTGAATATTATCTAAGTATCTACGGAACGGATATATTTATACATTCTTATTCTGAACAGCATAACTTTCATAAAGCGTTGATATCTCATTTTTAACAGTTAACGTCCTTGCGAGGGATTATTTACTACGTATTGCGAACATGCCTTAGGAACATTCGATTAGGATTCAAATTACAACCCTATTGACTATTAAACAACCCTACGGCTTAGTTATATTTTGAAAAAGAACCGCTGGTTCCATGCACTAGCTTTTGTCATCTTTTTAGAAATACAGTCCCGGTCTATGTGAGGCTGGTCATAAAGAAAACCATGGTTGGTCATGCCGACGTCATGGTTGACTAAGGAATAACATTTATAAGATTGACGTCTCTATTTGTCTGTCTGTGGCAAAAGATTTCAGACAGGTTGAGTAATTTCAATTTAGTTTGTTTTGAGGTGAATTATGTGGTATACAGGTATACATGTTAAAGAGTGTGGTGACTATAATTAATATTTTTAGTCAAAGAATGATGTCATCTTGATCTGATTAAAATGACCAGCGTTTTAGAGACCGTGCTAGGTAGTAGAAGATATAGTATCTACTAAGAGTTAAGTGGAGTGTAGAAAGGTGTTGGAGTTTTCAAGAGTATGTGATTTGTGCTAAACTAATTTCATGTGGATATCGATGAAACAAGTTTTGTTCGCTTTGTCGAGAGTCTAGAAAATGATATTGATAGAGAGAAGGATAAGGAAATCGTAAGGTACGTTCTGTTAAGTTTAAATTTGAGTCTAATTTTAGTGCTGTTACATAACACACGGTGCAAGTCGATATTATTTTTCTTGAACTTGGCTCAACACACTTCCGTGCGTCTATTTTTTCTTACAAAAGAGCTTGCACAAGGAAGTTTTAATGAATTAACAGAAATTGAGTAGAAATAAAATTAGTCAGCTTACATTTAAGAACTGGGTCAAGACTTACAAGTAGTGATTAACATTACAGTTACAACAAATAAAGCTTTGTTTACATCTAACACACTTAATACACATTAGACATCTACATCGACACCGTGGTCAGCCACAGACAAATTAATGTGAACTTTGTACCTTTGACTTAGAGTATAAAGTCACTTGATTCAGAGGCCTGCGTATAGACAAAGAAAGGCTTGGATACACATCTCCTCGATATGAAATTTAAGTCTTTCAGTAGTTTTTCGTTAATGATAATCGTTTAGTATAGGTGATTTGAGTTGCCAAGTGTTCAGAGAGCTTAAGTCACAGGTGTAAGCTATCTCTTTCACTTTAAGGAGTGAAGCAATAAAAAATGCTTAGGAACAGTTTCAGAATTATTTAAGATGGAGTGTAAAAAGACGAAGAAGTGTACACATAGCAATTGCTCAGCAAAATAATGTTGGTTTTTAAAAACACGATTATGTATTTTCTTAGATTCGAATTGCTGTTTTTTTTTACAATTGCAAATGGCTGACCATAGTGCGAAATTAAAATAGAACAGTGATAGAGTAGTTTTAAAATTCGAATGCACGAAGCAGGATGATATCAAGTTGTATGGTTACTTACAAAAATATGTTTGGTTACACTCTGTTATCATCTATCAAAAGGGAACACCTGGCTGCGTGGGGGAGGAAATAACACTCTAGTACTTCAGACTTAGAACTCAATATCAAATGAAAAGGTCATGAAACATTGGCTACTATTTAAAAGTGAAACAAATACGTGTTTAAGTGACTTCACGTAATATGTTAGCTTCTGTTCTTTTACCTCGAGATCTTAAATGCAGTAGTTTTGTCTCGGTGGAAGTAAGTCGCCGCTTGGCAAAGTATATTGCGGTGTCTCACTTTCACTTTGACGAGATATGGTGTACGCTTAGCATCCTCCCCACAGCGAGCCAGCAAACAGAACCAAGTGGAACTCCAGGCCGCAAGTCTACCTACCATCTCGCCGCTGTAACACTTCGAATAGCACCACATTGCTGTCAAAGTCACTGTCCTCACTCGCCGGCCACGCCTGCTCCTCCAGCAGTGGCTCGTCGTGCTCGCCTTTCACCTTCGAGGACCGGCGAATGGACTCGAAGTCGGAGTCGATGGCGTGCACGGTGCCGGCCACGGACTTGATGAAGAGGACCTTGTGCGTGATGTGGCCGATGATACCGAGCAGGCACAGCGCCAGCCCCGCCACGTTGATCGGGGAGAGCACGTCGCCACTCACCTCCACTGCCAGGACTAGGATACACATTTCCTGGAATAGTGAGAAGCGGGTTTCTACAAATGGTTTTTTGGATTAGGTGTGATTCGAATTTAACACAGTCATTAAATAGTGTTATCAGACGAACTCTGGCCACCGCACGATGAGCGTGAGGGATTGGTTTCAGAATACCAACTCGGCGCTATTATAGCGAAAGGTTCCAGAAAATTCCAGAGTGCCAACTCCATCTCATTTCGACTGAAATAGAACTTGATTTAATCGGGGATTTAAGCCTACAGAACCGGGTAAACGAATTGCATAAATAGGCGCAAAAACAGCCATTTTTAACACTTCTGGTGGTACTTAAGTATAATTTTGTCTTGTAACTGTCTTGGCTTTGCACGGGTTAGCTTTTTATTTGGCAAACATAGTTTACTGTGAAAAGCGTTTAAAATTAGAAAAAGGGCTATTTTTTAATCCACCAGAAACAGAGACTTCATTTAGATCGGTATATTCGTCTAGGAGCTGTAGAGCCATGGACACATCAATCGGGGTCAAACTTATAACAACCCTCGCGTCTTTCCTGCGTAGGGGGTTCAAGAATAGAAGCGAAAAGATAATCCTATCTTATATAATTACCTTAAATATACCCGAGATGGATAGCGTGAGACTAGAAGTGTAGGTGACGACGAGGAACTCGCTGATCTCCATGGCGAAGGCGATGGTGGCGCCCACGGTCACCTTCAGGATGGTCGGGACCAGCTTCTCCATCGCCAGCCGCTGCAGGTGCTCGAAGCACGTGAGCCCTGGAAGCCGGAGACACCGCGTTACACTATAGTCAGGAATCAGTTCGTCATAGTGCAGTGTGAGTAGCCAAGTTTAAGAATACACGGTGATTTTTTTGTCGTCTTACAAAAGTAGCCCAGTTCATGTATCCGACGTAAAATATCCCTAGGCGCGATTTTTTTTTTTATCATCAACTAAGATGATAAGCACGAAGAAAAATTAAACAAGAGAAATCTGAAATATACTCTTAAAAATGATAAAAACGCCGCCGCCTGCACCCCTCACCATTGTTACAAGGCTCGGACCGCACTTGCAACAGAGCTGTGTTACATAATCTATACTTCTATATCTATACTAATATATAAAGCTGAAGAGTTTGTTTGTTTGATCGCGCTAATCTCAGGAACTACTGGTCCAAATTGAAAAAATATTTTTGTGTTGAATAGACCATTCACCGAGGAAGGCTTTAGGCTATATACCATCACGCTGCGACTAATAGGAGCGAAGATATAATGGAAAATGTAAAAAATAACAGGGCAGGTACAAATCATAACTTATATCTGCTACCCACGGGGACGAAGTCGCGGGCAACATCTAGTATTGAATAAAAATTGCATTTTTAATTTATTCAAATCTTAGAAATACCTATTTTTTTATCATGAACGTGTTCTAGTCATTGGATACATGAACTGGGCTGCTTTTGTAAGACGACTAAAAAATCACGGTGTATAAGTATATATTCTCTGGCCTTTAGTATAAGGCTTCTTTTCTTTTTTTGTTCTCCGGGATGAAACGCTAGTAAATCAACCCACGTCGAGAGCACGGCATAGGAATATGTCGGACTTTCACCGACTAACAATACCCCGGGTCCCTTCTACTGCTTTAGCCAGAGTCCCGGTTTAGTATAAGGCTTGGGTCTGGGTATAGACACATCATGTTTGTCTGCAAGCTACTTCAAATATTTTATTTATTTTACACGGAACTCTATCACTAAGGCTCAACTGTCGGTTAGTCCCGTCGTCCGGCACCAGGCCGTATCTCAACAAATGGCCTGGTGCCGGACGACGGACGAAACGTGATATTTGAGATTTGATATAAAGTAGGTATCACAAGTATATAGGTATTTCTAATCAATATGCAAATATTGGTCTAAATATTCTTAACTAGCTTTTTGCCCGCGGCTTCGTTTTCAAGAGAAGTCTTCAAAAGTAAGGGATAAAAACTAGCATATGTTCTTTCTCAAGGTTAAATCTATCTCTGTACAAAATTTCATTAAAATCAGTTCAGAGGTTAGGACGTGAAAGCATAACAGACAGAGTTACTTTAGCATTTATAATAATAGTAGGGATCATAGTTACAACGAAATCTTTCTCGCGTCATTATCCTCATCACCGAGAGTCGTGAATTGAATATTGCAAGTCGAGTCTGACTCGCACTTGACTCGCATTTTATTATTTAAACTGCGAATAGCGCCATCTGTGACAAACGCACGCAACTATGATAAACAAATCCTTCCATCGCAAACGGTGACGTGGCGTCTAGTCGCACTCTACGCCTCTAGTGAGCTGGTACCGTAACGCTTTCATAGATGGCGCTAAATTAAGTAAAAAAAATATTTTCAAAAATCGATAAAAATACAGTGGATTTACAAAAAACAGCTATCAGAGATGCTCAGGATTTTTTTTCTCGCTTATAGACCGGATAGATTCGGAGATATGAGCAAAAGAAGAAATTTCATAAAAAAATGGAAAAAAAACGGACTTCCCGTGGTTTTTAAGGTTCCGTACCTCCAAAGGCATGTAGCGGGACCCTTATAGCATCAGTTTGTCGTTTTTCCGTTTGTCTGTCTGTCAAGTCCTTTTTTCTCATAAACGCGTATAGGTATCAAGCTGAAATTTATACCGGATACTCAGGCTTACAGTCCCTTAAAGCTGTTAAGAATTTAAACTTCTAAAACAACGCAATGAAAAGATACAGGAGTTTTATCGCTTAAAGTTTTCGACACTCCCTAGGAGCTCAAATCTTGATTTTTTTAATATATTATAGCAACAAGTTTGGACGGAACCCTCAGTAAAAGAGTCCGACCCGCACTTGACCAGTTTTTCTACTCATAAGTGCCATATTAGCACGGAAGGACACCGCGGCGCACGACGATACATAAAATGTGTTCTGTGTGGCCCAACCTAAATATATCTTCTCACAAACCATTGATGTCACAAAAAGATATTATAGCCCGCGACTTCGTCTGCGTGGACTTCAGTTCACAGCGTTTGGTGGTCCCCGTTTCCATGGAAATACATCCTCTTAGTGATTATATAGCTTTCACACACCTCTTCCATTTTCACTTGGGAACTGTTTCAAAAATCGGGATAAAAGGTGTCCTATGTTTCTTCCATGTCAATGGCTATATGCATGCCAAATTTCATCCAAATCCGTTCAGACGTTTTTGTGTGATTGAGTAACAAACATCCAAACATCCACATTTTCACATTTATAATATTAGTAAGGATATTCATTCATTCAACGATATCCCGCAATATAGTTATATTTCTTCATTTTTCACAGTGTTCCACCGAATAAAAGAAATAAATTAAAAAATTAAAAATATACCATATTACGCAACACAAATAACAAACACGCACCTTTGCGTCGGTCGTTTGAAAATTGTCAGCTGTAGGTAATGGCGGTAGAAAATGAGATTGAGATTGCAACTTTGTATTTAACGCGGTAAGATTCATATTCTTGTGCACGCGTGATGTCGTATTCTAGTAAAAACAAAACACACGCCAATGACGTCACGTCGATAATGAAAAAGAAAGATTGATAGTTAGAAAGAGAAAGATAATCAAGTAAAAAAGTCATATCTGAGGGCACGGCAGTGCCCCTGCCAAGTCTCGAGCAAAACGGGCACGGCCGTACCATCTTTTCTCGAAGCAATTCGCGGCTGTTTCGCCCCCCCTGTATCTTCGACGTGGACAAAGCTAGGAGTTTAGCTTTTCGGGGAATAATAGTAGGCATTAGAACAAGCTTAAGTTCGAAATTACATGCCAATTGAATTAATGGTTTAGGAGTTACGGTCGATCAAAGTTACACCATTTTGTCACTCACTGACTCACTGACTCACTGACTCACTGACAGATCATCAAAAATCTAAGGTACTTCTAGCAGACTTAGAAACTTCAAATTTTGCACCAAGATAGGTCCTTAGCCACATATAAAGGAAAAATTATAAAAACATTAAAAAATAATATGCCATAGAAAACAATTTTATATTTGCGGTTTGGCAAGAACATTATGTATGGATTTTGACTGCATTGTTAACTTTGTTCGTTGTTTAAGTACCTATTCAATTGGATGAATACATACATAGAATAGAAAAGAATAATATAAATGTAATACACAGACTATCATTAATACAAATTAATACATAAAATTCATAATTCATTAAATTAATAAAGCTAAAACTCCATTGTATTGCGATAAATATTGTATGCGCGCTCGATAGATGGCGTTGTACGTGTCTGAATCGCGCTATGGTTTCGTTACAAAGCGCAGTCTAAGTAGTACTTCAGAATAATTCGATAATTTTCATTTGATAGCGCCACCTGTCTATGAAAAACCATTTCGAAACTAAAAAATATTGTAGTGATAATTGATATTCGGAGAACTTTACGTGTTATTTAGTTTAGTTTAGCTATAGTTTGTAAGTTAGTAGATATATATATGCATATATATATAAGTTTAAGCTTGTTTACATTAGAAGTAACGAAGTCTCAGAGAAGAAACAAAAGAGATAGAGATAGAGAATGGGTTCTAAGCAAAGCAGTAGCTGAAGTCCTAGAAATTATGACACCTAAAAAAAAAGAAAGAAATACACTTACAAAAAATAAATGAGATCCCACCAAAAACATTAAATGTAAAAAAATGCCAAGTCTCTCGATGCAGTCTTTCCATCGTAAAAAGTTTTGAGATCTCATAGAAGCCAAGTCCTATTCAAAATATTTTGTAGTTATAAATCAACATTTAGTAATTGTATCAATAGTTTTCTTTATATTATAATTATAGTGACTTGGCAATGAGCACAAATTAAAAGCTGCTTGATGCCTGGAATTATGTGCAAATGTTACTGACGAGACCAGTGATCAGATTATTTGTTATGTGTGAATCATGATGGTCACTACCGACTACATGCTCCAATACAATAATTAAGAATACCTTACGGGCCATCGCTTTATGAAAGTAAATGAATCGAGAGTACACTAAGACTGACTGCCGTTGCCGAAATTCGGTTGGGACGACACGGATAAACCAAAAGAAAATTAATTTTGTGATATTAATGTTTACGCATGCGGTGTGTGTAACTTTCAACTCCTACAAATATGCCGTTTTATTTGTTTCTTCTTGTGCTCATTGCCAAGTCACTATAATTATAATATAAAGAAAACTATTGATACAATTACTAAATGTTGATTTATAACTACAAAATATTTTGAATAGGACTTGGCTTCTATGAGATCTCAAAACTTTTTACGATGGAAAGACTGCATCGAGAGACTTGGCATTTTTTTACATTTAATGTTTTTGGTGGGATAAATGTTACCGTATCTCAATAAGATATCAAAACAAAAGACACGTCAGTGACGTCATGCCCAAAATGAAAGAGAGAGGTTCAAAATAAGAATGAGAGGTAAAACTACACGCGCTGAGGACACATGTTCAAAATTGTATCATACATATTTCTAAGACTATAAGGTTGATAGTCACCGAATCAGCAAAGAATAAAAAAATAATCTTAATTAATTTTAAAGCCAATACTATTAAATTCAAATGGAAGAAACATTAATTGAACTTTATGTCTACAGAGATAAGTAATATTTTCGGATAAACTGTTTAAAGTGTACAAAATAAAAATAAAAATCTTTATTGATTTTTAAGAGAATATTAATTTAATATTTTGTATTATAATTTTAAAATAATGTTTCACAAACGGAATTGAGCTTTATGTTCGAGCAGTAGTGTTCAAAGTTAATGGTTGTTATTTTAATATTTTAGGAATTTAATTTTTCTGTGTGTATTATATTGATACTGTAAATATTCACCTTCCAATATTATTTTGTTTGCGTGACCTTGGTCTCGGTGGAAGGTCGAACCGCATGTAAACGAAATTGAGTGCGTAAATAACGAGATTGAAATAAATTAATAAATTACTAATCTACATTAATATTATAAAGAGGAAAACTTTGTTTGTTTGATTGTAATGAATAGGCTCATAAACTACTGGACCGATTTTAAAAATTCTTTCACCATATTTTAATTTTGAATAAAAATAGGGTTCCGAAAGATATTAGGGTTTTTCGGACACAAGGTGTAAAATATCAACCAAAAAAGTTACTTATTTTGCGTACCCTGCCTAAACTATTAAAGATAGAACCATAAAATGTTGTTAGTAATTGTAGATTTTATAAATATCTACAAAAAAGTCCGCGACACACAATACCTATTTATGTCGAGTGAGGCGCAATAACCATTTTTTAATTGAAAAATCTTGTTTTTCTTTTACATTTAAACGCGTTTATTTTACTCATTCTGTTATTCCTTATCAAAATAAATTATTTCATCACTAAGTACAGTTAATGTAGATAATATTTGGTCTGTGAAAGATTAAAATTGGACGTTTGGTTCTGAAGTTATAGCGAAATTAAAATATTACGATTTCTGCTGCACGGCCCGTTGCGAAGTAGGCTTTACCAAGGCCCGGTGAGTAATTAAATAGTTGCGAAGATTATCACCGGCCCTGCAGCTGGTGAATTAGCTCATATACCAAGAATACCCATGATCCCTACTGATTTGCCTTCAAAAGGCCCCAATTTCCAGTAAGAATTTCTTTCGCACTCACGATTAACAAATCCCAGGGCTAAACATTCAAATTAGTAGGAATTGATTTATGAATAATGTTTTATGCATGAGCAACTTTACGTTGCCCTATCACGGGTCTGGGCTCCCGACCATCAGTATATTTCGTTACCAGGAAATAATATAACGACAAATGTTGTGTATAGAGAAGCTCTACAATAAAAGCTTAAGTTTTCTATCCTAAAACAACGGGTTGCACTCCGGGACTTAACAACTAACATCCACAGAAAGAAAATCTGTTCAGCCTGCGCATAGTGACTGCTTCGTCGATGTTAGTGTCGGTGTCTGTGAATTGACCTGGGAATCATTTTGTTTGCTGACCGTGTCTTTCCTGGGTAGGCTTTATGCAGCGGTAACCAACATCCACGCAGGCGGAGCCGCGGGCGACCGCTAGTACATTACAAACCGCAAACTGCCACTTACCTGCCATTATTAATTAACTTATCAATAAGTTAATTTAAAAAGTACTAAATAAGTAAAGCATCGATCAAAGCTCCGTATTTCTTTGGGGGTCATGAAATTAATTTAAAATTAATTTCTGCTACGGAACCCGTCATGGTCGAGTCTGACTCGCATTTTATTATTTTAACTGCGAATAGCGCCATCTGTGACAAAGGCACGCAACTATGATGAACAACTCCTTCCATCGCAAACGTTGACGTGGTGTCAAGTCGCACTCTACGCCTCTAGAAATTTAGTACAGCAACGCTTTCATAGATGGCGCTAAATTAAGTAAAAATAAATATTTTCAAAAATCGATAAAAATGCAGTGGATTTTCAAAATACAGCTATCAAAGATGCTCAGGATTTTTTTTCTCGCTTATAGACCGGGTGGATTCGGAGATATGAGCAAAAGAAGAAATTTTATAAAAAATGGTAAAAAAACGGACTTCCCGTGGTTTTTAAGGTTCCGTACCTCCAAAGGCATGTAGCGGGACCCTTATAGCATCAGTTTGTCGTTTTTCCGTTTGTCTGTCTGTCAAGTCCTTTTTTCTCAGAAACGCGTGCAGGTATCAAACTGAAATTTATACCGGATACTCAGGCCTACCGTCCCTTAAATCTGTGAAAAAATTAAACATTTACGCCAAGTCAATTAAAAGATAAAGCTGTTTTATCGCTAAAAGTTTTTGACACTCCCTAGGAAATCAACTTGATTTTTTTAAATATGTATTATATTTATATCATAGCAACAGATCTATACGGATCCCTTGGTGAGAGAGTCCGACTCGCACTTGGCCAGCTTTTCTTCTCAAAACTACCATATTGGTACAGAATACGGAGCACGACGATACATAAAATGTGTCCGATGTTCAATTTAGAGCTCCAAATCTCCAAAGGAAACCCTTATAATGTAATTTTATTGTTCGTCACTTATTTGTATGTCTCTTATCACAGAAAAGTAAGGAGGTACCTGTCTAGGAATATGATCTCCGTATTTTAAATTAAAACATTTTCAAATGTAATTTCGTATAATAAGTTTCATGTGCACACTATCTTCAGCACGGAACCCGCGGTGGGCGAGTCCACAGCCGTTTTTGTGTGATTGAGTAACAAACATCCAAACATCCACATTTTCACATTTATAATATTAGTAAGGATATTCATTCATTCAACGATATCCCGCAATATAGTTATATTTCTTCATTTTTCACAGTGTTCCACCGAATAAAAGAAATAAATTAAAAAATTAAAAATATACCATATTACGCAACACAAATAACAAACACGCACCTTTGCGTCGGTCGTTTGAAAATTGTCAGCTGTAGGTAATGGCGGTAGAAAATGAGATTGAGATTGCAACTTTGTATTTAACGCGGTAAGATTCATATTCTTGTGCACGCGTGATGTCGTATTCTAGTAAAAACAAAACACACGCCAATGACGTCACGTCGATAATGAAAAAGAAAGATTGATAGTTAGAAAGAGAAAGATAATCAAGTAAAAAAGTCATATAAATGTTACCGTATCTCAATAAGATATCAAAACAAAAGACACGTCAGTGACGTCATGCCCAAAATGAAAGAGATAGAGCACAAAAAGAACGAGACATAAAACTACAGCAACATGTGTTCAAAAATGTAGCAAATGGCCTTTAAAATAAGGTTGACAATATCTTATGCTAATACAAACAAAACACACGTCAGTGACGTCATGCTCGAAATGAAAGAGATAAGTAGAAATTAGAAAGAGAACGGTAGTTCATCCCGCCACGAGAAAAAGTGTAACTCAGAGATTAGCATTGCAGAGGTCTTAAAACAAAACACACGCCAATGACGTCATGCCCGAAAGGAAAGAGAGAGGTTCATTAATTTTAAAGCCAATACTATTAAATTCAAATGGAATAAACATTAATTGAACTTTATGTCTACGGGGATAAGTAATATTTTCGGATAAACTATTTTAAGTGTACAAAATTAAAATTTAAATCTATATTGATTTTTAAGAGAATATTAATTTAATATCAATATATATAAAACTCAAAGGTGCCTGACTGACTGACATAGTGATGCAACAACGCACAGCCGAAAACACTGGACGGATCGGACTCAAATTTGGCGTGCAGGTAGATGTTATGTTGTAGGCATCCGCTAAGAAAGGATTTTGATAAATTTCATCCCCAAGGGGTTAAAATAGGGGATGAAAGTTTGTATCAAACGTGAAATATTGTTTTTTTATTTATTTACGACCTATATTTTTAACTCAGTAATGTTGGCGATGCTACTTCAAGATCAAAACATTCTTATTCACACTCAACCCAAAGTTGCATGTAGTTCACATTGATCAAATCTGTACCTAGGCAGAACAATAAATTAGTACGCCGACGGAGGATTAGGAATATATTTTTCTAAATTCCTCAATAAGGCTGATAATAACGTGTACCTATCAGCACGGACATCCGTCAACCTCATGCAGCAAACCAGACAAGTGAGGGGCAAATAAGCAGAAAAGCTGAGGCTTGGTTAGTGTTTAGCACTTCGAACAAATTTTATAAATCATTAATGAAAACGTTTTTTACTCTAGAAATGCTAGGAATATTATACTTGCATAAACTACTAACTCTTCTTTCCGTATAGTTCTTTATTTTAGTTCTATATATGCAATAGGGATGACGATATTTTACTTTAAAGATACAGTAAATGGGACTCATGCATGAAGTCATGTTTATATTTTTCTTCATAACGCCACAGATTCCGCATTTCCAATACTTTAGATTTTGGTCATTAAAAAAAAAACAAGCGTGATTCTTTTTACTTTGTCAATATTCCACATTTTTGTTAGGAAGATCAGTTTTAATATTAAGAGGGTAATCAAACATAACGTGTTTCAGGTAACCGTTTATCCATTTTCTGTTTGTTACTCATATTGCTGGAATTTAGAACTCACCCCCCACTGTTTCCTAACATCTTACACTTTTTAAAATCTTATCTTGGCCGGTTCCATCCACAAAAATAATTTGACATCTTCTTTATATCGTCAGAAAAAATCATGTGTGAAAATTAAGAACTGTCTGGCTATAACAGTTCCTGAGATACAGCCAAGTGACAGACAGACGAACAGTCACCGAAGCCTTAATAATTTGGTTCCGGTTTAGCTCTTTCAATAATAATCAATGATACCTCAACTGTCATACTCAGTCCAGCCTTTTGAGGTGCAGGGCGGGACAAAGTATAGACGTGCTCGAAAAACATAACCCACCCTTCTGATAATAAAAAAAAAACCTCTAAAGTAATGCATTTTTAGCAGAGGCGCTAAGACTAAGTTATACTATAGCTTGACAATCGGATTTCCAAATCCATTTTTCTAAAAACATGTCTAAGAACACATAAATCACTTTTAATACAAATCAAACTAAATTGAAATAGCTCTAGCCGATCCGAAGCTATGATGTCATAGACGGACAGGCAGATAATATATTATTATCTGCCTGTCCGTCAAAGTTATAAAACCCCTCTCTTTGGGGTAAAATAAGAAAAAAAAACATTAAAACAGCAGCGAAATATTGAACACCAGGAAAGTATCGTAATCAATGAAACATGTTTGACCCAAACATCTGATAGTGTTTGAGGCCCTCTAGATTCATAAAACGTGGAAATAAAAAAACACAAGCTCAAAACGTAAAACAAAATAGCTACGAAAGAATTTTATAACAAAGCTTAAAACTAAAAAGGCGTTTTTTTAAATGTTGCGTTACATTTTTGCGATGATCGTTATTATTAAACTTTATTGTTTTTCACATCTTGAATATTACGCAGACAAAGTCGCGGGCAACAGCTAGCTAATCTATAAAGCTGAAGAGTTTGTTTGTTTGTTTGAACGCGCTAATCTCAGGAACTACTGGTTCAAATTGAAAAATTTGGAAAATTCAATAGATCATTAATCGAGGAAGGTTTTAGGCTATAAACCATCACGCTGCGACTAATAGGAGCGAAGATACAATGGAAAACGTGGAAAAAACGGGGTAGATCTAAATCATAACTTATATCTTCTAACCACGCGGACGAAGTCGCGGGCAACAGCTAGTTTGTTATAATTTGTTTGCCGTTTGAATGTTACACGAAGCGAATTGATCTTTATGTTCGAGCAGTAGTGTTCAAAGTGAATGGTTGTCTATATACTAATATTAGAAAGAGGAAAGATTTGTTTGCTTACTTTGTTTCGAAAAATTGATGATCGATTAGAAAAAATTTTTCACCGCTAAGAAGCTACATTATCCCCGCTGAACATAGGCTAGGCTATAATGTATTTTTATAATATTAGGGTTCCGCAAGAAAAATGCGATGTTTTAACCAAAGGTGCAAAATCGGAAACCTATTTCTGCGTACGCTGCTAAAACTATTGACACAAGAACAACATTTAAAATTAAAAACCCTCGCCCCTAATTAGAAACATGAAGAGAACTAGTCAAGATAAATACAATGAGCCCAAACTCGATGGGTTTACTAAAAGGTAGACCAGGGTTACGTCTCCCATCTTCGAGCCCTCACAGCAGACCAGCTCAGAGGTTCCAAGAGACATTAGTGTTTCAAATATCAGATCCCACATATGCTTGCAAGTGAACTGAGCGTGTAACATGCCTATCACACCTAACCAACGACCCGATGACCTTGAAGACCTGAACCGATTTCCACCAAACATCGTCAAGAACACTCCCGACTGATATACCTTTCAAACCACAAAAACCGCATTCAAATCGGATCACCCGATTGGCAGCTACGATGCCACAGACAGACACAGCTGGTTTATAACCTGAGTTGACATATAGGTAATACTCTTTAGCGCGAGATTTACCTCAGTACTCAATACTCAATCATTTATTGCGTTTACCTGTGTATATAAACATTTATATTTCATTTTTTACAACAAGTAAATCTCGCGACAAGCTTTTATATTATACTTGTGACCGCCCGCGGCTTCACCTGCGTGAAAATCGTTTGTATATCATTGGGTTACCCATCGGAAACTTCCCAGTTTTTCGAGATAAAAAGTAATCCCACCAAAAACATTAAATGTAAAAAAATGCCAAGTCTCTCGATGCAGTCTTTCCATCGTAAAAAGTTTTGAGATCTCATAGAAGCCAAGTCCTATTCAAAATATTTTGTAGTTATAAATCAACATTTAGTAATTGTACGAGTATCAATAGTTTTCTTTATATTATAATTATAGTGACTTGGCAATGAGCACAAGAAGAAACAAATAAAACGGCATATTTGTAGGAGTTGAAAGTTACACACACCGCATGCGTAAACATTAATATCACAAAATTAATTTTCTTTTGGTTTATCCGTGTCGTCCCAACCGAATTTCGGCAACGGCAGTCAGTCTTAGTGTACTCTCGATTCATTTACTTTCATAAAGCGATGGCCCGTAAGGTATTCTTAATTATTGTATTGGAGCATGTAGTCGGTAGTGACCATCATGATTCACACATAACAAATAATCTGATCACTGGTCTCGTCAGTAACATTTGCACATAATTCCAGGCATCAAGCAGCTTTTAATTTGTGCTCATTGCCAAGTCACTATAATTATAATATAAAGAAAACTATTGATACAATTACTAAATGTTGATTTATAACTACAAAATATTTTGAATAGGACTTGGCTTCTATGAGATCTCAAAACTTTTTACGATGGAAAGACTGCATCGAGAGACTTGGCATTTTTTTACATTTAATGTTTTTGGTGGGATCTCATTTATTTTTGTAAGTGTATTTCTTTCTTTTTTTTTAGGTGTCGTAATTTCTAGGACTTCAGCTACTGCTTTGCTTAGAACCCATTCTCTATCTCTATCTCTTTTGTTTCTTCTCTGAGACTTCGTTACTTCTAATGTAAACAAGCTTAAACTTATATATATATGCATATATATATCTACTAACTTACAAACTATAGCTAAACTAAACTAAATAACACGTAAAGTTCTCCGAATATCAATTATCACTACAATATTTTTTAGTTTCGAAATGGTTTTTCATAGACAGGTGGCGCTATCAAATGAAAATTATCGAATTATTCTGAAGTACTACTTAGACTGCGCTTTGTAACGAAACCATAGCGCGATTCAGACACGTACAACGCCATCTATCGAGCGCGCATACAATATTTATCGCAATACAATGGAGTTTTAGCTTTATTAATTTAATGAATTATGAATTTTATGTATTAATTTGTATTAATGATAGTCTGTGTATTACATTTATATTATTCTTTTCTATTCTATGTATGTATTCATCCAATTGAATAGGTACTTAAACAACGAACAAAGTTAACAATGCAGTCAAAATCCATACATAATGTTCTTGCCAAACCGCAAATATAAAATTGTTTTCTATGGCATATTATTTTTTAATGTTTTTATAATTTTTCCTTTATATGTGGCTAAGGACCTATCTTGGTGCAAAATTTGAAGTTTCTAAGTCTGCTAGAAGTACCTTAGATTTTTGATGATCTGTCAGTGAGTCAGTGAGTCAGTGAGTCAGTGAGTGACAAAATGGTGTAACTTTGATCGACCGTAACTCCTAAACCATTAATTCAATTGGCATGTAATTTCGAACTTAAGCTTGTTCTAATGCCTACTATTATTCCCCGAAAAGCTAAACTCCTAGCTTTGTCCACGTCGAAGATACAGGGGGGGCGAAACAGCCGCGAATCGCTTCGAGAAAAGATGGTACGGCCGTGCCCGTTTTGCTCGAGACTTGGCAGGGGCACTGCCGTGCCCTCAGAACTATGTGTCACTTCAGGTCATAAACTATCTGTCTACCAACTTACGGAACACAAATAACAAACACGCACCTTTGCGTCGGTCGTTTGAAACTTGTCAGCTGTAGGTAATGGCGTTATAAATTGAGATTGAGATTGCAACTTTATATTTAACGCGGTAAGATTCATATTCTTGTGCACGTGATGTCGTATAACAGTAAAAACAAAACACACGCCAATGACGTCACGTCGATAATGAAAAAGAAAGATTGATAGTTAGAAAGAGAAAGACAATCAAGTCAAAAAGTCATATAAAATTTACCGTATCTCAATAAGATATCAAAACAAAAGACACATCAGTGACGTCATGCTCGAAATGAAAGAGATAGAACACAAAAAGAACGGGACATAAAACTACAGTCACCAGCAACATGTTTTCAACATTGTAACAAATCGCCTTTAAAATAAGGTTGACAATATCTTATGCAGATAAAAACAAAAGACACGTCAGTGACGTCATGCTCGAAATGAAAGAGATAAGTATAAATTAGAAAGAGAACGGTAGTTCATCCCGCCACGAGAAAAAGTGTAACTCAGAGATTAGCATTGCAGAGGTCTTAAAACAAAACACACGCCAATGACGTCATGCCCGAAATGAAAGAGAGAGGTTCAAAATAAGAGTGAGAGGTAAAACTGCACGCGCTGAGGACACATGTTCAAAATTGTATCATACATATTTCTAAGACTATAAGGTTGATAGTCACCGAATCAACAAAGAATAAAAAAATAATCTTAATTAATTTTAAAGCCAATACTATTAAATTCAAATGGAATAAACATTAATTGAACTTTATGCCTACGGGGATAAGTAATATTTTCGGATAAACTATTTTAAGTGTACAAAATAAAAATTTAAATCTATCTTTATTGATTTTTAAGAGAATATTAATTTATTATTTTGTATTATAATTTTAAAATAATGTTTCACAAACAGAATTGAGCTTTATGTTCGAGCAGTAGTGTTCAAAGTGAATGGTTGTTATTTTAATATTTTAGGAATTTAATTGTTCTATGTGTGTGTTAGATTAATACTGTAAATAACTTTCACTTTCGAATATTAATTTGATTGCGTGACCTTGGTCTCGATTGAAGGTCGAACCAAGCGGTAGACAAAATTGAGTGCGTAAATAACGAGATTGAATTAAATGGTTTTTTAAGAGTTGAAACACTGAGCAGAGATAAGCATACTTTCCCACCAAAAACATTCTCATGTAAAATGTTGCCAAGACGAGCTCATATGACTCGCACTTACTTAAAACTCCGCGAGGGTATAATAACTATTACAGTGTAGTCACAATAACCTCTTTCATGTTACAAAATTTAATTATATGGCCATTACAAACAAAACTTAGAAAACTCCTAACTTATATCTTTTTACCACGCACACGAAGTCATTATTTTCAACAAACAATATTTCAGTCAGTTACAAAGCCGTGGATGACGTCTCCACACCAACACTTACAGTGCGCGCGTGACCGACGTGCGGTTTGATTCCCGCGCAGGGCAAGCATTTGTGCGATCCAAGAATGTGTGTCCTGAGTCTGGGTGCCCCTGTGCATGTGACCTGAATGTATGTGAAACCCCCGCGACACACAGCACCCAGAGGGTATTGAAACTTGTTATTTTTTCATACGTCATAAACCGATAACCGCAATATACCTTACATTACAAGACATACATTATTAGTAAAACATCGATTAAATTATTCGAGATATTTGGAGCACACAATTATGTGATAGGTGAAAACTATCCGCAGTGCTAAGGATCATGAATTACATTTTATATGAACTTCAGCTACGGAACCCCTCATGGCCAAGTTTGACTGTGAATAGCGCCATCTGTGACAAAGGCACGCAACTATGATGAACAACTCCTTCCATCGCAAACGTTGACGTGGCGTCTAGTAGCACTCTACACCTCTAGAAATTTAGTACAGCACCGCTTTCATAGATGGCGCTAAATTAAGTAAAAAAAATATTTTCAAAAATCGATAAAAATACAGTGGATTTACAAAATACAGCTATCAGAGATGCTCAGGATTTTTTTTCTCGCTTATAGACCGGATAGATTCGGAGATATGAGCAAAAGAAGAAATTTTATAAAAAATGTTAAAAAAAACGGACTTCCCGTGGTTTTTAAGGTTCCGTACCTCCAAAGGCATGTAGCGGGACCCTTATAGCATCAGTTTGTCGTTTTTCCGCTTGTCTGTCTGTCAAGTCCTTTTTTCTCAGAAACGCGTGAAGGTGTCAAGCTGAAATTTATACCGGATACTCAGGCCTACAGTCTCTTAAATCTGTGAAAAAAATAAACATTTACGGCAACGCAATCAAAAGATACAGCTGTTTTATCGCTAATAGTTTTTGACACTCCCTAGGAAATCTAATCTTGATTTTTTTTTAATATATCATAGGAACAGATCTGTACGGATCCCTCGGTAAAACAGTCCGACTCGCACTTGGCCAGCTTTTCTTCTCAAAACTACCATATTGGTACAGAAAGAGACCGCGGAGCACGACGATGCATAAAATGTGTCCGATGTTCAATTTAGAGCTCCGAATCTCCAAAGGAAACCCTTATAATGTAATTTCATTGTTCGTCACTTATTTGTATGTCTCTTATCACAGAAAAGTAAGGAGGTACCTGTCTAGGAATATGATCTCCGTATTTTAAATTAAAACATTTTCAAATGTAATTTCGTATAATAAGTTTCATGTGCACACTATCTTAAGCGCGGAACCCGCTGTGGGCGAGTCCGACTCGCACTTGTTCAGTTATTATTTGTAACTAGCAGCCGCGACCCCGTCCACATAGACTTTAGTTTAGAGAGCGCGGTGGTTCCCGTTTCCCTAGGAATACCGGAATAAAATAATGCAGAAACTATCCCCCCTAACCCGGCACATATTTCAAAGCGGTACGACACTCCCTAGGAGCTTAACTCTAGATTTTTTTATAAATTACAGCAACAAGTTTGGACGGAACTCTCAGTAAAAGAGTCTGACCCGCACTTGACCGGTTTTTCTACTCATAAGTGCCATATTAGCACGGAAGGACACCGCGGCGCTCGACGATACATCAAATGTGTTCTGTGTGGCCCAACC
Organism: Trichoplusia ni; assembly: GCF_003590095.1. Lineage (NCBI taxonomy): Eukaryota > Metazoa > Arthropoda > Insecta > Lepidoptera > Noctuidae > Trichoplusia > Trichoplusia ni. The sequence continues at coordinate 397,039 of NC_039490.1, read as the reverse complement.
TAAATATATCTTCTCACAAACCATTGATGTCACAAAAAGATATTATAGCCCGCGACTTCGTCTGCGTGGACTTCAGTTCACAGCGTTTGGTGGTCCCCGTTTCCATGGAATTACATCCTCTTAGTGATTATATAGCTTTTACACACCTCTTCAATTTTCCTTCGGGATAAAAAAATCGGGATAAAAGTATCCTATGTTCTTTTCCATGTCAATGGCTATATGCATGCCAAATTTCATCCAAATCCGTTCAGCCGTTTTTGTGTGATTGAGTAACAAACATCCAAACATCCACATTTTCACATTTATAATATTAGTAAGGATATTCATTCATTCAACGATATCCCGCAATATAGTTATATTTCTTCATTTTTCACAGTGTTCCACCGAATAAAAGGAATAAATTAAAAAATTAAAAATATACCATATTACGCAACACAAATAACAAACACGCACCTTTGCGTCGGTCGTTTCAATTGTCAGCTGTAGGTAATGGCGTTAGAAATTGAGATTGAGATTGCAACTTTGTATTTAACGCGGTAAGATTCATATTCTTGTGCACGTGATGTCGTATTCCAGTAAAAACAAAACACACGCCAATGACGTCACGTCGATAATGAAAAGGAAAGATTGATAGTTAGAAAGAGAAAGACAATTGTCAAAAAAAAACATGTAAATTTTACCGTATCTCAATAAGATATCAAAACAAAAGACACGTCAATGACGTCATGCTCGAAATGAAAGAGATAGAACACAAAAAGAACGAGACATAAAACTACAGTCACTAGCAACATGTGTTCAAAAATGTAGCAAATTGCCTTTAAAATAAGGTTGACAATATCTTATGCAAATAAAAACAAAAGACACGTCAGTGACGACATGCTCGAAATGAAAGAGAAAGGTAGTTCATCCCGCCACGAGAAAAAGCGTAACTCAGAGATTAGCATTGCAGAGGTCTTAAAACAAAACACACGCCAATGACGTCATGCCCAAAATGAAAGAGAGAGGTTCAAAATAAGAGTGAGAGGTAAAACTACACGCGCTGAGGACACAAGATGCCCAAAATTGTATCATATTTCTGAAACTATAAGGTTGATAGTCACTGAATCCACTAGCGGCGCCGCTGGGACAGCACAACAATGATTAAGAAAAATATATCTAAATTAATTTTAAAGCCATAACTATTCAATTGAAATGAAGTACTTATTAATTGAACTTTATGTCTAAGGGGATAAGTCATATTTTTAGGTAAATTATTTAAGGTACAAAATAAAAATAAAAATTAATTTATTGATTTTTAAGAGAATATTAATTAAATATTTTGTTATAATTTGTTTGTCTTTTGAATGTTACACGAAGCGAATTGATCTTTATGTTCGAGCAGTAGTGTTCAAAGTGAATGGTTGTCTATATACTAATATTATAAAGAGGAAAGATTTGTTTGCTTACTTTGTTTCGAAAAATTGATAATCGATTAGAAAAATTCTTTCACTGCTAAGAAGCTACATTATCCCCGCTGAACATAGGCTAGGCTATAATATTTTTTTTTAATATTAGGGTTCCGCAAGAAAAATGCGATGTTTTAACCAAAGGTGCAAAATGGGAAACCTATTTCTGCGTACGCTGCTAAATCTATTGACACAAGAACAACATTTAAATTTAAAAACCCTCGCCCCTAATTAGAAACATGAAGAGAACTAGTCAAGATAAATACAATGAGCCCAAACTCGATGGGTTTTCTAAAAGGTAGACCAGGGTTACGTCTCCTACCTTCGAGCCCTCACAGCAGACCAGCTCAGAGGTTCGAAGAGACATTAGTGTTTCAAATATCAGATCCCACATAATTATGCTTGCAAGTAAACTGAGCGTGTAACATTCCCATCACACCTAACCAACGACCTGATGACCTTGAAGACCTGAAAAGATTTCCACCAAACATAGCGAAGAACACTCCCGACTGATATACCTTTCAAACCACAAAAACCGCATTCAAATCGGTTCACCCGTTTGGCAGCTACGATGCCACAGACAGACAGCTGGTTTATAACCTGAGTTGACATATCACTACATAGTATAAAACAAAGTCGCTTTTTCTGTCATCATGTTGTATGTCCCTATGAACGCTTAAATCTTTAAAACTACGCAACGGATTTTGATGCGGTTTTCAACAATAGATAGAGCAATTCTTGAGGAAGGTTTTAGTGTATAATAAGTTTAGGTTTTGTGTAAACTGACAATATTACAACGATATTAGTTAAACATGTCGGAAAAAATTAAGCCATTCGAGAGCTCTCCTCGAGAACGCTGCCAAAACCTTTTGAGTTACAACAAAACTATGTATGGCGGGTTTGTACCTCTTTAATAAATCTACAAAAAAGTCCGAGGTGGTATATGTCTATCTTCCAAGGATAACCCACAATAACCATTTTTATGTGTCTTCTTAATACAGTAAAATTATGGGTTATTTACGAACCTATTTTTAACAATACAGTATTAATCCTTATCCAAATAAATAAGTTAGATATATTATACATGTAATATAGAACAAAATTGCCTTTTACACTACACCAAAAAAGTGAATAGGTAATGAGTTATCGTAATATCAAAATCTCCGCGCGAGAAATTAAAAATCGATGAAACGTAGCGAAGATATCGTTGACTGGCCCAACCTAAATATATCTTCTCACAAACCATTGATGTCACAAAAAGATATTATAGCCCGCGACTTCGTCTGCGTGGACTTCAGTTTACAGCGTTTGGTGGTCCCCTTTCCATGGAAATACATCCTCTTGGTGATTATATAGCTTTTACACACCTCTTCAATTTTCCCTTGGGAACTGTTTCAAAAATCGGGATAAAACGTAGCCTATGTTCTTTTCCATGTCAATGGCTATATGCATGCCAAGTTTCATCCAAATCCGTTCAGCCGTTTTTGTGTGATTGAGTAACAAACATCCAAACATCCACATTTTCACATTTATAATATTAGTAAGGATATTCATTCATTCAACGATACCCCGCAATATAGTTATATTTCTTCATTTTTCACAGTGTTCCACCGAATAAAAGAAATAAATTAAAAAATTAAAAATATACCATATTACGGAACACAAATAACAAACACGCACCTTTGCGTCGGTCGTTTGAAAATTGTCAGCTGTACGTAATGGCGTTAGAAATTGAGATTGAGATTGCAACTTTATATTCAACGCGGTAAGATTCATATTCTTGTGCACGTGATGTCGTATTCCAGTAAAAACAAAACACACGCCAATGACGTCACGTCGATAATGAAAAAGAAAGATTGATAGTTTGAAAGAGAAAGATAATCATGTGAGAAAAAATATTCATATCATTTTTTCCGGATCTCAATTTGATATCAAAACAAAAGACATGACAGTGACGTCATGCCCAAAATGAAAGAGATAGAGCACAAAAAAGTAAATGTACAGCCAGAAATGTAGCAAATTGCCTTTGAAATAAGGTTGACAATATCTTATGCAAATAAAAACAAAAGACACGTCAGTGACGTCATGCTCGAAATGAAAGAGAAAAGTAGATAATTAGAAAGAGAACGGTAGTTCATCCCGCCACGAGAAAAAGTGTACTCAGAGATTAGCATTGCAGAGGTCTTAAAACAAAACACACGCCAATGACGTCATGCCCGAAATGAAAGAGAGGGATTCAAAATAAGAGTGAGAAGTAAAACTACAGGCGCTGAGGACACAATATGCTCGAAATTGTATCATATTTCTGAAACTATAAGGTTGATAGTCACCGAATCCACTAGCGGCGCCGCTGGGACAGCACAACAATGATTAAGAAAAATATATCTAAACTAGCTGACCCGGCAAACGTTGTTTTGCCATGTACATAATATATTTCGTTATATCTAAAAAAAAATGCTATCTAAACAACAAAACTTTACTCATATTGCTATTATACTGTCAATTATGGCAGTCGGAAAAAAAAATAGCGCAAGAGAGTGTACAATATCCTTAGTCCGTCTTTAGCTAATAAAAACAAACTGGGTGGTTTTAAAAACATGGCTTAGGTTTGAAAGCATGGTGTTTCTAAATTTAAGCCATGTACAGACAATGTTTGTCAAACCTGCCATTCAAGATGCTAGCTTCAATTATTTATGACTAATCGTGCGCCACTACAAAGCCATCATGGGCTTATGTTACGAAGCAGAATAATCGGAGATCCACACTTCAGTTCAAATGATGTGGTGGTATGGCTATGGCCGGCAAGTTCAATAAATTTAAAAACTCAATGGGATAATTCAAAGGCTCGTTGTATCGCAAACTGCATCGATAGATTTGTATGACACCAAGTCCCCAGGCAATATATTTTGTATCCTTAAATTTAACCCATTGATTTCAGATATTTAGCTGAAAAGATCTCTCTTTCTGCTTATGTACTACTTATGTTTAGCATATTGTGTTTGTAGTCGGGAAAAATGTGTGTTATTGTGCAGAAGCCTATCTGTAATTTGATGAATCCAGTATTTTCATGTACAGCAACTTTCCTATCACCAATATCTCACAGTTCTTTAGAGGAAGTGTCAGCGGATGGATCCTGAAGTATTTCAACGCGCATGTTCACCGTCAGTTGTACACACTGTACCTATATACCCCAAACAGCATCGTCTAATGAAGTGGGGACGTGTCAGCAAGTCTTGTGATAAAAGTTAGAATATCATAAACATAAAACGCCGTGCTATGTTATACGCGTTTTGGTATCTGTGCATGGTAGATTGTTGCAATCCTTCATACACCGACCGTGGGTTTCCGCCGGCTAGAAGTATGACCTGGTAGGTCACTTTCTAGTGTTGTGTCCGGTCATGATAATTCGATAAATAATATATTTCGTGAAACTTGTGGCTATTTGAAGCAATAATGAGGTGTAAGGTGGTAAGCTTAGGCTTGCACTTAAAATGTCGGCATAAAATAGCCTTTTGAAATCTGTTGCTCCGAAAGACGTCATTTGAAAGGCATTATTGTAAGAACAGATGTTGTTCAAGAAATATTTTGACTGTGACCGCTTAGCAGTGTTCTTAATATTTCTGAAGGATTTTTTAATTTTTCAATATGCACTTTCCCATCTGAGCATAACATTCCGTTCGTTTCTTTTTGCCATTTAACAGCTTCACAATATGTACAATTTTGAACCATATCTGATGGCGGAATATGTGGCACAGTCAATCATAGGAGTATAAGTAAATGCAACCCCGTTCCTTATCAAGCTAAGGAAGGCCACCACGGCTTACGGCGATATTTTGAGACACATATGATACGTCAGATGATTTCAACAGTATTCAGAGAATGTCGAAGGCGATCAAAACTCTTACTAACGTTGCCCTTTTCCCTCACTCCAGGAATTCTTCCTTTCTCACTTTCTAATTAACTATGAATATTTCGCTGTGTGAATGTTCGGTACAATTTGTATCTCGCGCATTAGTTAGTTGTGAATGATCATCACTTGTTTTAAAGGACCTGTTAGTATGTAGAATCTGTGCGAATTCGCTGAGAACTCAAGTATAATTATTAGTCAATGCGTAGGGTTCACGATCAGCGGACATTCGCGCATCATGTTTTGCACTTGTCTCTAGAGATCTAGAAGTAGATGCAAAGATACGCCGAGAAATCAAACGCAATTTCTACGGAGCGAGTTGCAGCCTGATGTTCTCAAACAGCACCAAGTCTCTTTGTCCTCAGATTCTTGGGATCATAATATATGATCCTCAATTCTTTAGCTCCTTTGGAACGTTGGGAAAGATTGACCTCTTTCTGGGCATGGTTATAGTTTTATTGTGAAGATACTTAATCAATTAAAATCTAAGTGACTTGACGGGCTACTAAGTAGGTTTTACTGTATGTGAAACTATAAAGACTTCTTTTAATTTACGTTTGAATTAAAAGACAAAAGTAAATGACATGACAGGCATCAAAATATGTCAAACGTTTGACAGGACAGTAGGTAGAGCAAGGTAAAGGCACCTACTTCCGCGGTGTTTTCATTATAACTTAAAAGAACATTAAAAACTGAGTATTTATTGTATCTTTTTTAGAATTTGTTATTTTATTAGAAGTGTTATTTATCTTAATTTTGAAATATAGTCACAGTTCATAGTCATAGTCAGACTATAAAAAAGATTAAATATGAGTCTGAGGCACCTTATTTCGATTTAAAAATTCAGATTCCGATGCATTTGGTTCCCTATTTCGAGTGTTTAGAATATAAAGGAAAGGAGGTGAGTTGAAATAGACTTAATGTTCAAAAATAATTGGATTTTTTAACATTATGTATCTTTCTTCCAACCTGTTTTCCTTTCTATTTATTGTCTTTGGATTTTAAATCAGTCTTTTTCTCCTCAATTTGTGAAGAAAATACTTAAATGTAATAATTATAAAAAATATAACCTTTCCAATATTTCAACCTAAAAAAAAATCACACTAAAGCATCATTTGCTCATATAAACATGAACAGCTAAATCATTAATTGAATAATGTAACGTGCAGACAAAATCAACTTGTAAATTGCTTTGATAACACCTTTCTTCTAAATACACCGGAACATGGTGCCTTTACCTTAATAAATTAAATTTGATAATTTTTTCGTCTTTTCCGCATTTTTTTCGTATTATCTCATCGTTTAAACCTTCCCTGGACTTCTACGAATATTTCAAGACTAAAAAAAGCCAAATCGGTTCAGCCGTTTTCGAGTTTTAGTGAGACTAACGAACAGCATTTCATTTTTATATAAATAGATTAATAATTTTAAAGCCATAACTATTCAATTGAAATGGAGTACTTATTAATTGAACTTTATTTCTAAGGGGATAAGTCATATTTTTAGGTAAATTATTTTAAGTCTACAAAATAAAAAAAATAATTAATTTATTGATTTTTAAGAGAATATTAATTAAATATTTTGTTATAATTTGTTTGTCTTTTGAATGTTACACGAAGCGAATTGATCTTTATGTTCGAGCAGTAGTGTTCAAAGTGAATGGTTGTCTATATACTAATACTAGCTGACCCAGCAAACGTTGTTTTACCGATTTTTTTTTCTAGTTGTATGTATTTTTAATGCCACATTATAAAAAAAATAAAAACAAATAATTTCGTCCAAAGAATAAAATATATTTTTTTTGTGTGAGCAACCCTTATCACTTAGGGGTGTGAAAAATAGATGATGTTCTATTCTCAGACCTACCCAATATGTATACAAAATTTTATAAGAATCAGTCGAACCGTTTCGGAGGAGTACGGTAACTAACAGCGTGACACGGGAATTTTATATAATTAGATTATAAAGAGGAAAGATTTGTTTGCTTACTTTGTTTCGAAAAATTGATGATCGATTAGAAAAATTCTTTCACTGCTAAGAAGCTACATTATCCCCGCTGAACATAGGCTAGGCTATAATGTATTTTTTTAATATTAGGGTTCCGCAAAAAAAATGCGATGTTGTAACCAAAGGTGCAAAATCGGAAACCTATTTCTGCGAACGCTGCTAAAACTATTAACAATAGAAATAAATTTTAAATTTAAAAACCCCCGCCCCTAATTAGAAACATGAAGAGAACTAGTCAAGATAAATTCAATGAGTCCAAACTCGATGGGTTTACTAAAAGGTAGACCAGGGTTACGTCTCCTACCTTCGAGCCCTCACAGCAGACCAGCTCAGAGGTTCCAAGAGACATTAGTGTTTCAAATATCAGATCCCACATAATTATGCTTGCAAGTAAACTGAGCGTGTAACATTCCTATCACACCTAACCAACAACCCGATGACCTTGAAGACCTGAACCGATTTCCACCAAACATCGTCAAGAACACTCCCGACTGATATACCTTTCAAACCACAAAAACCGCATTCAAATCGGATCACCCGATTGGCAGCTACGATGCCACAGACAGACACAGCTGGTTTATAACCTGAGTTGACATATAGGTAATACTCTTTAGCGCGAGATTTACCTCAGTACTCAATACTGAATCATTTATTGCGTTTACCTGTGTAAATAAACATTTATATTTCATTTTTTACAACAAGTAAATCTCGCAACAAGCTTTTATATTATACTTGTGACCGCCCGCGGCTTCACCTGCGTGAAAATCGTTTGTATATCATTGGGTTACCCATCGGAAACTTCCCAGTTTTTCGAGATAAAAAGTAAACTAAGTATGTGTCACTTCAGATCATAAACTATCTGTCTACCAACTTACGGAACACAAATAACAAACACGCACCTTTGCGTCGGTCGTTTGAAAATTGTCAGCTGTAGGTAATGGCGGTAGAAATTGAGATTGAGATTGCAACTTTATATTTAACGCGGTAAGATTCATATTCTTGTGCACGTGATGTCGTATTCCAGTAAAAACGAAACACACGCCAATGACGTCACGTCGATAATGAAAAAGAAAGATTGATAGTTAGAAAGAGAAAGACAATCAAGTAAAAAAAAATCATGTCAATTTTACCGTATCTCAATATGATATCAAAACAAAAGACACGTCAGTGACGTCATGCTCGAAATGAAAGAGATAGACCACAAAAAGAACGAGACACAAAACACTAGCATACATACAGTCATTAGCAACATATTGTGTTCAACATTGTAACAAATTGCCTTTAAGATAAGGTTGACAATATCTTATGCAAATAAAAACAAAAGACACGTCAGTGACGTCATGCTCGAAATGAAAGAGATAAGTAGAAATTAGAAAGAGAAAGGTAGTTCATCCCGCCACGAGAAAAAGCGTAACTCAGAGATTAGCATTGCAGAGGTCTTAAAACAAAACACACGCCAATGACGTCATGCCCAAAATGAAAGAGAGAGGTTCAAAATAAGAGTGAGAGGTAAAACTGCAGGCGCTGAGGACACATCTTCAAAATTGTATCATACATATTTCTAAGACTATAAGGTTGATAGTCACCGAATCAGCAAAGAATAAAAAAATAATTTTAATTATTTTTAAAGCCAATACTATTAAATTCAAATGGAATAAACATTAATTGAACTTTATGTCTACGGGGATAAGTAATATTTTCGGATAAACTATTTAAAGTGTACAAAATAAAAATTAAAATCTTTATTGATTTTTAAGAGAATATTAATTTATTATTTTGTATTATAATTTTAAAATAATGTTTCACAAACAGAATTGAGCTTTATGTTCGAGCAGTAGTGTTCAAAGTGAATGGTTGTTATTTTAATATTTTAGGAATTTAATTGTTCTATGTGTGTGTTAGATTAATACTGTAAATAACTTTCACTTTCGAATATTAATTTGATTGCGTGACCTTGGTCTCGATTGAAGGTCGAACCAAGCGGTAGACAAAATTGAGTGCGTCAATAACGAGATTGAATTAAATGGTTTTTTAAGAGTTGAAACACTGAGCAGATATAAGCATACTTTCCCACCAAAAACATTCTCATGTAAAATGTTACCAAGACGAGCTCATATGACTCGCACTGTCAAAGAGTTATCAGATCTCATGTAGAGCCAAGCTTCTAACACTTCACGCCCTAACTCTACAAGGCCTAACTTCACAAACTCTACACCTTAGTCAAAATATGTGGCTTGGCCATTTCGCCACATTCACATAGGCATTATACAATAGTTCTTGTAGTAACGAATGGCCAAGCCACATATATACCCGCTAAACATAGGCTATAATTAATTGTGAAAAATATTAGGGTTGCGTAAAAAAAATGCGATATTGTAACCAAAGGTGCAAAATGGGAAACCTATTTCTACGCACGCTGCTAAAACTATTAACAATAGAACAAAATGATGTACTACAGGTTTGTAAATCTCTTTAATATCTACTTAAAACTCCGCGAGGGTATTATAACTATTACAGTGTAGTCACAATAACCTCTTTCATGTTACAAAGTTTAATTATATGGCCATTACAAACAAAACTTAGAAAACTCCTAACTTATATCTTTTTACCACGCACACGAAGTCATTATTTTCAACAAACAATATTTCAGTCAGTTACAAAGCCGTGGATGACGTCTCCACACCAACACTTACAGTGCGCGCGTGACCGACGTGCGGTTTGATTCCCGCGCAGGGCAAGCATTTGTGCGATCCAAGAATGTGTGTCCTGAGTCTGGGTGCCCCTGTGCATGTGACCTGAATGTATGTGAAACCCCCGCGACACACAGCACCCAGAGGGTATTGAAACTTGTTATTTTTTCATACGTCATAAACCGATAACCGCAATATACCTTACATTACAAGACATACATTATTAGTAAAACATCGATTAAATTATTCGAGATATTTGGAGCACACAATTATGTGATAGGTGAAAACTATCCGCAGTGCTAAGGATCATGAATTACATTTTATATGAACTTCAGCTACGGAACCCCTCATGGCCAAGTTTGACTGTGAATAGCGCCATCTGTGACAAAGGCACGCAACTATGATGAACAACTCCTTCCATCGCAAACGTTGACGTGGCGTCTAGTAGCACTCTACACCTCTAGAAATTTAGTACAGCACCGCTTTCATAGATGGCGCTAAATTAAGTAAAAAAAATATTTTCAAAAATCGATAAAAATACAGTGGATTTACAAAATACAGCTATCAGAGATGCTCAGGATTTTTTTTCTCGCTTATAGACCGGATAGATTCGGAGATATGAGCAAAAGAAGAAATTTTATAAAAAATGTTAAAAAAAACGGACTTCCCGTGGTTTTTAAGGTTCCGTACCTCCAAAGGCATGTAGCGGGACCCTTATAGCATCAGTTTGTCGTTTTTCCGCTTGTCTGTCTGTCAAGTCTTTTTTTCTCAGAAACGCGTGAAGGTGTCAAGCTGAAATTTATACCGGATACTCAGGCCTACAGTCTCTTAAATCTGTGAAAAAAATAAACATTTACGGCAACGCAATCAAAAGATACAGCTGTTTTATCGCTAATAGTTTTTGACACTCCCTAGGAAATCTAATCTTGATTTTTTTTTAATATATCATAGGAACAGATCTGTACGGATCCCTCGGTAAAACAGTCCGACTCGCACTTGGCCAGCTTTTCTTCTCAAAACTACCATATTGGTACAGAAAGAGACCGCGGAGCACGACGATGCATAAAATGTGTCCGATGTTCAATTTAGAGCTCCGAATCTCCAAAGGAAACCCTTATAATGTAATTTTATTGTTCGTCACTTATTTGTATGTCTCTTATCACAGAAAAGTAAGGAGGTACCTGTCTAGGAATATGATCTCCGTATTTTAAATTAAAACATTTTCAAATGTAATTTCGTATAATAAGTTTCATGTGCACACTATCTTAAGCGCGGAACCCGCTGTGGGCGAGTCCGACTCGCACTTGTTCAGTTATTATTTGTAACTAGCAGCCGCGACCCCGTCCACATAGACTTTAGTTTAGAGAGCGCGGTGGTTCCCGTTTCCCTAGGAATACCGGAATAAAATAATGCAGAAACTATCCCCCCTAACCCGGCACATATTTCAAAGCGGTACTGCACGGATAAACGAGTGGTTGTGGTCACCACGCCAAAACTCAAAGTGCGCGACGTAGCCTACGTGCGGTTCGATCCCCGCGCAGGACAAGCATTTGTGAGATCCACGAATGTTAGGCGAGTCAACTTGAGACTGCATAAATAACCAAGCGTAGTTTTATGTGTGACTATAAGTTTCTGGCCTCTACCGTTCGAGCCCAAAGGATATCCAAAAGTCATGTTCCCGAGTGATACAAAGTAAGCCCTATTACTGAGTCTCCGCTATCTGTTTGTCCGTCCGTCAGGCGCCACAACGGTCCGTCCGGTATCTCGAGAACAGTGTTACGCAGGCAGTTGCGACATTCATAGGTGAAGTATCACTAATGTCAGTATTACAAAAAAATAATAATCAAGAAGTGGAACATCTAGAACACATACACATTAAGATCGCGGTTAAGCAATATTGTCACGGTCATAAATTTGATAGTGGGTGAGAAATTTATTTGAGGATGGGTCCCGAACATATTTATCCGTCATAACTTCCACCGAAAATAGGTGTGAACGAGCCCTACCAAGTAGATCTTTATTAATCTACACTAATATTATAAAGAGGAAAACTTTGTTTGTTTGTAATGAATAGGCTCATAAACTACTGGACCGATTTGAAAAATTCTTTCACCATTCGAAAGCTACATTATCCACGAGTAATATAGGTTATATTTAATTTTAAACAAAAATAGGGTTCCGTAAGATATTAGGGTTTTTCGGACACAAGGTGTAAAAAATCAACCAAAAAAGGTGCTTATTTTGCGTACCCTGCCTAAACTATTAAAGATAGAACCATAAAATGTTCTAAGTAATTCTAGATCTTATAAATATCTACAAAAAAGTCCGCGACACACAATACCTATTTATGTCGAGTGAGGCGCAATAACCATTTTTTAATTGAAAAATCTTGTTTTTTTTTTACATTTAAACGCGTTTATTTTACTCATTCTGTTATTCCTTATCAAAATAAATTATTTCATCACTAAGTACAGTTAATGTAGATAATATTTGGTCTTTGAATGATTAAAATTGGACGTTTGGTTCTGAAGTTATAGCGAAATTAAAATATTACGATTTCTGCTGCACAGCCCGTTACGTTGCCCTATCACAGGTCGGGGCTCCCGACCATCAGTATATTTTTAACCGACTTCAAAAAAAGGAGGAGGTTCTCAATTCGACTGTATTTTTTTTTTTTTGTTACCTCGTAACTTGCGATTGGGTGAACCGATTTTCATGATTCTTTTTTTATTTGAAAGCTTGTGCTTCCCGTGTGGTCCAATTATCACCATTTGAATATCTGATGATCGGATCTTGTAGAAATCGGGGGAACTCTTCAATAAATAACAGCAGATTAACCGCAATTGTTGCTATAGCATATCTAAGCATTGTTTACGCCATCACACAACATATTATCACGCCTGTACTCACTACAAAGGTTATAAAAACTATTTCGAAAAAAAAAATGTTCACAAACATTTACACACAAAGTTTTAAAAAAACGCAATACTGAAACTAAAATAAACATAATTAGATGAGATATTCGGTTGTTCAAAATGGCCTCCATAATTACTATCACTCTCAAATGGACTGGGTGGAGACTTTCGAACAAATATCACTGGGAATTCTGAGCAGTTTCACGGGGGCAAAGAACTCATTTGGGCAGTGCGTTTAGTAGGCCTACCCATACTAAAAATCACTAACTTTCCACTAAAAAGTGAAAAATAAAATTAATTTTGGAAAAAATAAAAACCCGACTTCAAGACTACACTAACAATATATACAATTGAACTAAAAAGTATAAAATAATATTTTAATAACAAGCCAAAGAACACTAAGAGAACACTAAGAACACTGAGATTTTTTCTCGCTTATAGACCGGATAGATTCGGAGATATGAGCAAAAGAAGAAATTTCATAAAAAATGGAAAAAAAACGGACTTCCCGTGGTTTTTAAGGTTCCGCACCTCCAAAGGCATGTAGCGGGACCCTTATAGCATCAGTTTGTCGTTTTTCCGTTTGTCTGTCTGTCAAGTCCTTTTTTCTCATAAACGCGTATAGGTATCAAGCTGAAATTTATACCGGATACTCGGGCCTACAGTCCCTTAAAGCTGTTAAGAATTTAAACTTCTAAAACAACGCAATGAAAAGATACAGGAGTTTTATCGCTAAAAGTTTTCGACACTCCCTAGGAGCTCAAATCTTGATTTTTTTAATATATTATAGCAACAAGTTTGGACGGAACCCTCAGTAAAAGAGTCCGACCCGCACTTGACCGGTTTTTCTACTCATAAGTGCCATATGTGACATTTTTTGTGCTTTTGCATGAATTTATTTTTGTTAATATTAATTATTATTTGATTTAATAACATGCAACTCATTTGCGTTTTTATTTTTTAAATCTTTTTATATTTTTTTTTTTTGTAAGTATAAACCTTATGCAGGTATATTATCAATTTATTGAAATACTCTGCATTAGTTTATACACTCGAATTTGAAAATTGTCTGGACTTTAAAAGAGACTGCGACCCCTGAGTTTGTTTCGACATTTCTTCTTAGGGTAGTCAGCTAGGAAATGTCGGCTCCATCGTTCTCAAAAAAGACATGTAAAAGTGATAAAAAATATCCTATTTGCAGAATAAATAATTTCATTTCATTTCATTTCATTTCATTTCATATTAGCACGGAAGGACACCGCGGCGCACGACGATACATAAAATGTGTTCTGTGTGGCCCAACCTAAATATATCTTCTCACAAACCATTGATGTCACAAAAAGATATTATAGCCCGCGACTTCGTCTGCGTGGACTTCAGTTCACAGCGTTTGGTGGTCCCCGTTTCCATGGAATTACATCCTCTTAGTGATTATATAGCTTTTACACACCTCTTCAATTTTCCCTTCGGAACTGTTTCAAAAATCGGGATAAAACGTAGCCTATGTTCTTTTCCATGTCAATGGCTATATGCATGCCAAATTTCATCCAAATCCGTTCAGCCGTTTTTGTGTGATTGAGTAACAAACATCCAAACATCCACATTTTCACATTTATAATATTAGTAAGGATATTCATTCATTCAACGATACCCCGCAATATAGTTATATTTCTTCATTTTTCACAGTGTTCCACCGAATAAAAGAAATAAATTAAAAAATTAAAAATATACCATATTACGCAACACAAATAACAAACACGCACCTTTGCGTCGGTCGTTTGAAAATTGTCAGCTGTAGGTAATGGCGGTAGAAAATGAGATTGAGATTGCAACTTTGTATTTAACGCGGTAAGATTCATATTCTTGTGCACGTGATGTCGTATTCCAGTAAAAACAAAACACACGCCAATGACGTCACGTCGATAATGAAAAAGAAAGATTGATAGTTAGAAAGAGAAAGACAATCAAGTAAAAAAAAATCATGTAAATTTTACCGTATCTCAATATGATATCAAAACAAAAGACACGTCAGTGACGTCATGCTCGAAATGAAAGAGATAGACCACAAAAAGAACGAGACACAAAACACTAGCATACATACAGTCACCAGCAACATGTTGTGTTCAACATTGTAACAAATTGCCTTTAAAATAAGGTTGACAATATCTTATGCAAATAAAAACAAAAGACACGTCAGTGACGTCATGTTCGAAATGAAAGAGAGAGATTGAAAATAAGAGTGAGAGGTAAAACTGCAGGCGCTGAGGACACAATATGTTCAAAATTGTATCATACATATTTCTAAGACTATAAGGATGATAGTCACCGAATCAACAAAGAATCCAAACTAATATTATAAATGCGAAAGTAACTCTGTCTGTCTGTCTTTCTGTCTGTCTGTCTGTCTTTTCTTCACGCCTAAACTACTGAACCGATTTGTGTGAAATTTGGTACAGACATAGTTTGAAACTTGAGAAAGGACATAGGATAGTTTTTATTACAAAAAATAAAAATAAAAAATAAAATTTATTACGGACATACTATATAATAGTGCCATCTATTGGTCAAATGTCGAGCTGTTCCTATGCTCCGTAGATAGATGGCGTTAATCGCGCAATGGTGTCATTACACGTGTTCGGTTCATGTTATTGTTTTAATTCATCGGAAAATCCATCAGAAAAATGTAAATAAACAGTAAAAAGGTGTAAAAAAAATAATATTAATATGACGGCGCGCGGATTAATTGAGAATACTTTGTTTATTTAGACGATTTTAATTGATTGTGGAAATGTGTATTAAGATAGTCCATAATTATTATTATAATGAGTAAGTGGTAAATTATAAAAGGGAGCGGGTTACCCCGAATAGAGTAGTAGGTGGCGCTAGGTGCGACGACGTTCGTTTTGCTTGTCAAGACAGTTGTCATAAAAATAGCGAGCACGTACTAACCTATTGGCTCCAAATAATATTCCATCTCAACCGTCCTATTGTATTCTACTCCATAATGTTATAAGTTCACATTATACAATCTACAAGATAACATTGACGCTTTTATTTCGAACATCCCGTCGCTCATACGCCCAAGATGGAGGCCAACCTAGACTGTTCGGAAAATGTTCCTGACGCTCCCACATCAGAAGTGGGATTACCAGCGACGCATCGTAAAAGATAAATACAGGTCAGCACGAAAATATGTCCTCAGAAAATTATTGCGATTGTTGGAAATATCTTTTTGCAATGCAACTACGAAATACATTTGGTGAAGATAATATAGACCGTTTCCTGGAATAGCATGCCTGAATTGAAGACGTGTTTTGGCAACATTTGATCAATTGAAAAACCCCAGCTGCAAATTTATGGCGATTACTCAATAGAAGTCGATGATTGATATGAGTTATGAGCACCTGAACCGCACGGATGAAGTTCTTGTCAGTGGAGAAGACTGCTATTGCTTTTACATTGGCGCACGCAGCGATGATAGAACCACGATTGTACAGAATTGCATTTACCACAGATATTAAAAGTCGCAGTAGACTGCAACAAGAACTCGTCGCGCTTACTTTTAGAAAACAAAGCCTACTATGTATGAGTATACCATTTCGCCGATAGTGGCAATGAAGTCACGAGTAGAAGACGTTCCAAAGGCCTATAGTTGTGGCAAGCAGGATTACGTATCGAATGAGTGCCGCAACCGTATAAAGAAAACAATCAAGTTCCTGTATAAGCTTCTAGAAGACAGAAGTGAGGTTGTTCTGAAATCGGTATCGCCGATAAAGCAGTTTGTACGAGAAAAAGCAGGTTGACAGATCAAGCATTTGGAAGAAAGCGGATTGATTTGGTTTGAAATCTAGATTTGAAAATGAAAATTGGCCAACTATATACTACGTTGCTGTCTTACAATGCGTACTAAATTGAAATTCGGCAAGACGTTTAAAGGTTTGATGGTTATTGTACTAAGTTAATAAAGAAAAGCAACGCACGTAAGTGAATTTGTCTTTGCTAAATGGAATGTAGCATCATCACTTCGAGTCAATTGTATGTGGTCAAGTCAGTTGTATGTCTTGTGTTTGAAAAAAAGAAGTGAGTAAGTATAACGATTGTAGCCATTAGGCGAGGTATCGGAAGTTTAAGCAAAATGTCTTGAGTTTGATTTTTGCATGGTGCCAATATTGACAACTAATTATTGCTCTTATTACAGCTTGTCGTCTTATAATGTCGATTCAAAGAGACAGTTATTTGCGGAGGAGGAGCGACCTATGTCGACCGCTATGTCTGTACCTTAAAGTCATCGAGGGAAACTGGTGCGAAGTGCGGAGAGTGATCTGATCGTGTTGCGCTGTGTGAGCTCCAGCGAGTATCGAGTTAATTTGAACTGGGTGCTTATGGTCAAGCTTTCCTTAGGATCACTAACACAACGGTGGGTCGATTACAATTTATTTTTGATAAGGAGCGGCATATTTATCAGTATGAGTTGATGGCAGTTTCGTTAAGAAGTTGGTTATTTAAGATTTTAAAGTTATTGATTTACAAAAGGGGCTATGTATAGGACAAATAAAGTGTCAAATTGAAAGAACCAAGTTTAATGTTATTTTGATCAAGGTTTGAGAAAGTGAGGTTCTCTAGTAGTGGGTGTTGTGTTTGTAACCGGATGGAAGTTACGTGTGGTAGTGACTGGATAGAGGTTACCCGTTGTGATCGTTACCTAAGGAGGTTGCATGATCATGCCCGAAGGGAGGTCATTTTGGTTTGATGCTTATGATTGGATTAAAGTTATAAGTGTGATGATGAACATTTCCCAGGGTTAATCAAAGTTAAGCACTGATATGTTATAATAAGTTTCTTATTGTTTGAATGATAATAGGTGTTATTGCACATGTCATTGGCAGTTATGCGTTCTGAGTATAAGGCTGTTAACACTGTTGTTACCACTAGTAAAGATTTTATCCAAAGTGCCTATATCTTTAGTCCGAAAACTAAGTACCGTTCCAAATAAAGAACGAGGTCGAGAATGGTGATAGTATAGAATTTTAGGTCAATGGTCGGGATCGAAGCAGAGACCGTGTTAACTATGGCAGAGGTGGCGACTGAACAGACTATGGTGACTCTGGCTGAGATTGGGTCTTGGAGAGGCCATGGAGTCGGGTGGACTCAGTATTCACATGGAATGCGTGCGGACTTTGTATGACTCAGATTCCTGCTTTGAGATTCGTGATTAGTTCCAGTAGTGAGTTGCTGGTGGCAACTGTAAGATTGTAGAGTTACTTGGTAGCTCTGACTTAATGAAAGGTTTCTGGTAAAGAAGATACAGATGTTAAGATAAAGTCAACTATTATAATCATGATAACGAATGACCGAGTGGTGAGTACTGCTGTGTTGTTCTTTGATGCATAATGATCTTTAATAAAGCAGACTTTAGCTGACAAGTTTCCAGGCTAACGTAATACAATGCTGTGCAATACGTAGCGATATTTTGGGTTGAGTCAACGCGGCCGTGGCCGTGCGGACTTAAATGACTTTGTCCTAAAAATTAGGATTTCATATTTTTCATAAGTAAACATAAAGAAATATTCTTGGCTGAAAACAAATGTTGAATTTTGAGCTACGAGGTTTCCGTTGGTCAAATAAGACCCAATCCACGTAAGTGTGGAGCCTGAATTTGGAACTTAACTGAGTGAATTTTTGTTCTTGGTTTCTTGTACTTTTGATAATTTGTCCCTGGGATACTTCATGAGTAGAATGTGCCGATGACGGCGCGGGTAAGTGAGTCCTACTTGTGTGGTTAGAGGAGATCACTACTTAGCAGTTGATTCAATTTATCAGTTGGACTGTGTGGCACCGATTGGACTGTGTGTTGGCCTGTGTGGCAAATAGCCTGTGTGGCAAATGGCCTGTGTGGCAAATAGCCTGTGTGGCAAATAGCCTGTGTGGCAAGCCTGTGTGGCAAGTAGCCTGTGTGGCGAGCCTGTGTGGCAAGTAGCCTGTGTGGCAAGCCTGTGTGGCAAGTAGCCTGTGTGGCGAGCCTGTGTGGCAAGTAGCCTGTGTGGCAAGCCTGTGTGGCAAGTAGCCTGTGTGGCCAGCCTGTGTGGCCAGCCTGTGTGGCCAGCCTGTGTGGCAACGATTAGCCTGTGTGGCGACGATTAGCCTGTGTGGCGACAACTATCCTGTGTGGCACAAACTAGCCTGGGTGGCGAACCTGGTTGGCATTCAAGGGCCTATGTGGCATTGGTGAGCCGGTGTGTTTAATATTTGCTAATCTATAGCTATAGCTGTAGTTGGAGTATAGTTCGGAGATGGATTTTATAATTTTTAAGATAGATTTGTGGAAAATGTGTCTTATGAGAAATGATAAGTGATCAGCAGTCACCCAATTGGTCAGGAAGGCCAAGACGAGAGTGTAGTGTATCATTTTATCTAATGTTTGCAGACAACAACGATGCACATGAGACACACGAGGACGTGTGACGACGCAGGACGGCCGTGACGGCGCGCGGATTAATTGAGAATACTTTGTTTATTTAGACGATTTTAATTGATTGTGGAAATGTGTATTAAGATAGTCCATAATTATTATTATAATGAGTAAGTGGTAAATTATAAAAGGGAGCGGGTTACCCCGAATAGAGTAGTAGGTGGCGCTAGGTGCGACGACGTTCGTTTTGCTTGTCAAGACAGTTGTCATAAAAATAGCGAGCACGTACTAACCTATTGGCTCCAAATAATATTCCATCTCAACCGTCCTATTGTATTCTACTCCATAATGTTATAAGTTCACATTATACAATCTACAAGATAACATTGACGCTTTTATTTCGAACATCCCGTCGCTCATACGCCCAAGATGGAGGCCAACCTAGACTGTTCGGAAAATGTTCCTGACGCTCCCACAAATATAATAAAAGTTTTACTACAAAGAAAATGCTCTAACGGAGTATAGATAATTCTATTAGTACTACGCGCAATGGTGTCGATCGTTACACGAGTTCGGTTCATGTTGTTTTAATTCATCGGAAAAAAGTAAATAAATAGTAAAAAGGTATGAAAAATAATAAAATAACATATAAAAAATATAATACTACTTTTAGTACAAAGAAAATGCCCGAACGGAGTATAGATAAATAATCCGAGTTGTCACTATAGTCGATAGATGGCGTTGGGATCGAAATAGATCGCGCTATGGTTTCGTTACACGCATTTGGTTGGGTATCGGCCGAGCGCTTCGGTACCGTCGTGGTAAAATTGTATTGTCGGTTGTATGGTCGTTTATGTGGATTGGTCCTGTTTCGTAAATTCTAAATTGGTTCCGTTGTTTGATGTAGGTTTGATCTCGAATATTGGTACTTAGTTATTTTGTTTAGTAAAACTGTAATATAAAAATACGGTCAAATTGAGAACCTCCTCCTTTTTTTGCAGTGGGTTAAAAACTTTCTGCTCAAAGTAAATTTACGGACGAAGTCGCGGGCAAAACTACCCATGATACACATGACCACACCAATTACAAGTCCTCACTTATGTAGTAACTAGCTGTTCCCCGCGACTTCGTCGGCGTGGTTAGAAGATATAAGTTATGATTTATACCTGCCCTGTTTTTTCCACATTTTCCATTGTATCTTCGCTCCTATTAGTCGCAGCGTGATGGTATTTAGCCTAAAACCTTCCTCGATGAATGGTCTATTCAATAATATCAGTAGTTCCTGAGATTAGCGCGTTCAAACAAACATACAAACAAACTCTTCAGCTTTATATATTAGTATAGAGTATAGATTTACCTCACCACTACCAACTACACAAGATATAAATTAAAAATATTTGAGCGTTATTACTAAATCTAAGGAATAGCACCATCCGCTACGCCGTCACCGCCGTTACGGCCGGCGTAGCTCTAACTCGTAGCCCCTAACATAGGCTACGAATCTTATAAGACAACTGCTACAAGCTCGTTATCTTTTGAAAATAGTGTAGTGCTTAGTAGAGTTATAGTCTATTGTTCAATATTTGATTCTTCATCATCATCATCGTAGGTATTCCTAAATACATAAATATAGATAAATCACACCCAGACACAGAACATTTGTCCTAGGTAGGAATCGAACCCACGCCACGGGCGCTAATCACTGCAACAACAGGCAAGTCAATGAATTAACATGTTCTAAAGTCTGCAGTCGCTTTCGGGAAAACAAACCGATACACATTATGTCTTAATAATCAATTTTACAGATAGTAATGTA